>NW_023270459.1:6827410-7001649 GCF_011800145.1 Mirounga leonina | reverse complement strand
ATCTTCGACAAAGCAGGAAAGAATGTCCAATGGAACAAAGACAGTCTCTTCAACAAATGGTGTTGGGAAAATTGGATAGACACATGCAGAAGAATGAAACTGGACCACTTCCTTACACCACACACAAAAATAGACTCCAAATGGTTGAAAGACCTCAATGTGAGACAGGAGTCCATCAAAATCCTAAAGGAGAACACAGGCAACAACCTCTTTGACCTCAGCCGAAGCAACTTCTTCCTAGAAACATCGCCAAAGGCAAGGGAAGCAAGGGCAAAAATGAACTATTGGGACTTCATCAAGATAAAAAGCTTTTGCAAAGCAAAGGAAACAGTTAATAAAACCAAAAGACAACCGACAGAATGGGAGAAGATATTTGCAAATGACATATCAGATAAAGGGCTGGTATCCAAAATCTATAAAGAACTCATCAAACTCAACACCCAAAGAACAAAGAATCCAATTAAGAAATGGGCAGAAGACATGAACAGACATTTTTCCAAAGAAGACATCCAAATGGCCAACAGACACATGAAAAAGTGCTCAATATCGCTCGGCATCAGGGAAATCCAAACCAAAACCTCAATGAGATATCACCTCACACCAGTCAGAATGGCTAAAATTAACAAGTCAGGAAACGACAGATGTTGGCAGGGATGCGGAGAAAGGGGAACCCTCCTACACTGTTGGTGGGAATGCAAACTGGTGCAGCCACTCTGGAAAACTGTATGGAGGTTCCTCAAAAAGTTGAACATAGAGCTACCATATGATCCAGCAATTGCACTACTGGGTATTTACCCCAAAGATACAAAAGTAGGGATCCGAAGGGGTACGTGCACCCCGATGTTTATAGCAGCAATGTCCACAATAGCCAAACTGTGGAAAGAGCCAAGATGTCCATCAACAGATGAATGGATAAAGAAGATGTGGTATATATATACAATGGAATATTATGCAGCCATCAAAAGGAATGAGATCTTGCCATTTGCAACGACGTGGATGGAACTGGAGGGTATTATGTTGAGTGAAATAAGTCAAACAGAGAAAGACATGTATCATATGATCTCACTGATATGAGGAATTCTTAATCGCAGGAAACAAACTGAGTGTTGTTGGAGTGGGGGGTGGGGTGGGAGGGATGGGGGGACTGGGTGATAGACACTGGGGAGTGTATGTGCTCTGGTAAGTGCTGAATTGTGCAAGACTGTTGAATCTCAGATCTGTACCTCTGAAACAAATAATGCAATATATGTTAAGAAAAAAAAAAAGAAGAAGAAGAAGAAGAAGGTAGCGGGAGGGGAAGAATGAAGTGGGGGAAATTGGAGGGGTAGACGAACCATGAGAGACGATGGACTCTGAAAAACAAACAGGGTTCTAGAGGGGAGGGGGGTGGGAGGATGGGTTAGCCTGGTGGTGGGTATTTAGGAGGGCACATTCTGCATGGAGCACTGGGTGTTGTGCACAAACAATGAATCATGGAACACTTCATCTAAAACTAATGTTGTAATGTAAGGGGATTAACATAAGAATAAAAAAATTAAAAAAAAAAATATTAAATGCTTTCCCCCTGAGATTGGAAATAAGGCAAGAAAAAAAGTCCTCTCGTTGTATCTATTCTACATTGTCCTGAGATCCTAGCCAATGCAATGGGGGGGGAAAAAGACAAGGGTTGAAAAAGAAGAAATAAAATTATATTCATTTACAGAGAGTGTAATGATTTATCCAGAAAATCCTAAGGTATCTACAGAGAAATTGTTAACCATAAGTAAATTTAGCACAGTTGCAAGATAAGTCAGTATGCAAAAGTGAATGGTACTCTTATACAATGGCAGCAGCAAAAAAAAAAAAAGAAAAGAAAAGAAAAGAAAATTTTGAGACGCCTGGGTGGCTCAGTTGTTAAGCGTCTGCCTTCGGCTCAGGTCATGATCCCAGGGTCCTGGGATCGAGTCCCACATCGGGCTCCTTGCTCAGTGAGGAGCCTGCTTCTCCCTCTCCCTCTGCTGCTCCCCCTGCTTGTGCTCTCTTTCTCTCTCTCTCTGACAAATAAATAAAAATCTTTAAAAAAAAAAATTTTTTTAAACAATGCCATTTACATTAGCATCAAAAACATGAAATACTGGGGCACCTGGGTGGCTCAGATGGTTGAGCGTCTGCCTTCGGCTCAGGTCATGATCTCAGGGTCCTGGGATCGAGTCCCGCATCAGGCTCCCTGCTTCTTGGGAGCCTGCTTCTCCCTCTGCCTCTCTCTCTCTCTCTGTCTCTCATGAATAAATAAATAAAATTTAAAAAAAATTAAAAAACGTAAAATACTTAGGAATACATTAACAAAGGACATGCAAGACCATTCTCTCAAAATATCAGTAAGAGAAATGAAAGACCTAAGTAAATGGAAAGGTGTATCGTGCTCATGGTTTGGAAGACACAACATTGATTGATATCCTAATTAGTCTTCTGATATTAGAAGCCTCGATATAAAAGAGTCAATAATGATCTATAGATTCAAAGCAATCTCAATCAATTTTGTAGGAACTGATAAATGAGTTCTAAAATTTTTATGGGAATGAAAAGAACTTATAAAAAGACAAAAACAGAATGAAAAAGAATAATTTGGTAGAAATATGTTACCTAATTAATTACTAAATTAGAGTCATCAAGACAATACAGTATTAGGATTAGAACAGTAAATACATCTGTGAAACAAAATGGAGAATCCAGAAATAGACCCATACATCCTGACTTTGAACAAGGTACCAAGGTATCTTTCCATGGGGGAAATAAAAGCCTTTTCAGCAAATGGCACTGGAAGAACTGAATAAACATAGGGGTGGGGGGAATGACCCTCAATTCCTACCTCAGGCTATACACAAAATATTAATATAAATCATAGACTAACTAGAGAAGTCAATACTATGAATCTTCTAGACAAAAACACAGGAAAGAGGCACCTGGGTGGCTCTGTTGGTTAAGCATCTGACTCTTGATTTCAGCTCAGGTCATGATCTCAGGGTCGTGGCATCAAACCCCACATCAGGCTCCGTGCTCAGCAGGCAGTCTGCTTGAGATTCTTTTTCTCTCCCTCTCCTTATGCCTCTCTCTCTCTCTAAAATAAATAAATAAATCTTAAAAAAAAAAAAAAACAAGAAAATGTCTTAATGACCCCTGGTAGGTAAAAGTCTCTTAGAGAAGATACAAAAAAAGCACTCACTTTAAAAGAAAACTGATTGATAAATAATCAAGATTCACATTTTCCACTCATCAAAAGTCACTGTTAAGAAGACAAAAAAGCAAGCCACACATGGGGAGAAAATATTCACAATTCATGTATCTGGTAAAGTCCCTGTATTCAAAATCCATAAAGAACTTACACAGATCAATAATGAAAAGTTAAGCAATTCCACTTTTATAATGAACAAGAGACTTGAACAAACTTTTCACAAAAGATATACGAATGGCCAATGAGCACAGGAGAGGCGCTCAACATCATTAATCCTCTAGGAACTACAAATTAAAATCCCAATGAAACACCACTTTGAAAAAAAAAAGAAAGAAAGAAACACCACTTTACAACACCTAGAATGGATAAAATTAAAAAGACTGACACCACCACATGTGGACAAGGATGCAAAATAACTGGAACTCATTGCTAGTGAGGACTAAAAAGGTATAAGCACTTCTGAAAAGCAGCAGTTTCTTAGGAATTTCAACATACATGTATTATATGACCCAGCAATTCTACCTTTAGATGTTTACCCAAGAGAAATGAAAATGGATGCCCACATAGAAATTGTCCACAAATGTTTCTAAGAGTTTCATTCATAATAGGCAAGAACTAAGTACAATCCCAAATGTCTACCAACAGAAGAAGGGATCAACAAACTGTTATGTATTCATATAATGGAATACAACTCAGCTGATTCATGCAATAACATGGATGCATCTCAAAAACATGTTGAATGAAAGATGCCAGACAGGGAAGAATATACACTATATAATTTTATTAATGTTGAAGGCAGATCGAACTATCTATAGTGATAGAAATCAGAGCAGGAGTTGGCTATGGGTGGTAGGCATTCACTGGAATGGAGCACAGGGAACTTCCTGGGATGATGGAAATTTTCCATATCTTGGTTGTGGTGTTGGTTCTAGGTGTATATTGTTGGCAAAACGTATATCCTCTTAAGATGTGCATTTCACGGTATGCAAATGTTGCCCCGATTTTTTAAAATGTAAACACAGGTACCACTGTCACTGAATCTGGCTAATGTAGGACTCCAGAACCTTATTAAGTCTGCCCAGCGATTGCTGAAGTTACCCGGAGTAAACTGTCTGTGCTTCCTCGAAGCACCTGCTGACTGTCACTGTGGCTCCTGAAGGCACGGGGGGCTCCACAAGCATCCCTGCCTTTCCTGGCTTTGCTGTCCTCCCCACCCCTGCAGGCTCCCACTGTGCTGGATGCCCACACATTGCCCTGGCCCCTCGAGCTATAGAAGCTTCGTGGTTGTCTGTGATGATGGGCCCCTACCAGGGAATGCAATCTCGGATCCTCGCCTTCTCCCACGTAGGCCTGTGGATGCCCAGGGACTGCTGACATGTTCTTCCCTGGTGTCTGGTGCCCTTCCCATGGACCACCGCCATAAGCTTCTCTCTTCTTGCCTAAGAACATCTTATATTCCCTCCTTTTAGTAAAAGTTTATTAAATTCAGGTTTTTAGGGCTTTGGGAAGTGAGGGAGGGCTTGGAGTCCCCTCTTTTCCAGTCCACCTTGCCCTCTGTGTGAACTTTTAAAAAGGAAAAGGAACATTTCGACACCGGATACCACCAGACCTCTTGATTCCACTGCCATACTTCCCTCGAGGGGCCCCTGGCTCCCAGACTGAGGACTCACAGGACTACCAGGACCCTCTGGAACCCTCTCACTCCCCTGGGCCCAGGTAGGTCCTCCCAGAGGCATCAGAAAATGATTGAAACAGAACAGAAACCAGTTAATGTCACAATGCCAATCCACTTAAGATGATTGCGAACCAAAGCAAATGATCTGAACTAGACTCTCAGAAACGTAGTTTCGTTTCCGGAACTGGTTTCCACTTACTAGTTGGGTGACCTGGGGCAAGTTACCTCTCTACGCCTCCTTTTCCTCATCTGAAAACTAGAGATAATAATGGGACGTACTTCGTGGGGTAGTGTGAGGATTAAATGAGTTACTCCATGGGAAGGCCTCAGGACAGTGCCTGGAACAGAATGAGTGCTATCTAAATGATTGTTAAATCAGTTATAAACATTATATAAAATTGTCTTCATGTACTTCAAAAGGAAGACATTGCCTGGGGGTAGAAAATTAGTTAAAGAAGCCAAAACTCAGGCACTTCCTTGGCATACACAGCAGTGGGAACATTTTTAATATAGTGTCGGGGGAAATTATATACATATACACACAAGGTTGCTTTCATCTTGGTCAACATGAGCAGAATCTTCAACATGCCAACATAAAATAACATCAAAGACAACTTTGGAGGAAAGGTGAATGATGAAATTGGGGTCAAGCAGTCTTAAATTGAGGTGCCTGGGTGGTCCGAGCAAGGAGAGGCCAAGGCTGGCTTATGGGCAGCTGCTCTGCACTCTGGACTGGGCAGAGCAGGGGAGGGACCTTCCTCAGCATCGTCCTACGAGGCAGACGGGACCAGACTATCCATCAGAGAATCATAATCCTTAAGCAGCATGGAGTCATAAAGCCAACTGCTGATGCTAGCTTACCTCTCTCCACTTCCCCAAGTCCCTCCCCAGCCTGATGGTGGAGGCAGGAGTTGTGTCAATGGCAGGAGAAAGCTCCTGAGGATGGACTCTCTGTCCAGCCTCCTGGCAAGGCTACTAGGGCCTAGGGAAGGCAGTATTATCTATTCATTCATTCATTCATTCATTCATTCATTAAATATTTATTGGTGCCTCCCATGTGCCAGGCCCTGCCCTAGGCACAGCAGACATAGAGAACCAAACCAGGAAAGATCTCTGCCATAGGGATGCTGATTTTTCCTGGGAAGGGAGCCAGACAACAGCTGTAACATAGTAAATAATTGCATGTGATAGTAGGCTAACTGATGCTGAGTGCTTTGGAAAACATAGAGGAGAGTAAAGCGAGGGGGCTTGGTGGGTGGGGGAGAGTGGGCTGCAGAACTAAAAAGGGGGAAAGCTGAGCAGGGCAGGGATTAGGGTGAGGAAAGTGTCACCTCACCTCACCTTACAGGGTGCAGCATGTGAGGAGATGCACCCTCTCAGTGTCAGGCAAGAACAGGGCCAACACCGGAGTGAATCCCTCCATATACTTCATACCCTGGGCAGCACCAGCACCTCCCCCTAGCTCAGGCCCTGGGGTATAGGCCTATTTGAGAAAGTGAAATTTAGGCCAAAACAACCTTTAAAAAGAACAAAGTTGGAGGTCTCATACCTCCTGATTTCAAAACATACTACAAAATCTATAGTAAACAGAGGGTGATAAAGACATAATGATGGTACCCTATAGACCGATGGACATACACACCAAAGGAATAGAGAGCCCAGAAATAACCTGATCTGAACTAGACTCTCAGAAACGAGAGCGTCAAATGATTTTCAGCAAGGATGTCAAGACCACTCAACGGGGAAAGGACAGTCTTTTCAACAGATGCTATAGGAGAAACTGGATACCCACCTGTAGAAGAATGAAACTGGACCCTTACCTCACACCATATACAAAAATTAACTCAAATCGATCAAATAGTTAAACATAAGACCTAAAACTATTTAAAAAAAAAAATCTTAGAAGAAAACAAAGTTTCGTGACATTAGATTTGGCAATGACTTATTGGATATTGAGAAAAAATAGTATGAGGTTCCTCAAAAAATTAAAAATAAAATTATCATATGATCCCCCAAGTCCACATGTGTGATTCCCACTTATGTGAAATACCTAGCATAGTCAGATGTTTGGTGGGGTTGAATCACAGCCTCTGCCCAGATGTCACGCCCACGGGTCATGGTGTATGTGGCTGACGTGTTCAGACCCTCAGTTCCTCGAAGACAGGCCTCAATTCACTGTCTACCTGCTTAAGCCCCCACCGGTCAGGGTTGGGGGATAAGCATCTTGTAAAGCACATTCTTCTGGGGAGCACTTGCGTGTGCAGATGACATCCTAGATTAACAAGCCCCAATCCAGGTGCCCCAGGAGTCCTGTGCTGGCCCCCAACTGAGGCACCCACAGCTGCTTGCCAAGGAGCACCGTACTAGAGAAAGAGCACAAGGAGAGGGAGAGAGAATAATTGCACTTCATGCTCCACAAAGGAATAAGGTCCTTGAGATGCAAGGCCCTGGAGGCTTCATGGACTATGTTGATTCACCAGCTCTAGTGATAAATAAATTTCATCATTCCCCAGTCTGCTGATAATTAGCTCTTAGACAAATCAGTGATCAAACTTTAAAAGATGGTCTGTGAACCACTAATCTCACAGAAGAACAATTGCACAAAAGTTTACTGTAGCCATACAAAGGGAATTTTTATGAACCTTTTAAATCTGCTGATATACTTGGGGAGCAAGCGCATCAGTGGTGCATTTAAAAGTCTATGTGGAAGTAAACATTTTACTGCATGTTTGGGAAGAAGGAAAAAATTAGCCAAGATTCATATTTTTCTAGGGCAAACGAGGTCATGCACTGGTTTGCGGCTGATTTTCCCTCCCACGGGGTCCTGTAAAGATTTGCGAAGGCCCCCCAAACACTGCTGTTTTGTTACTCCTGGAGATTTATGGGGTTTCAGTGAAATGCAACGGTAAGCGTTCTCCCCAAGACAAACCAGGAGGTAACCGCTGCAAGATGGCAGCATAGCTCTGCAAACAGAGACAATAGTGTCCTCCCACAGCCGGACGCCTAGGGACCTAGGAAATGTGACAGGCCGTCCAGGACTAGCAGGAGGGCACTGCTTCTGCTCCCCAGGCCTGTCTGGAGCTCAGAGCCGGGGGCAGGGCCATGATGGGGTATCCGGGTGGCTCTGTGCTCCCATGAGGTCTCAGAGGGACTGGGGCCCCTGTTTGAGGGCACCGCGGCCATCGCGGCTGCTCAGCATCTGGTTCCTGATCTTCTCAGGTCCCAGTGCTCCAAGCCAAGAGGCGGCCTGTTGTCCTGTTGGCCAATCAGGCTGCTTAACTCAGGCCCTGAGTCCTCAGGGAAGTGACACATGAAGGAAGCGCTTCACCCCAGCTCTGGTGCCTGGACTCACAGACGCCACCCCACCAACCAGGTGTCTTGGGCCCCCTCGCTTCTGCCGCTTTTCCAGCCTAGTTTTGGAGCTGCCTGGGGTCTTCCAGTAAATTCCTAATGTGCTGATATTTGCAAGATGGATTTCAGCTGCTGATGGGTACAGACGGGCATGGTCCCGGGGCACGCTAGCAAGACAAACAGAGGAAGCACTCACACCCCATCGCTCCGAGCAAACACTCGCTTTGACTCCAGTGTGCCTCTCTGGGGCTTCAGGTTAAGGCCCAAGGAGCTATAATTTCATTATTTGAACAACCAGAAATAAGCCTTGGAATTAATAATCTTCAAGGAGGCAGGGATAGACTCACTCTCTCAAGGACCCCTCCCGAAACAGGGTTCTCAGGTCGGGAGAGTCAGGGGTCATCGCAAACCAAGATGCCACAATGAAGAATCCTGAGTTTACTTGTTTTTACTGTGCTAAAATATACACCACATAAAATGCACCATTTTCACCATTTCGGTTCAGTGGCATCGTACTTTCACCCCATTGTGCGGCCACATCCATCATCAGAACCTTTTCATCTTCTCAAACTGAAACTCTAGCCCCAGTAAATCAGAACTCCCCATTCCCTCCTCCCGCCCCCCGCCCCCAGTCCTTGGAAACCACAATTCTAGTTTCTCCTCTATGAATTTCACTCCTCTAGGTATCTTATGTAAGTGGAAGCACACAGCACTTGTCTTTTTGTGACTGGCTCATTTCACTTAGCATAAACATAATGTCCTCAAGGTTTATCCGTGTTGTAGCATCTGTCAGAATTTCCTTCCTTCTTAAGGCTGAATCACATATTCCATTGTAAGCATAGACCACGTTTTGTTTATCCGTGCATCCATTGATGGACACTTGGGTTGCTTCCACCTTTTGGCTACCGTGAACACTGCTGCTATGAACGCTGGTGTTCAAATATCTGTTCAAGTCCCCGCTTTCCATTTTTTTTGGCTGACTGTACTTTTGAAGACTGCCAAATATGGGTTGCATGGCCTTGTCTTTTTATACAGGTGATTTACATGAATAATGTCTTTCTGAGCACTGTGCAAGATGCTATGCCAGATTCGAGGGATACAAAGATGGATAAGTTAGGGCCCTCCTCCGGTGCCCACCAGAAAGAGAAGAGGCGCCAGCACAGAAATGTCAGGAATAATGGCTACGTCGCTCCCACGAGGTCCGGACAGGAGTGTCCTGGTGGGGTGCTGGGGATGGGCCGTGAAGGGTGCCACCCCTC
Source organism: Mirounga leonina (assembly GCF_011800145.1). Taxonomy (NCBI): domain Eukaryota; kingdom Metazoa; phylum Chordata; class Mammalia; order Carnivora; family Phocidae; genus Mirounga; species Mirounga leonina. The sequence continues at coordinate 6,992,153 of NW_023270459.1, read as the reverse complement.
TTGTGCCCCATTGGACAAGACAAGGCTCCCTCACCGGGGGCGGGGGGGGCAGGCAAGACCCCCACCCCACACCCACATGGCCAGGACTTGACATGAATTCCCCAAGGACGGCAGGGAGCCTTGAAGTGGATGCGATCTGTCTCAGCATAAGTTACCTGAGCCTCTGTTACCTCACTGGGAAACGTGTCGAGCTCTCGTGAGCGTGCAGTGGACTCACCCGTGTCAACACTTGGCTCGGTCCCAGGCCGCGGGAGCGCACTCACCATATCTGCCCTTTCTCCCTGACCTATCGGGGCCACCTGAACAGGACATCTGTTTTGCTCGTCCCTGCAGCTGCAGGGCCTAGCAGAGAGCCCGACACTGAGTAGGAACACAGTAAATACTTGCTGAATGTTCTCATCTTCCCATTTTAAGCCACAAAGGGAAGCGAGTCAGGCCCAGGTGAATGTGCAGCCTAGTAGGGGCTGCCTCTCAGCAAAAGTCACCCTTCTAGCACCCCTCCCCGGCACTGGGGTGGGGTGGGGGGGGCCTGCCAGCTGCCGCTTCCACACTCCTGGGCTGGCTGGCTGGCTGGCTCGGGCGAGGTTCCGCTGTCCGGAAGCACTGGGAGAAAAGCGGGAGGCAGGAGGAAGGGAGAAGCCATTTTCCCAGCTTCTGCGTCTCCTCCAGCACAAGGACCAGCGGGTGTGGAAGACGGCCAGCAGGGGAGGGGACAGCAGCCGAGCCAGTTACAGCGGCAGCTGCAAGAGAGGCCGGAAGGTGCAGGCCTGGCTTCCTGCTCCTTGTTCCCAGCCCCAGCAGGGGCGCCAAACGGGGGGGGGGGGGGGGTGCTGACTGACACCATTTTCCCCTGTTGTTCCTCAAGTTCCAGAGGTGGTAGTAACTTCCGGCAGCAGTTAATCATTGCCTAACTTTTACCTCACCCTTCTCTCTGCTCCCACCCTTCCAACACCTTTGGGACCAAGTCCCTGTGCTAAATTCCCTGTTTTGAAATCCCCAGGAGCGTTTGACCGATTGGACACTCACTAACAGAGTTGACTTATTCTTAAAGCAACATCTAGGAGGCTTGAGGTGGCCCTTCCACAGGGCCCTTCAAGATGTGGTGCCACCTCTTCATCTCTGCACAGCAAAAGCTGCGATGAGGAAGCCCCATGGTCTTCCCAGTCCCACCTGAGACACGGGCCACTCTGTACAGTTGTGCTGGTTGTTCACTGCACAAAAGTGCCCTACTTCTTCTAAGTTATATGTGGGCTGGTGATAGTCCTGCTGAAATAGTTCCAGGCCCAAATCTGGGTGGGGCAGGCTCTTTCCCAAAAAGCTCAGAGCCAGCAGCTTCCTCCCAAGAAGCCCCCTGGAGTGACTGGGGTATTTCAGAGGGGAAGCATTTTGGTCAGGATTGACGGGCATTTCCAGTGCAAAGGCGAGGCGAGGCCAGAACAGAACAGACTCAGAACTCCGCAGAACTCTGAAATTACGCCAAATCCAGTGTCCCATTGCTCAACACATCCCCAGGCCTCCGTCCCACTTTATGTGGCCCCGAGCTAGGTGCGGAGAGAAAACACCAAAGCTGACCCATCCCGGAAGCACTGGGAGAAAAGCGGGAGGCAGGAGGAAGGGAGAAGCCATTTCCCCAGCTTCTGCGTCTCCTCCAGCACAAGGACCAGCGGGTGCCTTCATGGAGCCCCCAGACGTTGAGAACCCCAACAGCCACAAATCTTTTTCCGTGGCCCCTCTCACTACGGGAAGAACCCAGAGGGCGGCTTTAAGTCCTCCCCAAATTGCATGCCCCTCAGGCCAGGCCTTGGTGCTACCAATTCTTCCCGGGCCCCTGTGCCAACACAACATTTTGTGAAGGGCTTCAGGTACTCCGGTGAATGCCGCTAAAGGAAGCAAGCCGCCCTCTTGGGGCTCCCTCATGCTTGCAGAGTTCACGGCTCCCTTGTCTGTTGTTCAGGAGAAGCAGGCGAGTCTGGGAGACCATCCCACCCACCGAGTTCACAGAAACCGAGGCATCCCTATTCCTGCAGGAGCGTGCGCATATATTCTTGAAACCCTTAAACAACCCCTCGCCATATGTGACGATTGAAATGGAAACCAAACGGGAAAGGATCCTGACGGCAGTCTGTCACTGACAGCATCCTTCCCCTGGTTAATTTATGTCTTCCGTAATCGAGTTGATGCTTTTTAAAAGTCTCCACCTGTGATGGCACTTTTTCGGCCATACGCTCTCATGGGAAGGTTCCCCAGCCTGTGAGCTAACAGTCATTTTAAGACACTGCACCCAGGCAGCACTGAATCTTCCTCACTCTTTACCTGTATTAATTAATTAGTGCTATAAATACAGCCAGCACATGACTATTCCAGAGCTAATCAGTCACTGACTCAGCTCTGTACCTGGAGGGAAATGAGGAAAATTGAATCTTTCAGGAGTTGGGCCCATACAAGGTAACTTAGTCGATTGGGTCCTGAGGGCCAGGGAGGACGAGCTGATTTAGGCTCCAGCTGGGTAGGAAAGCAATTTCCTTAACAGCCCACCAGCAACCCTGGCGAAGGTGATGCTGACCTATTCCAAGTAAAACACAGATGATGTTTTCCCACAGGTTGAATGCATGGGCATTTACTGAGGGCTACTATATGCTTCATCCTGGGCTACGTGCTAAGTGCCAGGCCCTTTCTACTAAACTGTTTAGGTGGGGATAAGCAAAGCCAGGGTCAGACACATCAAGCCCCAAAATCAAGCAAATGAAATCAGGGGCCTTGGAGTTGACGTAAAATATTATAAATTCAGAATCCCTCAAAAAACTAGTAATTGAGCTTCTGCTGGGTTGCATGCCAGACGTACCAGGAATAAGACTTGGTCTCCACTCTTGAAGGGCTTACAGCCACCATGGAAGACAGACATGAAAACTACAAAAAACATACAGAGGAGTCCGCGGTACCCACAGTCCGAGGCGGGGTGGGGGTGGGGACACGGAAAGTACAATGGGGCATTCTAAATCCACTGGGTCCTGGACATGTCTAAAACAAAGGCTAAGAAAGGAAAGTCGTGTTCATCCCATCACGGGCCTCAAGGACTTGCCCGTTACTGCTGATGCAAAGCTGCTTCTGTTTAGTTTGGATGTTACCGCTGAGTTTCTAGGTCCAAATTTGCTTCTGACTCTGGGTTTTGGCACCACTGGTCCTGCACCCTGAGCCTTGGCCCCACCCCGGCCTGCAGGCCTCTGCCCTGGGTTCGGCCTCCATCTGGGTCACAGGCAAATAGGGCCATATGGGGTGAGGTGAGGGAGAGGCACACTGAATCTCCCTACGGCTGGCCCAGAATATCACTTCTCCAGCTTAGTTTTCTTCTGTTAATCGTAAAACAGAGAGCTTGTCCCATCCAGATCTTTCCCTGAGTCAGGAGCTGCCGGCTGGTCCTCGAATTTGCTTTTGCCTCTTGCCCACGTTGCCAATTAAACCCAGGAGTGATGTAACACACAGGTTCTGGCCCCAGGGGGTTGGGGGATGAGGGATGCAAGAGCCCTTGATGAAGGGGACAGGCTGCTGGGAGCTCAGGCCTTGAGGGGACAAACAGCAGGGTCAAGTTCATGAGCAGCCCTGAAGGTGCAGGGTGGAAGAGCTGGACTCTGCTTGCTCCTCCTCTGGTGGGGAGTAGAGGAGGTGGGTAGGAGGCATTCTGGAAGAGGGCCCCTCCCAACAGGGAAGGTTATGCAGTGAGGGGCAGGTGGTGACTGGGATGGGGGTAGAAGCATTACAGGGTAAGGCAGGGCATGCTGAGGAGTGACACCTGGGAGCCCCCCCTTAAACACACACGCTGAAAATGCTCTGGGACTTCTACGCTTTGTAGATTTCACTTCCTCTTTCAGTGACCCAAACCCTCACCCGGCCCCCCACAGCAGGCATCCTCTGATAGCAACAAAAGCAGCTGCTCCTGCAAACCCCATGGCCCAGCTAAACTTTGTGGAGGCAGCCTCTCTGCAGAGAAAGAGGTATTCTTTTCCTCCTTGCTGCCTTGAAGCAACAAACTGGCCCCAGATATTTTGCTTCCACTCCTCTTTGAAGAGTCCAGAAGGCCCAGATGCAGATGCTTCGCCTGCCCACAGAGAAAGGGGAAAGGCCTGTGATGGGGCAGTCGCTCTGAGCAGCTACAGGTTGAAGGCTGCGAAACTGACAAGGAGAAGTACCGATCCCCACCTTCTTAAGGTTTTCACGCAACCGTAACAATGAACTCTCAGGCTGAGGGGGGCCCTGGACACTCATGAGAGATTCCTACTGAGGCAGGTGAAGTTGTCACCACCTGTCATTGGACACTTCCTCAAATCTCTACCTGTGTGGTGGGAGCCCCAGTTTTGTTAGTGCCTGGCCAAGGCCACCTTTGCTGTCAGGAGGGTGACTCCCTGTGTCGGAGATCTTCAGGAGCACTAAGCCACTGCCCTGTACCAGGCATGGAACCCCACATCTGCCAACAGATGGAAATCCTACTACCTCCTAGCCACATTCCCTTCCTCTCCAATGCCTTCCATGGGTGCCTCCCAAGGCCACCCACTCATCCCATCAATGCCTTTCTCTGAGCTGCCCACAGTGGAGGGGCTTCCCCAAGATCAGCCATGCAACAGTGTTGGAACCTAGCTCTTGAAATGAATGAATGAGTGAATGAATGAATGGATGGACAGATGGATGGATGGATGGATGATGGATGGATGGATGGATGGATGAATCATCACACTACACCTCGCCCTGTACTCTCAGAACACGAGACCTAGAGGGATAATAGAAACACAAGATTCAAGCCCCAGATCCTGGACCACTTCAGTAGCATTCAGATCTTCCAACTTAGGAAAGCTAATTATCCGCACCCACTCTTGCATGAAACAGCAACATTCAAAAAGAAGTGAGCAGCTCAATTCCAAAAATGTGTACGCAGAGGTGCAGGGACTATGTGTTCTGAACCAGAGATATTTTAGCCTTGTGCTGCTACAGTGTGGTCCATGGACCAGCCATATCAGCCTCACCCGGGACCTGTTAGAAATGCAGAACCTTGTTACACCCACCCCAGATCTACTGGCTCAGACTCTGTAGTTCATCAAGATTCCCAAGTGATTCATGCACACATTAAAGTTTGGGAACTGTTGGTCCCCAGCCCCAGCTGCATATTAGAATCAGTGGGACAAGTTTCATTTTTAAATGCCAATGCCCACACCCATCTATAACCAACCGTATCAGAATCTCTGGGGGTGGGGCCAAGACACCTGCATTTTTTAAAGTTCTGCAAGGGATTCTCAAGTGGCATGAGTGAGAACTGTGGCCGTAGAAGGCTCCTGCACTTTATATCCAGCTGAACCTGAGATATTTTCTTTCTCTTCCCTATTCTTATTTTGTAAATAGGTAATACATGGACACCGCTTTTTAAAAGTCAAAGAATACAAGCGAGCATACAGTGAAAAGCAAGTCTCTCTCCATCCCTAACAGCCTGTGTCCCAATTTTCCCCTCCAAATGCAATCACTATTACCAGAATTTTATGTCCTTCCAGAGCTTTGCTGTGCATGGCCAAACACATCCACATCCATACACCCTTCTTTATATGCGGTGGTTTAAACTACACATCTGTCCTCCATCTTGCTCTTTTCACTTAACAGTATATCTTGGAGATTGTTCCATCGCAGTAAACATAATTCTGTCTCGTTCCTTTTGACAGCTACATAGTATTCTATTGCAAGAACATAGCGTAGTTTATTAACCAGTCTCCAACTGATGGACATTGAGGTTGTTTCCAGTTGTTTGCTACTACAAACTATCTGCAATGAATAATACATACAACAGCACCCACTTCTGTCACTCTTGTCCTGTTTCTACTTTTTTTTCTCGTAGCACTTATATCAGCACCACGTCAGGATGACCAGATAATTTATCATGCAGACCGGGACAGTTCTGAGAGCAGAAGGGGGCACTATTAACAGTTATAACTAGGACATAAATGTGACTGTCCCAGGCAACCGGAATGCAAGGCCACCCCACCTGAACTTGGTACATATGTATTCGTTGTCTGTATTTATTTATTGCCTGCCTCCCCTCTCGAATATAAGCTCCTGAAGGATAAGAACTGGTCTGTTTTGTTCACTACTGCTTCTCCAGTACCTAGAACAGTGCCTGGAATGCACCAGCAGCTCTTTCAATATTTGATAAATGCATTAATAATGAATAGCCCGAGTATTCATCATTGGCACATGTGTGAGTATAGCTTTAGGATAAATTCCTAGAAGCTGAATGGCTGCATCAAAGGGTATGTGTATCTTATAGTTTCATAGATGTGACTGTACTATACTCCATGGAGTATAATTAATTAACTCCCACCAACCATTAGAGTGGAATTTCTGCTCCCTCTTTCTTTTTACGATTTATTTATTTTAGGGAGGGGGGAGAGAGAGAGAAGCAGACTCCGTGCTGAGCATGGAGCCTGACACCCTGAGATCATGACGTGAGCTGAAATCGAGAGTCGGAGACTTAACCGACTGAGCCACACAGGCGTCCCTCTGGTCCCTCTTAATCCTCATGGCTGTGTGTTCGTGTGCACACATTCATACTCAACGTGCCTTCCACACAGAGACCCACTGCCATGGCCAAATACTGAACCTTCTGGCTTCCCAGGGGTACGTGTTGTGGTGCAGGTGTTGGTGAGGAAAAGGCCTTCCTTTACATGGCTGACTAGGTGTTCGGTGCATCCTCTCCTCTCCCCAGGCCCCCTCCCAGGCAGGATCAACATTTGCCAATTACCTTCCAGGCCCCTGAATATCAGACACAGCATGGCAGCACCTAGTGGGGGCCTGGCTCAATAAGTGTTTAATTAATTAATCAATCAAGCCAAATCAAAGATTAGGTTGATTATTTAGATCGTTTTATCCATACAACACTAGGCAACTGGTTAATTGCTTTTTCTTTTTTTAAGTTTTATACTGAAATGACAATATGTTTTAGAATTACATAGATATACCCTCAGAGGCCAAAAACCTGATAAGTATGAAGTATTCCCAGGTGTCCGTAAAAGCAGATTGCTACAGAAGCAATAGTCATTATCCTAGAAGTCAGTGCCTTAATGTGACCATAATGCTGAGGTATATAATACCCTGGCTTATGGTAGGATAACTAAAACCCCCAAATATGGTCTACACAAATAAAAAGCTAAACTCAGAGAACCTACATCAGCACTATTTTCCCCACTGTGGATGTCCATACATATGCTGATCATAAGGACAAAAGAATGTGTTATTGTATAAGATTCTTAATTGTGCCTCTCCCTGTGGGATTCTGTCAGAATCTCGGCATGGCGTAGCTCTGTAAGAAAATATTATGTTGGGTAAAATGTAAAAAAGTGAAAACCTGGTAATCAAATAACCACAGTGAGGAGAAATGCTATGTGGCTCCTGTGTTTAATAAACTTCCCATGGATAGTGGAGATTTCCAAGAAACCCCATCCAAAAGGCTCATGGAGCCCCATGTTGGGTTCATCTATTCCCTTAACAGTCATAAATTACCTGCCTCAGTCTCACTCACAGATCACAAGATGCTGAGATTTTTGTGCTATTTATTTTTAGCTATACATATTAGACGAGGCCTTTCTGGATATTAGTCTGATTGGAATTGTGGTATATTCGGGGCAGAATAAGGTCATGGCATCCCGAGGGCCCTCTGTGCATTCGACAATCAGGCACCCAGGGCAGACACATCCAGAACCTGCCACTTGTCTGTCACCAGCAGCAGCTTGGCCCGAACAGGCCTAGGACCTCAGGAAGGTGCAGTCAGTACACGGTAACTTCCAAGAACTGAACACAATAACTCACAAATGCATCTTCCCCTTACTTTCTAAAGATTTGCCTTTGATTTTTTTAAAAAGCTCTTTTGGGTTGAGTTAGAGCACTCACTCACACATCCGTCTGGGATCCGTGATCTGGCAGCAGCCCACGCCTCAGAGACTGCCAGGAGGACTCCAGGGGCTCGTTGAGGCCTCTAATTCCTAGCAGTCTGAGCCCGAGCTCAGAGATGCGTGATCCCGACCATAAGCGCTGCCTTCGCAGGCTGTCGGGGAGTGTGAACCCGGGACAGCAGAGCTGGCTGGCAGCACCGCAGTGGCCTCTTCCTTCTCCCCCCACAGCGATGCAAACACTCAGAAAGGTCAATAGCTGTTGCTTCAGATTCTCCCCCTTCTCAACATTCTTAACACATATTCAGCCTCACACGGCATCGATGTGATTCCACAGCAACACGTGTTGATCTTCCTGGTCAACTCAACACCTGTAAATTGTACAACACACTCCCCAGGAGTGGCAAACACAGGGCCTGGCTGAAGACTGATGCCCACTGATCCCCTCAAGGGATCTGAGGTCTAGTCAAGGTCCACCAAGGCTTTGGGCACTATGCAACCACGTGGGGACATCTGTGCCTCCCTCAGGCCTGGCTTGCCTGTGAAGGGACATGTGCCCAGGGTCTGAATAATAGATCGTGTATCAGAAAGGACAGACCTGGCGTCCAGAGGGGCAGCACCTTGAGATGTGAACCCCAGAGCAGACACTGCTCCTCCAAGGGGACCCACATTTTCACCCACAACCCATCTTCCAACAAGTGCCATGGTATGACCTCTTAACAGATGGCAGCTCTGGGACAACTCGGTTTCAAATTGCCTGTGTCTGTCTGTTTTCTTACTGGGACCTGTACAAGGTGCTGCAGAAAGAATGCAACTTTGGCAACCAACACACAGGCTTGGGTTCAACCTCTGCCTCCACCACCAGGGGTTGGGTGACCTCAAGCAGGTTTCAGAACCTCTCAGACCTTTGATTTCTTAATCTTTAAATTGGGAATGATACCATCTGTTTCCTTGAGTTTGTTGTGAGGATTAAAGACGGTGTACATAACACACTTAGTATCCAATAGGAGTGTAGCACATGGAAGGGGAGGAGGAAATTGATGGTCACCCATTGAGTAGGAAAACAGCCTACCTGTGGTCTTTCTTCTGTTTCAGGGTGACCTTCCCCAGGACCGTCCAGGAAGCAGAGGTCAGACCAGGGTGCTTCTCTCAAGGATCATAGCCTTGGGATTGTCCATGGAAAAGAGTCAGGGACATCAGAAGTGGGATCAGGTGATAAAGTGGTATGGAGCAGTTAGCAGAGACCTGGGTTGCGGGGAAAAGGAAGAAAACCCTGTGCTACCCTGTCCCACAGCCCCAGCTAGAAGATAGAGGAATTAATGGTGACCAAAATATGAGGGACACTAAGGAGGCACCTAGGAAACTCATGGGACAGAGTCCTCACCAGCAGTTCTCCACCCCTCAATCTTCACATGGTGGGCCTTCAGCAGCAGACCCCACACATATGCCCAGTCACCAAGAGGGTGGGTGATACAAGTCACCAGCCAGCTCCCCATAAAGAACAATTCCCTGCAGTATCTTCTAAGACTACTATAAAACCAAAGGGGACCATAGTAGGTCATGGGGAGGAGCCCCATCTCTCAGTAGGGATGAGATGAGAGGACACAGGTGGGGCACTCACATAGGCATTGGAAATGTTGACTATCATTATCAATAGTTCTGGTCTAGGAGGTTGGATTGAACACACAATGGGGAGGTTGCCAGTAAGGTTCCCAGAGGAGAAAAGAGAGATTGAAAGAGGCCTCTGGAAGCCAGTCTAGGAATCTACATGATGTGATGGGAATATAGGACAAGGGGGAAAGTTTTCACTTCAGACTTCCTCCTGGAGAAAAACTGTATCTGTTTAGAGGAAATACTTTGATAAGCTGCCTGTGGTTTAGGGGTGAAACTCCAGGAGCATGCTCAAGTAATAACGATGGCAAGCAAACTGCCTTCTAAAGAGTATCCTGTAAGTGAGGATGCTTTGTGTCAGTGGATTTGGGTTAGTGAGTTTGAGGGTAGGACTGAGGAAGGAGGGAATGACGTTAAGCGACTACCTTCTGCTCAGGTCATGATCTCAGGGTCCTGGGATAGAGCCCCTTGTGGGGCTCCCTGCTCAACAGGGAGTCTGCTTCTCCCTCTCCCTCTGTCCTTCTCCCTGGTTCATGCTTCTCTCTCTCTCTCAAATAAATAAAATCTTAAAAAAAAAAAAAAAGAAAAGAACTGAGGAAAGAGCTGTTTGGCATAGAGAGGAGAGAGATTTTTGCATCCCGACACAATGAAGAACCAGGTGGCTGGGCACTGCCAGGAATTACCAGTAGTGGTCATTGGTAAGCAGAAATTCCTATTGAGGATGCTACAGGGTCTTTGTGCAATGACCCTCTCTGCCATCAGTGCTCATGAGTGCCTTTGTGGCTAAAGACTTTTGGAGTATAAAGGCAATGCATACAGCATGCCTAGACACAGGAGCCAGGGATGAAGGCAGAACTGGCATCTGGACTGGAGAAAGAGCACAAAGTAGGAGACCAAGGCTTGGGTGCAGGCCCAGCTCTGCAGCCAATGATTTTTGAGACCCTGGATAAACTCCTCATTCTGGGCTTTATTTACTAAACCCTAAAATGGGCTCATAGCCTTTCAAGCCTAACATTCTATGACTCTGATTTTGGTTCAACACTTTTCACAACACAACATGGAATATTGGTGATTATTAGCAGAGCATTCTGCATCTGTATGGAATGTGTTTGCTGCCACAACAACATAATGAATTTTCTCACAAATTACATGTGCAAAGAACTGCTTAGATTGAACTGTAAGATCACTGCAGATGCACTATTGATTTTCATTATTTTAGCTTTCTCCATCCCTGAGTTCCCTGCAACCATCCCCCAATTTGATTTTACCCAGCAGAATGATCTGCCTCTTCTTCCTAGTAATCAGTTCATAAAATCTCAGAACTTTGGAGTCTGAGGAAGTAGACTGTTTTGGATAGAATGTTTTTTTCCTTCCAGAGAGATGATGGTTTCTGACCTCCCAGAGCCAACAGAAATTTCTCCAGCCAGAGCACTAGGTGTCCTTCAATGGCAATGTAAAGAACCAGTCATGCATGCATACTCACTTGTCTTTCATAGTAAAGAAAGCAACTTCTGTTATGAAAAATTATCCTGCTAAATTACCAATGTTTGTGGCCTCTACCATGGCTGTCCACTTGGGAGTGCTGAGCAGCCCTTCTCCGTGGACACTCTTCCAGGACCCACTTTCCCACCAATTTTGCCCTTTTAACCGTGTTTCCTTGCAGTAACTGGGCTTTGCAGCTTCTAAGCAACACCAGTTCCCCAGAAGGGTAGACAAGCTGGTGAGGCCTCTCTTGACTTTGCAAGGGCTGTCCAGGTGACTGAGATCTCTTTTCAGCATTTTGCCTCTGACTCATTATCATCCTAGGACAGATTAGCTCTGCATACAAACACTAGGAAATTAACATTAGACACCACTCTGCCTCTGACCATTGGGGAACAGTTGCTGATGGATTTGCATGGAATGACTTCCATGACAGAGCAACAAGATGGCTATTTTGTTACAAAGAATAAAAAGTAAAACTGGAAGGACTAGCTCACCTAAAAACTTTCAAGAGAGCAGGAAATAAGTCCAGGAACCATAGTGGAGGAAAAAAAAAAAACACAGAGAGGATTCAACTGCTTAATGTGTTGGCCTAGGGGATTTGGGGTGACTTAGGCATTTGCTGGTGGTACAAAGGCCTGGGTGCTGTCCTAGGTGCTGAATCCCCACACAGCAGGGATAGGCCAACAAGGTCCCTGCTCCTCTGGTACTTTCTGGTAAGGGGAGACCAGTAATTAAGTTGTAAACACAGGGGAGAAGGGTAAAGCACAGGGGAGAAGGGTACCAGATGAGATTAGTAAGAGGCAGGAGGGTTGGCAAAAAGTTTGGACTTTATTCTAAGGGCATCAGGAAACCCTGAGGATTTTCAAGCACAGTAGTGACATGACCTGACTTTATGCTTTTTAAAGATGGCTCTGGGGGTGCCTGGGTGGCTCAGTCGTTAGGCGCCTGCCTTCGGCTCAGGTCATGATCCCAGCGTTCTGGGATCCAGCCCCGCATCGGGCTCCCCGCTCGGCGGGAAGACTGCCTCTCCCTGCTCCACTCCCCCTGCCTGTGCTCCTCTCTCACTGTGTCTCTCTCTGTCAAATAAATAAATAAAATCTTTAAAAAAAAAAAAAAAAGATGGCTCTGGCCACTGTCATCAGTGTTTGCAGGGGGCAGGTGTGGCAGCAGGAAGACCAGGGAGGAGGTTGTTGGGTGGGTCTTGGGTAAATGATGATGCTTACCTGAGATAATGGTTGTGGAGGTAAGCAGCTGGACTTGGGATTTTTTTTTAGATGGAGCCAACAAGTCCTGCTAATGGTTGAAGTGGGATATGAAGAAAGAAACTCAGGGTGACTCCTGGAGTTTTTTTGGCTGGAACAACTCTTTGATTGGAAATGAGTTATCAGTCTGTCAGGATTAATGATAAACCCTTTCCCATATCCTTGGGAGGGAGACAAGGGGTTTGTTCATTTGTTTTTGTTGTTTTAGGAGGTTAGAAGCCAACTCATAAGAAATAGAAGTGCTAGTAAAACTCAACTCTGCAACATGAGAAATGTTTTAGCTTTTGTTTGCATATGATGATTTTTCACTTACTTCTTCAGAAAAACAAATGTTGAGTAGAGGTTAGGAACAAATCTTGGCATAAATGTAAACATCCACTCTGTGGAGGCTCAACCAAAGGCAGGTCCTTTCTCTGCCAGAAATGTGTTTGTTTCTAATCTGCAAAGTGCAGGAGAGGCCTTAAGTCAACTCTTTGGGGGAGGGAGAGATCCAGACTTTACACTTATCCTAGTGGGTCTGGAAGCTAACTTAATGGAATGTCTTTGTGGTGGATGTTAGTGTGTTTGGTGGAGGCGAGTGGGCAAAAGGAAACTGAGGGTGCAGGGGAGGGATGAGATCTTAGAAGAGGCAGACTATCAAAGAAGAGAAACTGCAAACAGATTTAAGGGAATCGATTGGCTGCCCAGCAGCAAATATCACTTCTGTGGTTCCTGTGAAGGAATCACATGACTATTTCCAAGTGCATTTGCTCGCTGTGTGGATGGCCTCTAATGAGACACAGTTTCTAGCTAGTTGGATTTCACATTGCTCAGTGCCAGGTTGGTGATTTGTTTTGCATTAAGCACTGCAGCCTGTTAACCTGGTGAGTTATGGTTCTGGGTGGACAGCCAGAAACCCTCATAGCACTTGAAACAATTTTTGCTTGAAATAAAAAGAAGAAGGTGAAGGTGATGGTGATGGTGATGACGATGATAAAGAAAATGAGTTCAATCAGGTTACCATCTTGAAATCTTGAACTCATCATACTAAAATGACCCAGATAATGGGCCTTTTTTTAATCTTTTCTGGATCATTCCAGGCAAGAGCTCAATCCATTTTTCAACCTTTCTCTGCCCTCTGTTCTTGTTGGGAGAACTAGACCTCTCCATTTCTTCCCTTTCAGGCTCAAAATAATTTAAAGCCCAGGAGTAAGCAGGACACTTGGGAGTTTGGCTTGGGGCAAACTGAGCCAGAGGGGGTGGAGCAAAGAGTAAGGAGTCAGAATTCAGGAACAAAGGCATTTGACTTCAGTAATCCTGATTATAGATGAAAAGTCATCCTGTATAAAAGCACTAGGAAAGTAGGAATTTTCTTCTGCAGGAGATAGAGAAAGCGCCATCTCCAGAAGAAGTAGTCTGTCCATGGACTCTCTATTGTTTGTCCAAATCTTAAAACCAAGCCAAAGTGATCCTGAGCATGCTCAATGAAGATCCATTAAATCCTACCACTTACCTTGAAAAGTCTGTGGCTTTCCTCCCCACATTCCTCCTACCTCTTTCCGGAAAACTGCACATTAGCTTTGATACCAACAAGTGCTCAGTCATGTGTGTCACTGCTCCTTTTGCAATGGGACACTTGCTGGGTAAAATAGCTCACCTTCAAACCTCCTTGCCACAAGGTCAAGGCAAGGAAACTGGTGATCACAGTCTCTGTGGAAGATGAATCTTGGTGCTCCGAGTTTCAGTGAGAACTGCACAGAGCTAATCAGAACCACCGGGCTCCTCAGAGGGAAATGATAAAAGCTATACTCCATCAATGTACGAAACTTCAGTGACAATAATAAAAGGGTTGGGTGGCAATAATAACTAGTGTTTTTGACTTACAATGAAAATTAAAGGCCTTCTTAGCTTGGAGAAGAAGACAGGAAAGAATATGTATGCACACGTATACATACGTGTTTGTGTTATGTGCATACATGTACAAGAGCATTGTGTGTGTGTGTGTGTGTGTGTGTGTGACACCTTCAAAGTACCAGAAGCCAAACCATCCATTGATTTTCTGACAAGGTGCATGGTCCCTTTAAATTACCAAAAACAGAAAGATGACCATGAGCTGGAAAATATTGTCAGGAAGCTCAGGAAGTGCATACCCAGCCTCCCTGAGCGCCTGATTCAACTCACATTAGCAATTGATCACAGTGAAATTTCTGATCCCAGCACAGCAAAACAATCCTCCCAAGCACTGTGGCCCCTTAGGCCAAGCCCAGAAGTTGCAGAGCTCATTGGTTTTACACCAACATGTGCACATTGAAAAGTTGCTCCCCGAAGAGCCATGAATTGTTTTTACATGTTTTGTGATCTAATGTCTGTGGTCTAATATTTCAGGCAAATACAGTCACTTTCCAAAAGAGGATATTTCCCCAATGTCTCTCTCAAAGAACCCAGTATTAGCAAGCCATTTGGGACTTATCTTTTGTTTGGTGATGTGTTTGCGAGATGATTCCATAACATATAAAATAAGCTTTATCAAGGCAATATGTGGCTTTGTGAAAATTGACAGACAAGAGCTGCCCTAGAGTCCAACACAGAGGACTGGGTTACAGCCAGACTCCCAGCTCCAAGAGCATCCAGGGGGCAGGTCAATTCTGAAATTTATAAATACATATAACTGCCCATGCCATTCGAAGAACTCATCTTGTTAGACCACTTCACACAAATATTGTCCAACATAGTCAGCCCCCTCAAATGGATGCTGTCACCAAAATTAAATCAATACTTCTTGTGAAAGATGAATAAGTATCTAATAATCAACTTATTTGAGATTCACAATGCTGGTTGCTATTACCAAAAGACATTTTTCAATTATTTACATTTGACTATACATTACTTTGATCTTTGTATCAGTTGCATTTGGATAAAATTTGAGCTTCTAATTTAATTTTGTTTTGGATTTCCTATGACATATCCATTTATGCCAATTGCCCAAGAGGAAAAGACCATCGGTAATAACAGTAGTTATGGAAAACACTTATTGAGCACTTGTAACATGGCAGACTCGGCTCAAGCCATCCCTGGGATTGTCTACTTTAATCTTCAGACAAGTCTACAAGGAAGCCATGATTGGTATCCCCATTGTAGGGATGATGAACTGGGTCTGAGACATTAAGTGACTTACCCCAGGATTTGACCCAGCCAGTCTGACTTGAGAGCCCTGCTTCCAACCACTACTTGGCTCCACTTCTTAGCAGCACGAGTAATTCCAAGCGGAGATGTCTTTAAGATTCCTTTCTACTCTGAGTTAGCCAATAATCAGAGGGTCATACTAGAATGGACCTAACAGATGACCAGTCCCCAAATAAGGTCAAAGTCACTTCTCTGTACTGTTTGCAGTGCTTCAGTTTCCCTCTGTCTAGGATGTTTGCCCCTTCTCTAGGAGTGTTGTGTAAGAAATGACGCAGCAGTCCACCTTATTCTTTAGACAAAGGGTATTTTCTGAGTGAGAATAAAGGGGGAGGAAAGGAACACGTGTGTGTGGTATGGCATGCGGATGAGGAGTGCCTGTGCAGAACTCCCAGCTCATCATCTATTAACTATGTGTTCTTGGTAAGGGTCAAGCCTCTGCACCTCAGTATTTTTATCCGTAATATGGGGATGGTCATAATTCCTCTGCAACATGGGTAAGGGGGAGGGTTATAAGAAATAACACATGGAAAGCACTCACCAAGCACCTGATATAGAGGAAGTGCTCAGTTCTGTTATATGAGCCATGATCACCCACTGAGACCCCCATCCCCACACCCTGCATGACGCCTGCTACGAGGCTTTGTTTACACACTTTCCTTCTCCACCAGCCTGGGTTGTGTCTCATTCATCTCAGGATCTCCAGCCCCCAATACAGTTCCCAATCCACCACTGGTCTGTTGAGTGAGTGAATGGTTCCATATATGCACTTATTCCAATGCCTGCTCACCAAAGAGATGAAGTAATTGAGGTTCAGAGAGGCCAAGCTTCTAATTGTGGCAGAGCTGAAAGGGGGGATCCAAGCCTCTTGACTTCCACCCCAGTGCCTGCCCACTACAGCAGAGTGCCTCAACTTGGCATTTTCTTAAAAAGGTTTAATCAAGGGGCACCTGGGTGGCTCAGTTGGTTGAGTGCCAGAGTCTGTTTTGGCTCAGGTCATGATCTCAGTTGAAGGAGATCCAGCCCTGCATCGGACTCCATGCTCATCGGAGAGTCTCCTTGAGATTCCCCCTCTCCCTCTGCCTTTCTGCCCCACCTCTTGCATTAGTGCCCTTGCATTCTCGCTCTACAAAATAAACAAATAAATTTTAAAAAAAAGTTTAATCAAAGACCAAGACCAAAGCTATAACTAGAACATCATTAATGTTATCAACTAGGGACACATTCAGAATCTACTTCTCCAACTTCGTATAACTTATATGTCAGTTATATAATCCACGGCATAAAAATGAAAAAAAAAAAGTTGCAAAAACATAGGCCCAAACATTCTTAGTGTCTTGCATCTTAAGTAATTATACAGTAATACTATGATAACCTAATAGCAATTGACAAGACTAAAATGCATAGTAATCATGTATTGTACCTGATACAAGCAATAGTATATCACCTAATATCCTGCCTTTTACACAACTATTTCATTATTTGGAAGCTCCCTGGTAATGAATATGCTATTTAGCAGCTTTTTTTAATTTGCATGTTTCTCTTATAGTGATTCTTCAATAAATTTTTCTGTCTTCCTTCATATACAAGTTTCATTATTCCTCATTATTTAAGAAAACAACCACATTCTCCTTTCCCGAAAGGATACCATATATTAGATGACCTTCCTATATAAAATCATAAATGAAAAAGAGCCAGACACCTGCAGGAAAATAAGTCATCAGACAATAGGGACCTAAATACAGTTGGGCAGACTTAAGGCATTACAGTATAGTTCAAGTCTAAAAAAGAATACTTGACAATTCAAGGAATCAAAAGAGGATTTAGTTTTACCAGAGCAGGAGACGAATCCCAGCTTGTGCACAATTTATCACCGATTTCTTCATTTTGTTGTTTTAAACATGCTTTTAAGACATACTGGATAACTAGTAAAAATTGTATACAATGCAAATGACATTTCAGATAAGTTTTATTGACTTAATGCTCCAATAATAAAATTATAACAATCAGTATTATTCTGATTTATTGCAATTTTTACTTTCACTTTGTAAGGGACTTGGTGCATCACAGAATTGAATGTAATGTTGCTGCCACCTCAAGGTCACTCACTGAAAATGAGGTGGCTCACTTCAGTCCAATGCACTAAAGCAAGTAAGTAACTGAGGGCTTTAAGGATGAAAATATCACATTGTGGTCATGTCACAGTAAATCTAAACTTATATTTTCAATGAAACAATGGGTTTTATATGCCATTTGCAATGGAAACAGCTCCAGGAATGGGAGGATGCCATTGTGAGTACCAGGTCTGCAAGAGGAAAGGCTCTTCTATCACAGTCCAGGGGAAGAAATGTCAATTCATCAACTGTAGAGGCATCTGTGCATAACGGGCATATTGACGGGGCATAATCCAGACACAGTGGTTTCTTTAGAAAAAGAAATAGTCCTGGAGTTTATTTTTCTTCCATAAAGCTCACTTGGCTCTTTTCCTCTCCTTCTTAAATCTTTCCCAGCTGGTGACCTCTATGAACCTGAGTCTCTTCCAAATGGATTTATCAAAACTACCCTTAGCATGAACAAACAGTTTACAGAGAAGGAAATGCCAATGAGCCGACTCACTCAGAGAGATACATGTTTTGCCTAACAGATTGTCAAAGATCAACTTTTGATCACACTGGTTTGGCAAGGTGGTATGTAAATTAGAAGAGAGGGAAATGTGGTGATATTTTTCAAATCTTAAACTGCATGTACCCTCTGACCAGCAATCCCCTTTCTAAAAATTTATTTTTCAGATATATACAGACATGGACACAAAGATGTCTATACAAGGAAATTTATTACAGCAAAAGATCGGAAACAAACTAAACGTCCATCAACAGAAGACTTGTAAAGTAAATTATAGTAAATCCATAAAATAGAACATTGTGCAGTCTTTAAGATCAACAAGGCATCTCTATACATACCAATATGGCATGATTTCCAACATCATATGGTTGAGTAGAGGGAAAAAAAAGCAATGTGCAAAATAGTGTGTATCGTATGCTTTGTGTGTATGTATTTGCCTAGAATCTCTTTGTAAAAAATACAATAAACCATTAACAATGGTTCCCTCGTGGAAGAGTTGGGGGGCTAGTAACAGGAGCAGGGGAGACGATTTTCACTGTATACCGATTTTGTCTTGAATTTTATACTGTATATATGTATTAACTACTTTAAATGTGTAAATAAAATTAAAATGTTTTAAAAGCTGCTTCAGATTGCCTTTCAAAGGAAAAATCAAAACCAGTGAGGAAAGACAAAGGAGGCCCCCAGGGGAGGAGGGAGGGAAGAAGGGAGCCCCGAGGGAAGGGCGGTTAAGGGAAGGTGCGCTGGGGCCAGGGGCTTGCTGGTTTCCCTGCTTTGATCCAGCCCAAACCTGCATTCCTTCTCTGGTCTCCTCGTACCTTTCAGTCTCCTCTAACCCTTTAGATAATTCTCATTTCAATTTCTCTGTGATTCCTTGGATTCTGTCTGTCTCTTTCTAGGGACCCTCTGCCCCCATAGTCCCCAACTTGAGGAGGATGAGAGCCAGCCCTCCTGCTCCTGGTGCCAGCACGTGGCTGGGCTTGCCAGGTCCACGCTGTGTGCACTCGAGGTACACAACGTGAAGAAGCAGCATTGCGATGAACAGCCCCAGCAGCCATCTGCCCTCTACTGGAACTCAAAGTTCAGCAGAGAATTGTGGGCATTCAGCTCCTTCCCTACGCCCAGGTACCACAACGATGAACTCTCTATCTGCCCACTAAACAGCACTGGCCAGGATGCAGAAGAAACACATTTGGGATGGAGTCTGGAAACCTGGAGATATTCCATAGTCTGGGAGAAGGCAATGGGGTGGGGAGTCCACCTGCTAGTTCTCGGATATGGACTGGGGTCACCCAGTACTAACTGGCTGGCTACATTGAAGCTCAGTAGAGGTAGTGTGGAGGGCCTAGCTTAGAGAGAGGGAGGCAAAGAAAGGAAGTGGGTGTCTCCAGCTGTTGAGCTTCATGCCTTTATTGGATTTAATTTGCCTTTCCCTTTTCCTTCTTTTATGAAAACAAACCTCTTGCTATTTTTAAAACTCCTTTCAATGACAAATCATTAATAGGGAAGCCTGAATTCTATTTGACATTGTTTAATCATTCAAATTTCATCAAACATCCATCAAAACACTAAGCCACGGAGTGGCAGCATTTTAAAAGCATGCCCGTTTCCCATCCAGACCCACATGTGGGCTGGCTAGCTTTCTTTTGGTGATAATTTGAAATGCTACGGTTTAAAAGATCGGGAGTGTTCCTGCACTGACCCAGTGAATTTTACAAACTTTACCCATTTTGAAAAGACACCATCAGGTTTTTTTTTGTATCCAGAGGTTATGGAAAATTTAGAGGCGAAATGATAAACAGGGGTTATATAAACAGGGATGCTGTATGGAAATCCCCCTCCCCTGTCCTCACAGAAACACATGGAGAAAAGAGGAACACGCTTAACCCTGCTGCACCGTGTGAGAGGGACCCACCAGGAAGGAAGGTGGTGCGGGACCTGGGCTCACATCTACCCTGTGATCCCCCACGGTGGCCCCACCTCACTGTCCTTCACATGCCTGAGGTCCTTCGGCTTCAAAAGTCTCTAGCATTCATTCTGAGATAAACGGTGAAGGCAGAGAAGGAAGTGAAAATGGAAAGAAATGGAAACAAGAGTTCGGAAAGCTTAAGTCAAGCCTGGGCCCCGCCAGAGTCAGGAAAGAAGCTTCCATTGTCTTCCCTCCCTCCCTCCCTTCTTCCCCTTCCTGGGGTTCTACACAGATAGGAATTAAGCGGGCCATTTTACTGAGTATTTTTGTTTCCAGATCCCTTCCTCCATCTTCTGTGTAATTACCTGCAATCAACTCAAATATATAAATAGATACATTTAAAAATACCCCCACCTCATTAGGTGTTCCCAACTTGGTTTCAAGGTGGCATTCTAGAAATCCAAGATTTCCTGAGGACACGAGACCTGTCATGGGTTGAGGAGGAAAGGGAGCAGATCTGGTCTCAGGAAGCTGAGCCCTTAACCAAGTGAGCCAGCATGGTGACTGTGGAATTAGGGTCCCTGGGAGAAGGGAAAGGCTCCTGAAGACAGAACTTGGGGTTGAGGGAAGGAATTCTCTAGAAGGGAGGAACTGAAGTCAAGGACTCCTTGGTGAGGCACTGACCCCATCAGCCAGGAAATCCAAGGTGAGGCCTGTCATAAATAACACTGCGGATCACAGATCTGACGTGTGGGCCCCCTGCTGACTACATCCCAGCCTTGCACAAAAGTGGATTGGACAGGACTAATTACTGCAACTGTTGACGTTGTGGGGTTTTGAAGACTTTTATTCAGCATTTAAGAGACTTACAGGAAATCTCCAGGCAGTTAAGGCAAGGGGCTGAGTGTGTCTTTCAGCTGGCTCAAAGCCAAGCATTTGGAGGGTAACTTTAATTCCTGGGATATGGAGTCATACAGTCAGGAAGTAGGCCTGACCCTAGGAAGGTCAGTGTCGTGGCCAACTACCCTGGGCTCAATTTAGAGACATAACTATGGCAACGACTGTGCCCAATCGGTTATTAGAGGAGATTTATTGACGGATATGCTTGAATAGCAGAGCCATTAATTGCAATTACCAGACAAGACACTTTGTTCATCTCGGGGAACTGGATGCCAAAACGCCCTAACAACTTTAAAATCCCATTTGCTCTTGGGCTCTCACCTGGCATCACCACACCTGCTTCAGCCTCCCAATACCAAAAGGGAGAGGAGAAGGGGTTTAGCTTGATATGGCACCAGCTGCAGAAACTGGCAAGTGCTGGGCGCCAGGGCCTGAGCTGTAGGCACCTCTTGCAGCCCCCACAACACCCTTCACAAAAGTGGGGGCGGACTGCACGAGCAGACATGCCTGTAATTTTCTTCAAGACTCGCCGGGTTGCCTCGTGGCCTTCCTGAGCTGGGTGTAGCTCAGCCTGGGCTCTTTCACTTTGCGCTCCCCCAATTCCTGGATTTCATCCTTCTGGTCTTCCTCCGGGCAGGCCCTCATGAACACGCCATTTCTCAAAAACAGTGACTGACTCCCACTCCCCGTGCCTTCTACCCTCCCACTGCTCTCTCCCCTTCCTCGTGCTGTGGCCATGCTACTTACTGGTCTGCCTGATTGCCTGTCTGCTTCCATCTCCCTCACTCAATTCCAAGGTCTACAAGAAGAGAGATCTGGTCTGCCCTTCCCACCGCCATGTTCCTAGTGCCTAGCACAGCCCCTGGCACGCAGTAGATTCACCCAAGAAGTATTTGTTGAATGAATAAATGGAGACGATATATTCTGCTCAGAGGTTGTGCTGAGAGGGTCCTCCTCTCTTCAACTAGATAATGTCCCTGAAAGCAGAGATGCTCCCCTTAGCATCTTACTCAGCACCGCGTACACCTTAGATGCTTTAGAACTTACCCAAGTGAACGAGAGAGCTTGCAAACCACAAATCTAATCCATGCATCAGAATAGGCAAAAGCACATCTCCTACCACTTCTCAAGGAATCATCATAGCCAACATGGAAATAGTGCTTTCTGCAGGGGCACCGTTCAAAGGTCAGGAATTGGGGCACAGAGAAGTAAAGTGATGTGCCCAAGGTCACACAGCTAAGTAAGTGATGGAGTCAGGGAGGAGATGTAGGCAGTCCAGCCCAGACTCTGAGCTCCCTGTTATGCCATTTCTCTTGACTTTAAAATCTAGGATAAATACAAAAAAATAATTAGAAAGATACCCCATGGGAAGTCTCTGGGCACTAACACTACGTTTCCTTGAGTTGACACCTATTTTTCATTCAAACTAGATTACAAATTACAAACCTCTGCTCCAAATCAAGATGTCACTTGATAATCTTTCCCTTATAGATTAAACATCAAGACTATACTTAACCTGAGGATAGCAAGGCAAATGATTCAGAAAATTCTTTCTGTGAGGGAGTGGAATGCAGTTCTTCCCTAGAGCTGAGAAGGCAAGCCCATCTGGGGCTCTGCCTGGGTTTGGATTACGAGAATGCTCAGCTAACACAGATGAATTTCCCCATCGATGCAAAACTGGCCATACCAGGGGCCCTTTTCTTCTACATCATTTCAGCGTTAATGTGCAGGAGGACCTTTGATTAATGAGACTACTGAAAGAACTGGAACCTTCTATACTCAACATTGAGGCCCGGTAACATAATGTGAAGTGTTCATTTAAATCAAAATGGGCTGAGGAACCCAAAGCACCACAAGAATCTCAGTCACCTAAGACAGACTCCACTACACTCATCATTCATTCACTTATTCATTCATTCATTCATTGTTTCTTCATTGGCATCTACTAGCACCAGGCACCACACCAACACGTCAGATGACCTCACCGAATTTGCCATTTATGGAAGGGGGTTGACGTGAACGCAACATCCACACAGATCAACTATAGCTATGGTAAGAGCTGCAGTCAAAGGGCACGAGGCACCAAAGAGAGGGCAAATGCATTTCACCTGTCACGGAGGTCAGGGAAGGCTTGCCTGAGACACTGGCTCTTTGCCAAGACCAGGAGAGGACAGGGAAGAGGTAGGAGGACACCAGGCTTGGTGCAGCTGGGAAACCAAAAAACACCCCTGAGAATGGGGGGCTGTGAGGGACTGAGGCTGGGGCAGCGGCCGGGAACATCAGGTCGGACCCCCAAGGCTGGATAAAGGTCTGGATCTTTGTTAGAAGCCGTTGGAGATCTAGGGCACCGCCGGAAAGGAAAAGAACCAAGGACTGTCAGAAGGTTCCACTGACAGCCCAGGGAATGCATCACTTCTGTTCGCTCTACTCACTTAAGGCAGGAAACGCAGTGGAGACACTAAGAGAGAAAAGAAAAGGTCAACAGCAAGGGTTGAAACAAAAAGGGTTTTCCGGCCCATCTTCACATCATCAGAAAGTTAAACGGCGGGTGGGGCATTGTATCCCCACAGGGGGACAGTTAGGACTCACTACCCTCCGGCCACCCTGTACAGTTCTGCAAACCAGAAACGACCCTCACAGCTTGGTAACATTGAGGGTCAACTCATACTCAACCAGAATTTTTCCAATGTGTTCATAGATGTTTTCATGTATAATTTATTTCCTATTAACATGTATGTTTGGTGTCCCTTAAATAAATTGTTTTTCATGGGCTTAACCTATGTATATTGCCTTGTAGGTCCCTCTCATTCCCACCTGAACCCCAGTAGGACACATGCAAACTACACACACACACACACACACACACACACGAGTGTACCCAGAAGGTGCTCAATCAATACTGTTAGTTGACTGACTAACTGACAACAGACCAAAGGCTGCAAAAACCTGACAATTAAAGCCATAAAGTCGAGAGAATGATCCAGCCCTCACTTAAAAAAAATCTGGTAAACGGGGCACCTGGGGGGCACAGTCGGTTAAGCATCCAACTCTTGATTTCAGCTCAGGTCATGATCCCAGAGTCATGAGATTGGGCCCTGCATCGGCTCCATGCTCAGCCCAGAGTCTGATTGAGAGTCTCTCTGCCTCTCCCTCTGCCCCTCCCACTTATGCACGCACTCTCTCTCTCTCTCTCTCTCTCTAAAATAAATAAATAAATCTTTAAAAAATATATTAAAAGAATCTGGTAAAAATATAGGGTAGAGATGAGGTGAACTGTCAAAGACTCCTTCCACTGGCTCATCAAAGAATGGGAACAGAAAAAGCTGGAAGGAGCTAAAACCTGGGGCCCCAGCCCCTCCCCATGCAGGGAAGGCAATTCTGTCTTCCACAGGGAAAAGTGGAACACAGTGTATTTCTGGTTAAAAGGTCAGGGAGGGGAATGAATATATAAATGAGTATATTAAGCAAAATGAGAGGTTTTGCAATTTTAGAAGAAAAGTAGGTTTCTTAGATGACAGCAGAAACCACTTCCAGATTTTTCTTTTCTCTGATCCATCAATGTTGCCCTAGCCATCAGCCAAGTTCACACAGTCCAGACATTTTGGATTGAATCAACATCATTTTGGATTGAATCAACATGTTAGCACCCTCATTCTTCAAAATGCAGAGGCTATATATCTAAGATTAAACCTGTAGAAACCAACCCCTAGATGTCATTGTTGCTGCTGAAATATCAAATCTTTGAGTCTTTGAAATTTTAAATCTGAAGAGATAGCAGTGTTAATCTGAATAAGCCACTTAAATAATGCAAATTCAATTCACTTTCAATTTTTCAAAGCCAAGTCCAAAGTCTTCTGGACTTCTTAACCAAAATGTAACTAAATCTTAGGGTGTTAGCACGCATTCCGTTGCCAAGAAAATCCGCGTTTAGGAAAAATAGGCTTAAAACCCACGTAGTCATATGTGACATGACTAACTGGGCTCACATCAACTTCTACAACTGATGAGCTGATTTTAGAGTAGCTGGATGATTCTGGCCTCTTCTTTCCGTGTGTCCCCCGACTTCTGTGCTTGACTCTGTTATTGGTGCTGGAGCCAAGAGCTGTCTGTGCTTCCCACTGAGGGTGCACTGAGTGAACAGAGATGCTCACTGGCCCTCCACTTCACACCCTGTTTCCAATTTGCCTTGAATGCAACATGTTCTTCATTCAGTGTCCCTTGTCTCTGTCTCTCCCTTCCCATTTAGTATCATTCCAATCTGAACCTTTGCAACAATAATACTTATTGTTTACTAATCATTTACTAGGGGTCAGGTGTATCAGGGTTTCCTATGCATTCTGTCCTTTAAACTTTTCAACACCCCTGTGAAATAGGTGTCACTATCCCCATTTTACAGATGAAGTAACAGAGGCACAGAGAGGTTAAGTAACTTGCCCTAGCTCACACAGCTAGTGAACACTTAATAGGTTTTGAAGTTCAGGGTGAAACCCAGGGTACAGCCTGGATTCTTAGGGCTTCTCTGAAGCCAGCTCTCAGGTCCCTAACTGGATGCTGTCTTTCTTCTCTCTCCCAAGCCCTTGGTTCTCAATCTCATGCGGGATCTTCCCAAAAGACGGCTCTCGAGTAGCTCCTCAAATAAAGTCCACACCTAGGAGTGTGTCTGCTGAATGAAGTCACTTTTTTCCATTCAATCAATGAATGGGTATTGAGTGTACCTATATTCCAAGCCCTATTCTAAGCCAGGGGGGGAATATCAATGAACAAGACTAACAAGCTCCCTGGGCTCTTGGAACTCATTCTCCACCAGGGTAGACAGATGGTAAAGCAGGGATTACATATGTAATTAATGACCACAGAGCTCAGTCCACAAAGATGTGTGAAATAAGACAAACGGAGTCCCTAACACAGGGCCCTGGCCCAGGAAGGCCCTCGACAGATGCTCGATGCCTGCCTGTGCCTGGGCAGCCCCGGCCCCAGTGTGCCTTTCTAGCCAAAGCTCTCCCTGCTCCCCACTGCAAGCCCCCCATACCAGGCAGAGCTGTCTCCATGACCCAGACAGATGCCCTGCATCCACTCCCACTTCACACCTCCATTCATGTTGGTCCATTTCCTTCCACACACTAAGCGGATCCATTCAGAAACTTAGCTCAGCCAGCTTTTTCCCTCCCATCAGCTGGTCATGGGGATCTCCTTCCGTGTGGCCCGGATGCAAGAGAGGTGGATGACGTGGGAGTCTTGCTACCTGCTCAGGAAGCTCACTCCACTCGTGCCTGATTCTGAAGGTGCCACTTCCAACTCACAACGGATTGCAACTGGGCCTTCCCAACCTTACGACTTGCTGGAGCTTCATGGCCAGAAAGGGCATAAAAACCACAGCATGGACGATCTCTGGGAGCCACACACATTTTCCCTTTCTTTTCTCGCTATTGTTTCTTTGTCAATGAAAGAAGCCTCCCACGGGGCGCCTGGGTAGCTCAGTTGGTTAAGTGACTGCCTTCGGCTCAGGTCATGATCCTGGAGTCCCGGGATCGAGTCCCGCATCGGGCTCCCTGCTTGGCGGGGAGTCTGCTTCTCCCTCTGACCCTCCTCCCTCTCATGCTCTCTGTCTCTCATTCTCTCTGTCTCAAATAAATAAATAAAATCTTTAAAAAAAAAAAAAAAGAAGCCTCCCGCAAGGTCAAAAACTAAGCAATGTTTTTTATGCTTGGTTTCCCATGGTATGTGAGGAGCTTGGAGCTGGAAGACCCTCAAAGGGGGATGACTTGCTATCTATGGGTGTCCATTTACTGACGTCTTCAGGAAGCAAGAAGAGGAGCTCTCAGCCAGCTAATGATCATGCCAGTGGCCTCTCCTAGTCTATCACCTCAAAAGGATCTGTCAAAATAACAAAGGACACACTTTCCGGTCACAGGATTACCCCTTAGCCAGGCCCTCCTGGTTTGATTAGCAGTTACTTTTCCTCTTAGTGTCCTTCTTCATCTTCTTCTCCTTCTTTTCATTTTCTTCCTCTGCCCCTCTCATCAATAAAGGTCACTGCGTTAAGGAAATCGCTTCCCTGAGAAGAATTTAACAGTATCCTATTATAATCACGTTGTCCTGCTCAGAAGCAGGTGGTATTACCTGTCAGCGGGGTTTTGGACGTTGCAAATAGCTGCCACCCACCTCAGCTGAGGCTCCCAGGCAGATAAAGTGACCAAAGGAGACAGCCCTCCGGAGGCCTCAGAATCTCATTTCCATTCCCCTTGTGGAAAAGAGACTGACTTTATTGACAAAGACGACTGAAAATTGCTTGAGCGTTCCAATAACCAGTCTGCGTTGAAGCAGAGAGACAGTCTGGCGGAGGCGAGCTCCCTGCTCCGCGGCAGCTCCACTGAGCCACGCTGTGCCGCCGCCTGTGCATATGCAGACCAGACTGGAAGGAGCCTCCCGACGTCCTCAAAAGCAGCCCCTCTTCACCTCCACTCCCAGCCTGCTGTTGCCTTTCCTGGATCCCAACCATAAGTCAACATGAATTCAGGGAATCTCTGCCAGAAACCAAACTCGTAGGCTGATTTGGGGCCCAGAGGTCGGACCTGGGTGAGCTGGACAAGGCTAATGTCCCACTTCCCACGGGAGTGCTCTGTGGCTTGACTGCACCTTCCAGGTAAGCCACTAGGTGTCCCCACCATGGATTCCTGTCCTTATTCCCAGGTCCTGCATACAAGCCAGTCCCAGGGGCTAAGGGAAGCCTACACAGAATTCCACCTGGAATGCGGGGCTGCCTTAGGTGCTAGGACGGTCTGAGCTCCTCGCAGGCCTCTTCTAAACCAGTCGGTGGCTCAGACCCCAAACAGCTGAGCTGAAAGTAAGTATGAGCAATGTTAGCTGGAGTAGCCCCTAACTCTCACAACGGGTGCCCCCTCTAATCCGTCCTAGCCATCACTGGCCATTGGGTATCCTTCTGGCTTTATTCAGGTCCTCGGTAAGAAATATATTAATATGTGGGCCTCATAGCACCAGAGATTTTAGATGTCAATGCGCTGCGGAAATAATGTAGGTCTGTGGCTTTTAGCAGAGAATGAATGACAGATAGATAATTTATGATGATTCTCGAGATCTGAACTGTAATTATGAAGTATTTCTAGGTGTATATTCAGGATGCAAAGTGTAAGGAACCTAGAGCTAATGTTAATTTATTACTGACAGCTGTATGTATAATAATATATCATGTCTTTTAATCTTACATGCCTTCTGACTTACATCAAGCAATCCTTTCATTCATTAATAAAATCAAGCCTTGCCATTATTCTTAATGATAAAGTCGCATTTTGAATCTGGAGGGCTCCTATAATTAAACTCTGTACTTCCATATACCAGACATCTGAAGCTCAAAAAAAAAAAAAAGATAAATTGAATGAACTTCTTGTTTTACAGGCAGGATGAAAAAACATCAGAAAGATGGAGCCCACCTGCTCACAGTCCCACTGGAGCTAAACAGAAAGTCGGGGGAAATGTTTGTGTTTATCTTCTCAGTTCACACCACTACTCTTCTTTTTTTCTCTCCTTTTAGTCCCCCTCCCCCCTCCTGCCACCCCTCCACCATCTTTCCTTTTTTGAGGCAGTATATTCAAAGGATATTTTTTTAAAGGTCAAGATAAAAATTACAACTAAAAGAAATACAGGCTAACATGTCTCCTCCAATTTTCCATGCTGTGCCAAAGACTTACACGATTAATCCTGTCAAAGGAAATCTAATCTAATCTTATTACACCAAAGACAAGGTGTCCTTTATAAGTATCGTGGCTGGGAACAAGTTGGTCTTCTCAAGTTTCGACTGGTTCAGTGTCTCATTTAGTTTACAGCCAGTCATCACCGTGGCAACTCACTCACTGCACTGCCCTTAGCGTTCCCAAAATTTAAACAGGGTTCTTGTTGAAGTCATCAAGCACATACCACGTATTATCAGACTCCCTGGTCATTTTAGAAGATACAGACCCATGATACTTGTAGAAGCAAAACTTTTAACCTCATCCACTAATTAATGATCACAAAGTGGAATAATGAGATACGTGGAGATAGGGATCCAGCCATCTCTCATCTGGAGACAGAATCAGATTCCAGTGAGTAGGTGCAAGAGAACTGAGTAAGCAAATTTCCTATATGTGACACTAAATCTTACTATGACCAGTTAATTAAATCATGATAAATAACATTCTGTGGCAAGTGGAAGGCGCTCAGAAGAGTTCAGTGGGATGACCACAAACTCAGTGGCTCAAGGACATTCACTACATCTGAGTGTCTCTGCATTCCTCTGACTTAAAAATATTTACTGTAATTCTCTGGAGAACTCTCGTACAGGAAAGAAAAATACTGAGGTTTTGCTCCACCGGCTTTTTGAAGTTGCTAATGTTTTCCTATTGGTTCTGGGTCTTCTACCTTCTCTGTCTTCAGGAATGAAGGTTCTAATTCATTAACATCACTATCTGACTGGTTTCTTTCTATTGGTTCTGCCTCTTCCTGTTACCTCAGTGTAGGGAGGAGGAATGTCAGTCAGCAGGGGCCATGCCATGCTGCAGTAACAAACAGCTCCAAGGGTCAGTGACTTCCTCACCCTTCATATCCATGGTGGGACAGCTGGGGGCCTGGCTCACCGTTGATACTCTAAGATGGGGGCTGACGGGATGGCCACCATTTTGAACATTGCCAGTCATCAAGTCAGCAGCAGGAAGACAGTACTCTGGAAGCAACGTCACTGGCGATCAAATACTCCAGGATGGAGATGACACCTCCACCACACACAATTCATGAGCCAGGACCAGTCACAGGCCACACCTCAGAGCCAGGAAGAGGGCCAGGAAGTTTTATCTAACGTTGTCCTGCAAGAGGGACGTTGGAAAATAACGGTGTATTCCACAGAATTCTTCAGAATTCTACAGAAACTTCAGACAGGTAAGCTTATCTTCTTTCTCTTGTTGAGAAGTCCCTTATTTTCCCTAGATCACAATTTCTCCACTTTGTTTTTGCCCTCTTTCCTGATCAAATAATTCTCTGACTTCTATCCACTTTCAGATTCATGTACATTACAGTTATTACTAAATTTTCTCTTCAGATAGCTATAAACTAGGATTATTCATATAGCGCAAAAAAAGGAAAGAAATTTGCACATTGTTCTCGTTTTCTCCTTTTCGTGTATTTCTGGTTTTCCTTATTTTTTTTTCCTTCCCCTCTTCCAGGGTCATCTCCTGCTCAATCTCTTTTCTTGAAAAAAACTGTTCAACACTTTATTTCTCCTTCTTCTTAGCTATTTGGTCCAACTGGCAAAGGAGTCTGTAGATTAGCAGAAATCTAACTTTCCTGGTTTCCTAACCCCCCCAATTCAGGTGAATTTGTATCCTGAGATACAGTAAGGAGAATTACTGACCTGTCTGAAAGGTTCCTAAGTTTTGCTAGATATTTCTCCCACTTGATAATTGAGAGCCCAGCCTGCTGCAAAGACTTCTAAATATATCTGGAAGTCCCCCAAGGGCTATCTCAATGAACAAGTCCAATCCATTACCGTGCAGGGAATCTTAGGTTTGCTCCCTTCCTACTTCTCCTGGCCCACCTACTGAGTCCAGACCCAAACACCCTGCTGTGTAGTTCCTAATGTACCAAAACAGTCCAGCATTCTCTGTGAAGTTGGATGAAGTGCTTCACTCCCTTTGTATTTTACTCTGTTCGCAGGGGAGCAAAACAAGGCTGCTTATAACCCTGGCGTATATGTCATGAATAAAAACAGAGCCAAATGACAAACACCATGGTGCCCTCAGAAACACTGAGGTTGTGTTACCGTGTGGAGCTACCAAGTCAGGCCATAACCCCTACGATGAGTTCTTTCCCTGAAAATCTTCTGTCTTTCAAGCAAATAGATTACCCAGGGCTAGCCCTGCCCCTCACCAGTCACACCTTAAGTCCAGCCACAAACCTAGCTGGGGCCTCTCCATTTTAGCCAAGAATACCACAAAAAAACATAGTCCAATAAGCGCAGGTACAAATTCATAAGCATAGGGCTGAAAAGAGTGCCAGTGCTCATGGTGAAAAGCCAACTGGGGAGGAGATGGAGTGATGAAGCTAGCCCACAGCAGACAGGAGCGACGTGGGAAGACACACCGACTTCTAGGCCTAGGCGACCACTGAGAGGGCAACGTACACGCCTTGGGAGGCCGACGACCCAGACCCGAACCCACCCGGGACCGAGGCTACCCCGCCCCGCCAGGGTACCTTCCTCGCGCCCGCCCAGCCGGAGTGCCCCAGGATGCCCGTGGGCGGGGCCTGAGCATCGCCCCGCCCCGCCGCCCGCCACTCGGGTCACCTGACCTGCCCGCGGCTCACGTGATCCGTCCCCAGCGCCGCCATTTTGGAGCTCCGGATGAGGAGGGGAAAAGCGGGGGAAAAGAGGGAAAACAGCCGGGAGAGAGGTGGGCGAGGACGAGGGCGAGGGCACGGCCGGGCTCTTGGCCGGCCAAAGGAGGCTCGCGGAAGCAGCAGCCGCCGCCCGACCGCAGGTACCGCGCCCCGGGGCCGCCCCTCCGCCCGCAGGTAGCGCCGCCGCCGGCCATGTGCGTCCTCCCCTCAGGCCTCTACCGGCGCCCGCTTCCTGTTCAGCGGGCTAACACCGCCCGGTGCTCGCCACACGCCCCAAGTTCCGCGTCCTCTTCCAGCGCTCTGCGCCGCCCACAGCAAGGCCTGCGGAGACCCCGGGCTTGCCCTGACGAGGGGGGTGGGGGGGAAACCTGCCGCTCTCCGCATACTGTCACCAGCCTGGTCTGCAGGCGGGCCTGCGAGGCGTTGGTTGCTTCCCTCCCTTCTGCAGATGTGAAACTGCTTTAGGCCAGCCGGGATAAAGCTCACGACGGTGTCCTCACCGCATCTCCTGATTGCTGTTCTCACGCCCCATCTCCCCAGCCCTTTAGCCAATTCTTGGTGTAGAAAAAGCTAGTACAGGAAAGCCTCGCCTTCTGCCCCTATTACGAACCTTTTCGGTGAACTGGTGTCCCCAGAGATCACTGAGATCAGTGGGAAAAGCTCCTACCTTTTAAGAGCTGCGGGCATCCGGAGGGAATGGTTTGTGTGGAAGGCCTGGATGATTAATTAGGCGGAGGCCGTCATCCCAGCCCGTAGGCGATCTTTTTAGTTACTGCGGTGGGTTGTAATTTACTATCAGTCTGCATCTCTTTTATCAGGCAATTACAGGATTTATCACCTCCTTGAGCTTGTACTTTCTTCAGTACTCTGCCTTGACTCGGTGTATGGGTTGCGTTATTGATTAAAAGAGAAAGCCTGGCCGTTCATTTCTTTACCTCACTAACTCGTTTAAAATTAACTTCAGGGAAGGGACCAAAGACGTGCTTTCTGCCCTGGCAACGAACTATTAACCACAATCGATAAGGTAGCTGCGTTCTAGGAGAAATGAATAGGCATTATTTGATTTTTGAGATTCAGCCTAGCTAGTATAAGGAACAGTAGCAAAGAAATGTTAAGACCAGGGCAGGAAACTGCATTACAAGATATATAGGTCAATCTACTGTGTCTTCTCTTTTCATGCCCACTGTGCTTGCAGAACTGTTTGAAGTTTGCAGAATCATCCTTTAGATTTATTTTTGGTTAAGATTAAAATAGGAATATACAGTTTATTGTTCCTTATTCATTAGAAAGTGATATCAGTAAAACCAATAGTATTTTGAGTCAATTAGTTAAATTCTGAGCTAAAACAAAATACACAATTATTGGGAGAAGTTTCCAGAGCAGTTTTTTTCTAACTTGTGCAAAATCATAGTCTTCTTGTTAGAGAAATTATGTAAATTTGCATCACATGATTGGGTTGCATGAACATTCCTCTGAATTTCTTTTTGACATAGAATATTGGGAAATTTTTCAGTGCCAAAAGAAATCATTACTTTGTTTCACCAAGAAAGAGAAATGTTTGATACTATATACTTTCATTCTTGGCCACAGCTGAATTCTGAAGATTGATCCAAGGGGGACTGTGTTAATTTCAGGAATTGATTTGAAAGACATTGGCTCTGCCACTTAACAGCCATGTAACCTTGGGTAAGTCGCTTAAACCACACTGAGTGTTTCCTTATGTGTAAAATTGTGTAACACCCACCTGGCCTGTTCCAAAGCGTTATGAAGATCAAACACGCTAACATGTTTGATACAACCTAGCTGTAAGGGGCTGTTACTCTTTTCATTATTGATTCTTTATACATATTTGTTGTCGCTGAGATGTAAGAGGGAAATTGGTGTATTAAGAAAGGGGATTTAGAATCAGATAGGCCTGGATTCCAATTCTTAAGCCAGTTACTACCATACATCTGTGAGCCTCAGATTCCTTACCTGCAAAAAAGAGGCTACTATTACCAGAAATAACATGAATAATACACAAAGTCTACATAGGCACTGCCCCCTGGATGGTGAGCACTTCAAGGGCAAGGATTTCTTCTTACTTACTTTTGTAGTCTCCAGCACTGTGCTTGGCACATTATAGGTGCCCAATAAATGTTAAATCTTAATATTGGTTAATGCTAGTTAGACCTTATGTCTTCACCGTGGCTGCCAAATTAGAATATTCTCTCAGGCTAGATGCCAGCTAAGAAATTGTAGATTATGAAATTCATGTACTTGCGATATTTATACTGTTTTTTCTTAGTGGCAATTAATCAGATGAAGCTAAGGAGTTTTTTTTTTTAAGATTTTATTTATTTATTTATTTATTTGAGAGAGAGAATGACAGAGAGAGAGAGAACATGAGAGGGGGGAGGGTCAGAGGGAGAAGCAGGCTCCTCGCTGAGCAGGGAGCCCGATGCGGGACTCGATCCCGGGACTCCAGGATCATGACCTGAGCCGAAGGCAGTCGCTTAACCAACTGAGCCACTCAGGCGCCCCGCTAAGGAGATTTTGATTCAAATAAATTATAGCTGACAGTAAGGTAAATCTATAAATAATGTGTAAGCAATCTCGAGGTAATTTTTTATAGACAGTTTACAATTCGGGGACATGAAAGTTCATCCAGTACCAGTCTCTTGTTTTACATCTGGGGAATCTGAATAAAACCCACAGAAACAGTGACTTGCCTAAGGTCACGCAACTAACGGTATTCTAGATCAGAAACTTCTGCCATTTGGCTGGAGCAAAATGTTTTGTATTTTAGAATTGGGATAATCTAGAAGAATAGGAAATTGGCCATACTTCACACAATCTTTGTCTAGTTGGAAAAGAACAAATTCTTCATTTGAAAGAAAAGTTTCTTTATAAAATAGCAAACTGCCTTTGCACACGCACAGAAAATGACAGCCTTTCTCCAGTACCCCTCAGGCCCACAGGAATTGTTCAACTTGATTTTACTTATCCTAACCCTACTCTAGAACTGAAAGGAACTAATTAGATGTACAAAGAAACCAAGCAGTAAATTATAAGGAAAGAAAGATAACTGAAATAATTTGGTTCTTTTCTTGGGAAAGACATTAATTAGAAGCTTTTGCCTGTGGAATACAGGTCTCCCCCACTTCTCAGTTTGCTTTCTGCCACTTTGCTTTTATGAAAGACCCACAATAGTACCTACTTTCTCTAACTGAAAGTACTGAAAGAAACCCGAAGATTTCATTTATACAAAAAAAAAGACAAAAAGTGAAAGTAGTTTTCAATCTTTGTTTTGCAGTGAGCCATTAATAGAGGCAGCACATACCCCAAGCGGCAAGAGTGGCCCCGCCAAGCTCCTTCCCTGCCCGGGAACTGCACTCAGCGTCTCAGCATCAAGGCGGCACAGCTTCGAACTGTGTCTGTGAGCATCTGTGCTTTATCTTGATTTATTTTGTGCATTCTTTAGCAAGGTGTGTCCTGAGGTATCAGGAAAGCCTAAGAGAGGTTATTTTTTGGTTTGGGGAACACGCAAAACTTCTTCCATATAAATTAATGGTAATTCCTTATGCACTTTACATCATTTCGGCTTCTAAAAGATTTCATAGGAAGGTTCTACTTTCGGATAGCCGGGGAAACCTGTCCTGTTGCCTAGGAAAGATTTGAGACTGGGTGGGAAGGATTGTTGAACTTTTCTGGTTGGGGATACAACTTACAGTTACTTATTTGTAACAATTTGGTATATTTTGTCTAATGTTATGTCTAAAGATTCCAAACAAGAAGCTCCCTACTTTGGTGATGCCTCTAGTCTTTCCTCTTTCTGTAAACCTTTCCCGTTCAGCCATATTGATCTTTTCTCTAACCACTAGATAGCAGGTTTATTCTCATTTATGAAAATATAATAATGTTGCGGTTCTTTTCCTTGTCGGTCTTACCCTTGTGTTAACAGAATTCCAGAAGAGCAACTGAAGCACTCTAATTAGGACAATTCAAGGAGGATGTATTTACAAAGTTACTCTTAATAAAGATGTAGGACTTGTATCGGCAAACCACAGGGACAGTGCAGTTACTTGAAGCTAGCAACATCAGGAGAAGGAAGAGGTACCAGAACCAGGAGAGTCTTGTAGAGCCCCCTCGCCTAGAGAGAATGGCCTTCCATTGAGGAACATGGCCAATCCCAGGTGACCTAGAGGGAGGGAATCAAGGACATGAATATCCTGATCTCACTCTGCTACCTCCCTCTGATCGCCTGTCATGGCTCTACATTGGCAACCAGAAACCAGAGGGCATGTTAGTCTAATGATGTAATACCTCCTGGGGAAGAGAGCACAGTGGAGAAAAGGAGACAGTGAGCCCAGAGGGGCAAATGGTTGACCTCTGGCATAGCCGTCTTTTGGAATACAGTGCACCTCTTACCTCTTCAAAAAGTCTTTTCTTACCTTCCTAGACCAAAATTAGCTCTTCAGTTCTTATTAGGATTTGGTCATTGACTGTTGGCCTTCCGACTATTTTACCTTGTATACTGTTTCATTATTTAAAAGCTGTTAATTCTTTTTAACTTCTAAATATGTTTGTCCTATCCAGTCAACCCAGTTTTAAACCATGAGTACTGTGATTTTTTTTCCCATACTGTATTTTGCTTAATGCCTTGTACATAACAATTTTTACTATAACTTTTTATTATGAAAAGTTTTAAACATACAGTAGAAAGAATAGTATAAGGAATTCCTAGATACTCATCACTCAACTTCAATTACAAAATTTACCAATCCTACTGTATCCCCCCTTCCCTCCCCGACCTCCTTGACCATAGTTTTTAAAGTTGCATTTACATTGATCTCTTGAAGGCCATGGATAGTATGCAGATGTTCATAATCCATGTTGTCGTCGTTATTGAGCCACTGGGATTGTATTTGTACTCCTTATTTTCATCTCTTTTTTTTCCCCCCCCAAATTTTACTTCACTTGACATGGAAACCCATATATATGTGCACATGGGTGACCTAAGTGAAATTTTTGTGAAAATTTAAAAGGTTGGGCCTTAAGGTCAGCTTAACTCCCTCCCTGTGTATACTCTATTATGAACTGTTTATCTAACCTTTCTAACAGAGACTTTTGTTTTAACGAGACTTAACTTGTATATTGATTCTGCCATGTGGACTCAAACTGGTTTTTCAGGTGTTTCTTAATGTATTTTATGTTGTCATATCTGTTTTATAGCTGCCATTTCTGTACTTATCCCCAAATGTATGCAGCCTCCAAAATGAGGTACTTACATAAATGTTCAGGGAAAATTGGAGCATCTGCTGCAAATTTCCATTAGCTCTTAATGCCTGAGCAGACACAGCTTTTAAAATCTGAATGTTTTGTCAGTTTCTTTTGTATTAGTCTTTTTCTTCAGATAAGATGAACTCCTTCTCCTCTTCATTTCACTTTCTTTTTAAGGTTACACACTGAAATATCCACAGGGAGCAATTTGCACTGCTCTCTTTCCTATTCTATCATTAAGTAGAAGAGGGATAACATGAATCAACTTTGTAACCCTGTGGGTATGCAGTCTGTTGAGCAAATAGTCACTTGTTAACCTGCAGACTATCAATCAGCCTACATGGATGTCACATTTCATGGAGAAGGAGACCTTAGATCTACAGTAGACCACCAGATCTTGTGCAAGAAATTAAATGTCCAAGGATTCCTGTTATTAACAATTACTTAACCAATTTGCATTTGACAATTGTTATGAAAGAAATAAAGCCTTAAGTGAGTGACCTTAAAGGGAAATCAGTAGTCACAGAAAGAGCCACAGTGCCCTTTGGCCTAAAAATGTGAAACTCTCAGACAGTAAAATGACTTACGAAGTCACAAAGGATTTTCCTAAAGAAACAAATTGTTCCCGTACTGGTCCC
Source organism: Mirounga leonina (assembly GCF_011800145.1). Lineage (NCBI taxonomy): Eukaryota > Metazoa > Chordata > Mammalia > Carnivora > Phocidae > Mirounga > Mirounga leonina. Next base: position 6,955,006 of record NW_023270459.1, on the reverse strand, counting down.
TTCTTTAGTGACTTAAGATTGAGTGTAGAGATTTAAAAATACTGATCTTCCTACTTGACAAAGATGGAAAGGAACTCCATAGTCTTTTTAGAGGTAATGCCCTCAGGCTGTTTAAGGGAGAGAGTGGCTAAAGGGCCAGTGGTCTGGGTGCTGGGGTAACAGTCACTGTTGTAATGGCTATAGAATGCATTCCCTGCCATGAGTGCAGTTGGACATGGAAAAGAAAAGAAAGCTGATCACACTGGACAGATTATGGGGGAAGGAGGGAAGAAGTAGTACTAAAGAAACCGAGAATAAAATGTTTGCATTTTTGCCTGATGTGGACCTAGATATAGAAAGTTTGTGTGCCAGAAAGAGCAGAAAATCAGAGAGGAAAAGCCATCACTGTTGCCAAGAGTAGATATGGGAGGACTGGCACCACAGCTGGTCAGAGTGCTGGTAGGGTCTAGCAGGAGTTAGGTTTGATCTTGGCAGGGGCTGAAGGGCCCTTCCATGTTGATTCAGCCACCTGGGGGGAGAGAAGCCATTATTCACCTCCTAAAATAAGAATTCAGAGCCTGCAACTGAAGTTTAAGAATAGTATGGTCTTTGGTCTATAGCTGGTGCCACTAAAAATTTTGCTGGCATTTATTGAATGTTGTGAGTAAGACTCCAGAATGCACCTAAAATGTGGAAAAACAAAACTTGTTGCTGGAAAAAAGCCTAAACTGAAAAATGTGATCCAAGTCAACAAATTAATCTCACTTTGAGCCAAAGGAAATGTTTGAAATGAAAGTACTGCCAGGAAATAGAGGATTCAAGATTTAGGCAGAAAGATATTGTGAGTATTTTTTGTTTTGTAACTTCCTTGGCTGTAATGCATTGCTAGAACTTACAGAGAACCCCTTTTAAGGACTTTGAATATTTAGACCTGAAACGCAACTACGATATCAGTTGTTTTCCTTCTCTGATGCCCCTTTCCCTTTCAGAAAAAAAAAAAAAATACATGCGTATGAATAGTAGTTGACCACTAATATGGCCTCTAGGAAAAAACCACAGCATAGTTTGTGGTTTATCTTCAGGAAGATAAATCGAAGGAAGTAAAAGAAGGAACTAGATCATTGCTTTTATGTAGTTTCGTTTGCATAGTACTTCTCAAAATTCACTCTGCCCTTTGCAAGAGGTTCATGACTATATTTTCATAATTCCAAAGATTTGGGGAGGAAAAAACAAATTTATGATTTTAATAATAAAACTACAATTATACTTGGTATAAGAAGTTGTCTCCCAAGAGTTGTGTCGATCATGTGTTGGCTTTACAGAGTGGTATTTTGTAGTAACTTGAGGTGGTTCCACATGCCCTGGTAATGCCTGTGTTCCTTCAGTCAAGGAATAGGAGTCCTGATTTTGGCATTGGGCAAAAGAGAGGGAGTACTGATTGGGCCCAGTTAGATGTCTAGGGGAAAGAAAGTGAAGAAAAAGGAGATGCAAATTGTTAGTCATTTCCAAAGAAAGAAATGGATGGAAAGATCATCATCAGTCTTGATATAGGGCACTCCAAAGAGAAGTTGTAAACAATTGAAGTCTCTGTTGGGGATAGCCAGGTGTACTGATAACGGAGCTCCCAGGTCAGAGAATACGGAGATTGGCTTAAACTCTTAGGATTAGCTTTGATTTCCTGTAATTACATACCTGGGATACCTATAACCTGGTCATTTCTTTCTGTTTTATATTATCCTTTCTAGATATGGAAGAAAGCAGCAGTGTTGCCATGTTGGTGCCAGATATTGGAGAACAGGAAGCTATATTGACTGCTGAAACGGTCATCAGTTCATCATTGGAAATTGATGAACAAAGAAAAGTTAAAACAGATCCATTGATCCATGTAATCCAGAAGTTAAGCAAGATAGTAGAACATGAAAAGTCACAAAAATGTCTTTTAATTGGGAAAAAGCGCTCACGTTCAAGTGCTACAGCGCACTCTCTTGAAGCCCAGGAACTTTGTGAGATTCCAGCTAAAGTAACCCAGTCACCTGCTGCCGAGATTAGAAGGGCTGAGATGTCACAGATACATTTTACCCCTGGCTCTCTTGCCCAGAATGATGGGAAGGCTATGTCCTACCAGTGTAGCCTTTGCAAGTTTCTGTCGTCATCGTTCTCTGTGTTAAAAGATCATATCAAGCAGCATGGTCAGCAGAATGAAGTGATATTAATGTGCTCAGAGTGCCATATTACATCTAAAAGCCAAGAGGAACTTGAAGCTCATGTGGTAAATGACCACGAAAACGTTGCCAACAGTCGCACTCAGTCCAAAGCCCAACATTGTGTAAGCCCCTCCAACTCTCAGAGACCCACAGAAAGAAAGAATGAAACCACTTCTGATATCGCCTTGAGTGCGGACAGTCTGCAAACTCATACTGCCCAAAATGCATCCGTGAAGGAGATGGGTAAGAGGAAATGGTATGCATATGAACAGTATGGCATGTACCGATGCTTATTTTGTAGTTATACCTGTGGCCAGCAGAGAATGTTGAAAACACATGCTTGGAAGCATGCTGGGGAGGTTGATTGCTCCTATCCAATCTTTGAAAATGAAAACGAGCCCCTAGGCTTGCTGGACTCCTCAGTGGCTGCTGACCCTGGTGGGCTAGATGCAGTAGTCATTGCTATTGGAGACAATGAACTGAGTATCCACAATGGGCCTTCAGTACAAGTGCAGATTTGCAGCTCAGAAACACTATCCTCTTCGTCTCCTTTAGAACAGAGTGCAGAAGGAGGAGTTCATCTTGGTCAGTCAGTTACTCTTGACCCTAACGAGGAAGAAATGCTAGAGGTGATTTCTGATGTGGAGGAGAATCTGATTGCTGATAGTCTACTTTCATCTGCACAGAAGATCATTAGTAGCAGCCCAAATAAAAAAGGTCATGTTAATGTGATCGTGGAGCGTCTGCCAAGTGCTGAAGAAACTCTTTCACAGAAACATTTCCTCATGAATGCTGAAATCGAAGAGGGAAAAAACCTGAGCCCGACAGAATCCCAGATTGGGTGTGAAGGAAGAGATGAAGTTTATCGTGCTGATAAATGTACTGTTGATATTGGGGGGCTGATCATAGGCTGGAGTAGCCCAGAGAAGAAAGACAGTGAGTTAATAAACAAAGGACTGGCTGCTGATGAGAATGCCCCACCAGGCCGAAGAAGAACAAATTCTGAGTCTCTCAGACTACACTCATTAGCTGCAGAAGCCCTCGTGACGATGCCTATAAGAGCTGCAGAACTGACAAGGGCCAACCTCGGGCACTACGGGAATATAAACCTTTTAGATCCAGACACCGGACAAAGGCAAGTAGATAGTACATTGGCAGCATATTCTAAAATGATGTCACCACTCAAAAACTCTGCAGATGGATTAACTACTTTTAACCAAAGCAACTCTACGTTGGTAGCACTCCCGGAGGGTAGGCAGGAATTGTCAGATGGGCAAGTTAAGACAGGCATCAGCATGTCCTTACTGACTGTCATTGAAAAGCTGCGGGAAAGGACAGACCAAAATGCTTCAGATGATGACATTTTGAAAGAGTTGCAGGACAATGCCCAGTGCCAACCCAACAGCGACACGAGCTTGTCGGGAAGCAGTGTGGTGGAATATATCCCCAATGCCGATCGGCCCTACCGTTGCCGCCTTTGTCATTACGCCAGTGGAAACAAGGGCTACATCAAGCAGCACTTGAGAGTCCATCGGCAGAGACAGCCATATCAGTGTCCCATCTGTGAGCACATAGCTGACAACAGCAAAGATCTGGAGAACCACATGATCAACCACTGTAAAGCAAGAATATACCAGTGCAAGCGGTGTGAAGAATCTTTTCATTATAAGGTGAGCATCAGTTATGAAATCACTCCGAGGACCTGAGAATTTTTAGAGCCAGGAGGGAACCCAGTAGAGAGAGCCCAATCACCTCATTTTATAGATAAGGAAACTGAGACCCAGAAAAGTTGGATAATTTGCCCAGGGGATCCCAACTGAATTAGTATTAAAATTGGGACTGAAATCTGGGTCATCAGAATTTCTGGTGTAGGATTGTTTTCCCTGCCTACCGCCTCAACAGTTTCTGTGTTTACTGCTTTAGTTTTAGCGTGGATATCTTTTTTTAAAAATGTGTTGATTTTAAATTACAGGGTAATTATAAGGGAGTGTACAATGGAGGATTATACACACCTTTGATTTACACAAATGTAATCCGACATCTTCAGTGCAAAAAAATAGCTTTTTTTCATCTTCCGTGGCCCCAAAATATAGGTCATTCATTTCAGCGACACAACCAGCCAATAGCAATCTGTGTCATTGCAGGAGGAAAAATAACCTGTGTTGGACTTAATGAAAGACAGCAAAGTGGAAATAGAGCCACATGTGTTGTTTTATGGGCAGTTTAAGGGACTTTCAAGGATTATTTTGACTGCTTTTCATCTTATATGCTACCTTAAAACCAACAACCAGCATGAGATACTGTTTTGGTAAAGGAAACTGGATTAATTGAATCATTAGTTTTGAACTTTTCTTCTCCAGTGTGCCAGTTGACTATTGGGGGTGGGGGGGGGGGAATGTCCTAAGAGGGTAATCAGGATGTAGACTTTTTCCCTCATTTCCCAGAGTTGGGGGCTAGCTGGTAGTAAAAAGGTAATCAGGAATAAAAAAGCCTTTGAGTCTGAGATTCACTGCCTACCTGGATTGCCCTCATGGAATTCTAAAGTGGCCTCAGGCTACTTGACAAGCAGTGCATCCAAACGGGCAGCAAAAGCAAGTTCCAGAAGTTTCTTCAGCTCCTGCATTTTTGATTGGTGGGGGTGGAGGAAGAAGATACCGTGGAGGAGAGGTTCCACTTAGGTCTCTCTTACACATTTAGTTGATATTGAAAGGCAAAAATTAGCAGGAGTCCAGCAGTTACTGTTTGGATTTATTTTTGTAAAAGTATTGGGTTATTCTGAGTTCCCTGCTCTTCCCTCCGCTGGCAGGCCGGTATGTAAGTAAGTATGCACATGCCATTCATAAGCAGGGGATAGCAAGGGATTCCTCTCAGAGTATGCGAGAAGAACTGCCTTTTTGATGAGATTGTGATTTCCCTGGTGTATTTCTTCTCATAAACTGTCAAATAAGTCAGGTAATCTTTTAGCACATTTGATTTTAAAATATTGGTAATGTGTTCTAGGTACTAGGCCGTGAAAGCAATTAACTGCTTCTACAGTCTCTTAGTAACAGTGCAAGTACATTTATTGAAGGTTACATGTGAATATTTCTCAATTTTTTAGAGTCAGCTGAGGAACCATGAGAGAGAGCAACATAGTCTTCCAGATACCTTGTCAGTAGCAAGTTCTAATGAGTCGAGAATTGCCGGTGATACAGCTGATGGAAAATGTGTTCAAGAAGGTATCGTGCATTTTTTTTGTACAGGCTGCATGACCAGCATATGAAGTTTTCATAAAAAGCCCTTAGTTGTCATGTGGGTTAATTTCAGGACTAAAGCTGCATATATTCTCTCTTTTCACACTGCGGAGTGAATCTTACCTGTGTTCCTGAGGATATCCTGAGGTACTGAATGCAATACTGTATTAGTAAGTACTCAGCTTCGACAGTGTGGGTCGATAATAGGTTGAAATTTTATGCTCTCCTGTAAGAGCCAAGTTCCAGCATAAACCCTTGGGTGACATACGAGCAAGCTGGGGAAGCCGCAGCATGGAAAGCAAGCCCTTCCCTCTCTCAGTACCAGTTAACCCACTGAGAACATAGCAGCTTTTGCAGATGACAGGCCCCCACCTCAAACTTTAAGTGAGGCTTCCTGCTGTGATCTTCTTCTTACCCAAGTATGACTGCCAGATTTCATCTGCATTATTTTAAAAAAACACAAAAAAGCACAAGATCTTTTTATGTACTAGTTAGGTACCAGTCGGCCAAGTTTCTGCTAATAGGAATATTAGAATCAAAAGATTTAATTAGAGTTCCATGAAAAGGCGGATGCCACATCCGGAGAATTAGGGATAAAGCGTAATAAACTGTGCTTCCTCGCATCAGCTCTCTTAAATTGATATACTTTAAATGTCTCAAGTGCGATACATAGTGTTTATGGGAAATAAAACATATTGGGGTGACTTTCCTTTTTAGATTTCCTAAGAATTAAAGTTAGAAACAACTGCAGAGTAAAATGTTTTACCATAATGTTTCATTAAATTATACCCCAGAAAGCATAACTGATTCAAGAATGTTTCTGAAAGAACTGATTTTGACACCACTGTAGCACCAAAATTCCCTTGTCAAACAGATGTCATCCCTGTAAAACTATCCAAAACAAAAGGAGTTTATGACATAGCATCTGTTTCTGCAATAGATGGCTGAGCTAAAACAGTTTTGTTTCCTTTTAACAAAATAGCCCTAAGTGCCTCCTTTTATTTTAATTCATTATGTTTCCATATCCCCCTTTAAAGGAGACATTAAAACATTTGATGTCATTGGACCATAAATCCCTAATGAAGGAATAAAGTAAATACTACTCAGTGGCACCACCTGCGGTTAATACTAGTGGTGGAATATGTCTTTTCTAGCACCATCTTCAAAAGCAGTAACTAATAAAACTGTCCAAATGGGTTAACAAATTAGAACTCACAATTTTAATAAAAAAGATTAAAAATGTCAGCTCAGAATTAAAGTAACCAGTTTGAGCTTTACGGCAACAGCATCTGTCCATCATATTCCATTTTACAGCATCTTTTCTTTGTACATTCTACTCTATTTTTGGGGTTAAATATATGGATTTTAAATTGCTTTTGCCATGTCTGTTTTTCCCTCACTTTGCTCCATTTACTTTTCTCTGTCATAGTAGTATAACACTTCAGATGACTGATAACCTCCTGCATACTTATGCTGATACTTTATTAATTCACTATTAGATCTCTGGAAATCTGGTTGTCAGGCCAAGAAACAAGTGTTTAGCTCACAAAGAAGGTCAAAGAAATTCATGTTTTACTAAAACTTCTTCAGCCATTTAGTAAAGTTAATGAACAAGTTGGGGGATGTGTGCCTTAGTGGTCCCCAGCCTCTGCCCACTCTGATGGCACAGATAACTTGGGACATGTTTTTGACTCCGAGACCCAGCGTAATGGTGTTTCAGACATTCGTTCTGCCAAAAGGCATGGAGTGCCCATCCTGAGCTAGCTGCCAGGAGTCCAGTGAAGGCATCAGTGCCTGTAAGGACCGCAGCTGGGGAGGCAGACAGAATTGTACTGACGGGGATGTCAGGCGACGGCACGGGTGCTCTACTAGAGCCACGGCCAAAGCACTTTCATATGGTGCTCCTTTGTGAAATTGAATTAAATCGTTCTTCATTGCAAACATACAGTTCGCGAAGCCCTGGAAGTTCAGCATAAACAAAACACACAGATCTCTGCCCTCAGGGGAGTCTGCAGCTAGGGACAGGTCAGAGATCTGACACAAACATGCAGGTGACACGCAGACTGCGGTGAAGAAAGAATAGAGAGTTCTCTGCTCACTAAGTAAACCATGCTGAAAGGTTCTAGAATTTCCATTTTGTAGATCAGAAAACTGAGTCCTCACAAGATAAATTGCTTTGTCCATGATCACCCTGGTACTAGGTGGAAGAGCAAGGACAAAGCCCAGAGTTTTGAACTTCAAATCTAATATTCTTTCCGTTGGAAACAGTTGCTTGAAGTAGCATGGGCTCTCATTCTGTGCTATGTTAAGTTTTTTCCATCTGTCGTTTTTATTAGTTGTCATTGATCTGTAATATTTCTCACACAAAACCATTATCCAGTATTTCACACTTCATTTTTTCAGGGTTTTTTAAAAAACTGAATTTGGAACAATGCCACTTACAATCAAGTCCGAGTTTTTAACCTACCAATTAAGAGTAATACTTACATTATAATTATGATTAGTGTATATATTAATGTTGTAGACCTACACCAGGAAATTAGGACATTTTTTTCTGCCTGGCAAAAGTAGTTACAGGCAAAAGAAAATTTCAGTTTTAGAAAGCTTAAATTTAACTTAAGGATTTTCTTTGTTTTGTTAAAATTTCAGCGTGGGTTTCTTCTGTGCCACCAATTTTACGATTCCGCACTGTGTGCCTAGTGTTCTACCTAAGCTTCCTTCCTGCTCTGCCTTATTCTCCAGCTTTCCATGCTTGCTTTGTTTCTGAATATAAAGCCGTCAGGCTGTGAATGGCCTGTGGTCTTTGTGCTTACAGAAGACTAAAGAGAGTGTTCAGGAACAGTTTTACATGATCAAGGCATCCAGCTTGTATTTAATCAGGCTTACCCTCATTAAAATTACCCATCCCTGTTGCTGCAGAGTGAGGGTGGTAACATGGCCTCTTTTCCATTGGATCCACGTATTCTGGATTTCAGAGAGTCGTGTATTCACGTTAGTGATAACACTTGTCCTTGTCACTTGCCAGTTTGCTAGTTATGATTATACAACATTATTTAGCACTGAATAATTTGCAGTGGTTTTTCCTTCCATTGTTGCACCAACAGCTGACTTTCAGTTATAAACAAAGGAAACCCACAGGATAAAAAAGCTTTAGTCTTTTTATCTGGAGTTTGTTATGGAGGCTTTGTAGCCGTACTGTATAATATTGTCTTATAGTATTAAATCACAGCTTGTTGGCAAATCACTGTTTCCTTAAGACAGTGTATCCAGTGTCAATTAGATCAACACCTTTCAGATTAACAGTATATCTCTGGTTAACTCAGCTGCTACACAGTCAGCAGGGCAGCTGGCTTCAAGTTTATTATATTTTAGCATTTTGTACAAGGTTATGCAGAAACTAACTCAATGTATCTATGTTTACAGGTCAGGTGATGTTCAGTTTCTATCTGCTGATAGTCCAGTTGCAGGAGAACCTGGAAAGCCATGTTCAAACTTGTTAATTTTATTAAATGAGAAAGCCTTGATTGAAATGTTAATAGTATGTGTTATAAATACTCATTTACAGTGGAAATTATGTCATTTGTATCTAATCAGTGTATGTCGCTAAAGCTCTCCAATCCCTTGCCTAGGGACTAAGTCTTCAGTCCAGAAACAGTATAGATGTGATGTGTGCGATTATACAAGTACAACATACGTCGGTGTTAGAAACCACAGACGAATCCATAACTCTGACAAGCCATACAGGTAAGTGTGATGATCCTAGGGTTTTAATGCTTGTATTAGAATATTTTACAGTAAAGAAAAAAACAAATAATTAAAGATTCATAACACTTGTTTAAACACAAGTTAGGTGCAAAGAAACTCGCTGCTGGTTTCATGAGTGTTGTTTAGTTTGTTCAGGAATATGAACTTTAAGCTTGAGTCTTAGGACAACTATATTTCATCTAGTTGAAATATAGGAAGATACCTACATCTGTCAGTTTGATGTTCTCGGTTTCACGTGGGTATAAATTATCATAGTAATCTTCAGTGCTTAGAGTACATTTCAGTAATTTGGTGGTTTAACTACTCCATATTCCAACAAAAGATGCTTAAAAACTTAAAAGCAATAAAATTCCCCATGAAAGACTCTTTTTGAAAATTAAGCTATCATTTAATTTAATTTCGTTACTTGATTTTTCACAAAAGCCAAGTCTAATACTTCTTTTCAGGAAATAAAGACATTCTCCCATGAGAGACGATGGACTCTGAGAAACAAACTGAGGGTTCTAGAGGGGAGGGGGTGGGAGGATGGGTTAGCCTGGTGATGGGTATTAAAGAGGGCACGTTCTGAATGGAGCACTGGGTGTTATGCACAAACAATGAATCATGGAACACTTCATCTAAAACTAATGATGTAATGTATGGGGATTAACATAAGAATAAAAAAATAAAATAAAATAAATATAAAAAAAAGACATTCTCAGGTGATCAAGATAGAAACCATTATTTCTTAAGTACACTTCAGCTCTTGAGAATAAGCTGCGTGTTCATGTAGTAAAGGTACAAACATTTTTGCAGAAGTTTGTCCAGCTGTCACAGAGCAATCTGTTCCACTTGCAGCCGTGACGGAATACCAGGTTCCTGCTCAAAGCTGAGCCCGTCACCATGACTAATTGCGCTAGGCCACGGACATGAACTTTTTTAATGGCTTATCAAAACCTGTTTCGCTTTTTAACTTCTCTCCTCAGTCTTTATATAGGTATGACACAAGTGAGTGTGGGAGATTCCCTTGTATTAGTAGCTAAGTGAAAGCTCGACAGACTGTGCCTGAAAATGCTGTTCTTTGATGCTGTATGTTATTTGTTATTTGATGTTGTATGTCTGTATATGTATGGTTTTAAATTTATAACATTTGTTTAGTTTGCAAACTTATTTATAATCACTCTTCAGACAGTATATTCATTTGCAGAGTCTCATTGCTCTATGGAAGGTGTTTGGCCTTGCCTGGGTGTGTTTGTTTTTATTTCAAACATTTTTAAAACTAGGATCCCTAAGAAAGATTTTTCCCCAGAATACAATGAAGGCCATTAACCATTATTAATAATAATTCCATGCCAGAAATTACAGCTGAGGAGTGATAGGGGGTACTTAGCATGTATCATTTATGATTTACACTAGGAAGTATTTAGAAGAACATGATGGAAACAGGGAACACTAGTTCATCTGATAAGAGGAGAAAGTTTTGCCTTTATATTTTGGGTATCTTTTTTTTTTTTTTTTTTTTAAAGATTTTATATATTTATTTGAGAGAGCAAGAATGAGAGCAAGCACATGAGAGGGGGGAGGGTCAGAGGGAGAAGCAGACTCCCCGCTGAGCAGGGAGCCCGATGCGGGACTCGATCCCGGGACTCCAGGATCATGACCTGAGCCGAAGGCAGTTGCTTAACCGACTGAGCCACCCAAGCGCCCGGGTATCTTTATTTTTAAATGCAATAACATACCGTGCCAAATTCATGTGATCCAGGCAAGAATAAAATAACATTTTTGGGGTCTAGAATTAGACTCTTCATTTAGATTCATTGAGAAGTATTTATTGAACAAATACTATGTTCCAGGAGCTGTGTTAGGCTCTTAGAATTTAGTCATGATAAAAAGGATATTATGCCGGGCGCCTGGGTGGCTCTGTTGGTTGAGCGACTGCCTTCGGCTCAGGTCATGATCCTGGGGTCCCGGGATCGAGTCCCGCATCGGGCTCCCCGCTCAGTGGGGAGCCTGCTTCTCCCTCTGACCCTCTCCCCTCTCATGCTCTCTCTCTCTCTCAAATGAATAAATAAAATCTTCAAAAAAAAAAAAGGGGGGGATATTATGCCTCTTTCATGAAGTTTATAGATAAACAGTAAATAGGTGAACTCTCAAGTATACAATTATGATAAGTTTATGAAAGATTCTGGGTTTATAGGGGAGAGTTCCACATCTACCTGAGTAGATTACTCTTATAGCTTAAAGATGAAATTTGATAGTTTTCGGTGTCCTAGAGTTCATGTTTTCTTATGTTCTTAAAATATTCACAGATTCCTAGGATTGGTTGTGATTGTCCTAGGGTCTTCCTACCAGTGGGCAACGCACGATGAGAACCCTCTTCCTCTTACAACAGAGCGACTTCCGTGTGTTACTTTCCAGGTTTATTCACACTACACTTCGTCACTGGGTTTGGCCTGAGTGCTTACGTCTTAGGAGAAATGTCATATGTCCCCCTCCCTGTAGTTATACCCAACATTTTCTCATAAGTCTTATTTTCAAACTGTCAAATCTTGTGACTCTTTTTTTGACCTTCTTTAAATACTTTAAATCCACATGAGATTGTGAATTAACACACTGTATTCTGGTATGCTTCTAGGACTTTCTCTTCCTTGGCAATACTGCTTGCCTTAAGTTAAGCTAGTTAGCATCACCTTCTTGAGATCTAATTTAATCTAAGTAATCACCATAGTCTTTCTAGCTAATTGCATATATGCTTCATTCAGTTTTGCCACCTGTACACTTACTGGTCAGAGTTTGGGCTTCTTTTCTCAGAATCCATGCCCTACACATTTCTGATTACCTACTTTTTGTTAAGAAACATGCTCACCAGGAGCAATGATGAATTTCTTCCAGAGTTAGAGTGCCTTGTTGCACAACTTCTAGTCTTTGCACAAGGGCAGAACAGGTGCATTGGTATTTTAATGTGCCTGTTAGGTAACAGATTTTCTGCAGTATGTATAACTATTCTCTGCTCTTGCCTTTCCTTTTTATGTTTCCATTCCAGTCCTTCACGGAACCCATTTGTGTGATCTGGGCAGTTCAGCTTCAAGTACTGGTTAAGAGCCCTGGTTCCAGGGGCAGATAGTCCTGGGATTGAATCTGAGCTCTCTGACTTATGCCATTTATTACCTTGGGGAAGCTATTTCACCCTGCTATGCTTGGTCCTGTCTTTTCTAAAATGAGGGTAATTAAGGCACCTTCTTTACAGGACAGGCATGAGGACTAAATTAAATACTATGTGTAACATACTGGCGCAGACTAAGCGCTCAGTAAGTGGTGGCCATCTAATACTCATTGGGCCCAGTTTCAGTCCTCGTCCTCTCACTAATTCATTGCGTAACATCACCTCCCCTACCCCCCCCCCAAAATGCTATTGACCTCTCATTTCAGAAGCAAAGAGTAATCTTGTTTCTGGATAGACAGGCACAGCTTATTTCTTTTACAAGAGAGATGCTACACCCAGGTAGAAATGCTGTCACAGCTGAGGTCCTCGTGCTGTGTTACCTGTCTTAGAGGCAGCCCAGTGTCTTGGGTAGTGCTCATGCTTTAGTTTAGAGCCTCAGGCCTGGGTCACACGCCTATGCCTAGCTGGGTGACCTTGTGGATGTTATTCCAGGCTTAGCCTTACTTTCCCATTTGACCCTGGCGGGAATACTGCCTACCTCATAAAGCTTTGTGAGGACTGAATGAGGTCATATGTATTAAACACACCAGCATGTTTCCTAGTGCGTCAAAGGGACTGGTTTTCTCCTGCTGCTCCTGCGCCTGTATGGTTATCTCGGAAACTCTTGTCCTTGTCACAGAAGGAAGAGAGCTATTTGCCATCCTGTGTGTGAGGACAGGGAAAGATGAAAAAGGCATCATCCCACCCCAGTCCTACCAAATGCAGCAAACTTGGTTTTTCAGTGCTTCATTAAGGAACTTCTGTGTAAACCACATACCTGATGTTTATAACATTGACCCCACAGTTGAAGGGCTCCATTCAGAATTTTCAAATAGAACATCATCCTGTTTAGTTTAATATTGCAGTTTTAGAATTCCCCCTGGTTTACATCCCCCAATATCACTTTTGTGACTGACTGGCTGGAGATGGAAGATGGGATGACAACACATTCTCCTGAAGTTACCAAGTTTCCTTCTAACTGTCTAACATTGAGCTTTTCTCCCTTGGAAACACACTTGAGGGGTACCTGGGTGGCTCAGTCAGTTGAGCATCTTGACTCTTGATTTCAGCTTGGGTCATTATCTCAGGGTTGTGAGATCGAGCCCACGTCGGGCTCTGCACTGGGCATGGAGCCTGCTTAAGATTCTCCCTCTCCCACTGCCCTCCCCCCCCCCAAAAAAATTAAAAATTAAAATAAAAAAATAAACACACTTGTATTGGTCTTTATGTTTTGAAACTACACCATGGCATGGTGAGAGGTGGTAGGGGCAACATGACAAGGAATGGTCTTTGGACTAAAGTACTCGGTACACTACCTGGCGTGTATTAGGTTCTCAGTAAGTATTGACTGATAGTTATCTGTAAACCTCAGTTTTTCTTACCTATGAAATGGCTCTGGTTCTATTAAGTTGATTGTGTTTTGAAAATAAATGTATAGTGGTGTTACTATGCTTTTTCTTCTTAAGGAGAAGAGCTGCCCAGATAGGTATGTAGAATTTTTTGAGTCCAGTTTTAGTACCTAGGCCAAAAATACCCAATATTTCCCTAAATGTTTCAAATATACTTTCAAAGTTAGTTTGTTCAAATCAGGAGCTAAACAAGGTCCAAACATTGCATTTGATTGATAAGGCTCTTAAGTCTTTCTCTCTTTAAAATTTTTAATACTTTATAATTTAAGGTAGTATATATCCTGAAAATTACATAAACTGTAAGTGTACAGCTTGATGGATGGGTCACAAATTAAACTGCTCCTTTTAACTACTCAGACCAAGAAATAAGCCCTTGCCAGTTCCTCTGCGGCGCCGTCTTCTTGGGGCCTTGGGACCTTCCAGGCACTAACAGCCTTTCTCCTCCCCTACTCCCTCACCCTCTACCCCCTAACCATCTTCACTTGGGTCACAACCCTGAGATCAAGACCTGAGCTGCTATCAAGAGTCAGGTGCTTTATCTACATATTCAATGCAATCCCCATCAAAATACCATCCACTTTTTTCAAAGAAATGGAACAAATCATCCTAAAATTTGTATGGAACCAGAAGAGACCCCGCATAGCCAGAGGAATGTTGACAAAGAAAAGCAAAGCTGGCGGCATCACAATTCCGGACTTCTAGCTCTATTACAAAGCTGTCATCATCAAGACAGCATGGTACTCGCACAAAAACAGACACATAGATCAATGGAACAGAATAGAGAGCCCAGAAATGGATCCTCAACTCTATGGTCAACTCATCTTTGACAAAGCAGGAAAGAATGTCCAATGGAACAAAGACAGTCTCTTCAACAAATGGTGTTGGGAAAATTGGATAGCCACATGCAGAAGAATGAAACTGGACCATTTCCTTACACCACACACAAAAATAGACTCCCAATGGTTGAAAGACCTCAATGTGAGACAGGAGTCCATCAACATCCTAAAGGAGAACACAGGCAGCAACCTCTTTGACCTCAGCCGAAGCAACTTCTTCCTAGAAACATTGCCAAAGGCAAGGGAAGCAAGGGCAAAAATGAACTATTGGGACTTCATCAAGATAAAAAGCTTTTGCAAAGCAAAGGAAACAGTCAACAAAACCAAAAGACAACCGACAGAATGGGAGAAGATATTTGCAAATGACATATCAGATAAAGGGCTAGTATCCAAAATCTATAAAGAACTCATCAAACTCAACACCCAAAGAACAAAGAATCCAATCAAGAAATGGGCAGAAGACATGAACAGACATTTTTCCAAAGAAGACATCCAAATGGCCAACAGACACATGAAAAAGTGCTCAATATCGCTCGGCATCAGGGAAATCCAAATCAAAACCTCAATGAGATACCACCTCACACCAGTCAGAATGGCTAAAATTAACAAGTCAGGAAACGACATGTTGGCAGGGATGCGGAGAAAGGGGAACCCTCCTACACTGTTGGTGGGAATGCAAGCTGGTGCAGCCACTCTGGAAAACTGTATGGAGGTTCCTCAAAGAGTTGAAAATAGAGCTACCATATGATCCAGCAATTGCACTACTGGGTATTTACCCCAAAGAGACAAAAGTAGGGATCCGAAGGGGTACGTGCACCCCGATGTTTATAGCAGCAATGTCCACAATAGCCAAACTGTGGAAAGAGCCAAGATGTCCATCAACAGATGAATGGATAAAGAAGATGTGGTGTGTGTGTGTGTGTGTGTGTGTGTATATATATATATATATATATATATATATATATATATATACACAATGGAATATTATGCAGCCATCAAAAGGAATGAGATCTTGCCATTTGCAACGACGTGGATGGAACTGGACGGTATTATGTTGAGTGAAATAAGTCAAACAGAGAAAGACATGTATCATATGATCTCACTGATATGAGGAATTCTTAATTGCAGGAAACAAACTGAGGGTTGCTGGAGTGGGGGGTGGGGTGGGAGGGATGGGGTGACTGGGTGATAGACACTGGGGAGGGTATGTGCTCTGGTAAGCGCTGTGAATTGTGCAAGACTGTTGAATCTCAGATCTGTACCTCTGAAACAAATAATGCAATATATGTTAAGAAAAAAAAAAGAAGAAGGTAGCAGGAGGGGAAGAATGAAGCGGGGGAAATCGGAGGGGTAGATGAACCATGAGAAATGATGGACTCTGAAAAACAAACAGGGTTCTGGAGGGGAGGGGGGTGGGAGGATGGGTTAGCATGGTGGTGGGTATTGAGGAGGGCACATTCTGCATGGAGCACTGGGTGTTATGCACAAACAATGAACACTTCATCTAAAACTAATGATTAATGTATGGGGATTAACATAAGAATAAAAAAAAAAGAGTCAGGTGCTTTAACTGACAGACCCACCCAGGCGTTCAGTTGACTTTTAACATCATAAATTAGTTTTGCCCTTTTTTTGAACTTAATAGAAATGAAATCATACAGTACATATTCTTTTTTTTTTTTTTTTTTTTAAGTTTATTTAAGTAAGCTCTACACCCAGCATGGGGCTGGAACTCACAACCTCAAGATTCTTTTGACTGAGGGCGCCTGGGTGGCTCAGAGGGTTAAGCGTCTGCCTTCAGCTCAGGTCATGATCCCAGGGTCCTGGGATCGAGTCTCTCATCGGGCTCCCTGCTCAGTGGGGAGCCTGCTTCTCCCTCTCCCTCTGCTGCTCGCCATATTGTGCTCTCTCTTTCTCTCTCTCTCTCTGAAAATAAATAAAATATTAAAAAAAAAAAAAGATTCTTTTGACTGCATCAGCCCAACACCCCAGTGCACATTCTTTTATGTCTGGCTTTTTTTAACTCATCATCACTGTGTATAATTTAATGTGGTATAAATGCATTCCTTTTCATTGCTATATGATATTCCATTGTAAGACTAGCAATTTATTCATTCTACTAGTGATATTTGGATTATTGCCATATTTTCCCCTTATTGCAAATAATGCCTTTTGAACATTTATATATATATATATATATATATATATATATATAAGATTTCTTGATTTATTTGAGATAGAGCATGAGCAGGGGCAAGGGGCAGAGGGAGAGGAAGAAGCAGACTCCCCATTGAGCAAGGAGTCCGATGGAGGGGCTCAGTCCCAGGACCCTGGGATCATGACCTGAGCCGAAGGCAGACACTTAACCAGCTGAGCCACCCAGGTGCCCCCGAACATTGTTTTACATGGTTCTCGGTGTATATATAAAACGAGGCCATTTTCATTGGGTTTATGCCTAGGAGCAGAATATCTGGGTAATAGGGCATGCATATATGTTCCACTTTGGTAGATACTCTCAGCAATTATCCAAAATGTACAGTGGCTGTACCAGTCCATATTCTCACCAACACTTCATATTGTTAGTCTTTAATTTTGATCATTCTGGTATATGTGTAGAGGTATGTTATGGTTCTGATTTGCATTTCCCTGATGATTTATGGGGTTGAGTATCTTTTCATTTGTTTGTGTGCTATTGTCTATTTCTTTATTGGGTTGTCTGCCTTTTTCTTACTGATTTGCAGCAGTTCTGTGTTCTGAATACAAGTTCTTTGTTATGTATATTGCTGATATCTTCTAAACTACGGCTTGTTTTTCTGCTCTCTCGGTGATGTTTTTGACAAACTTTAATGTAGTCAAATTTATTAATCTTTTTTTTTATAGTTAGGACTTCTGTGTCCTTATACTCTGAAACTGATGTCAGTGTTTTTGTGAAAATGTGTGCTCATAGAATAATGATTCTGATTTTCAGGGGTGCACATCAGCTGGGTCTAAAATATTGTGTATTTTTGTATTAATGAGCCTAGTTTTCTAATATGGCAATAAAACTAAAAATACCAAAAAAAAAAAAAAAATCCAGGAAAGTTTTAAGCAATGGGAGTGACATTTTGGAATGATGAGGTTACCACTTCAGTCATTGAATAAAACCTGGTCTTTTTATAAATCTAAAAATATTAGAAAGTATAGTAACGGTTAACATTTTTTTAGAACATTTTTCATGGGCCAAGCAGTGTGCTAAGCACTTGATTTTTGTCAGCTCACTTTTAATCCTTATAATAGCCCAGTACTTAGAAATATTACCAATTTCATAGATGTGCAAAGAGGAACTGGGTAGATAAAACTTTCCCCAGGTCTCTCAAGTCTCAGGTATGCCAGAAAACTGTGAGGCCTACCACCACTGCATGCCAAACCACCCCCAATTTAGTGGTACAGAACAGCTGCAGTTTTATTAAGCTCAGGGATTCAGGAAGAGCACTGTAGAAATGGCTTGTCTGTGTTCCATTGGGCCTGGGGCCTTAGCAGCGCAGACTTAAAGGCTAGAGTTGACTCCATCTGAGGGCTCCCTCACCAGTCTAGTGGTTGATGCTGGCTGTTGGCTGGGGCCTCAGCCAGGGCTCTCAGCTGGAACACGTGCACGATTTCTCCATGAGGACATCCCAGCTGTGGTAGTGCCCCAAAGTGAATGAATGCTCAGATTACAAGTAGGCAAGCACTGTATTACCTTTTATGACCTACCCTTAGAAGTCACAGACCATCACTTCCACCAGTTATAGACTTCTTCAGTCTCTCTTAATCTGAAGGCATGTTGAATGAAGTTCAGTCAGTTTTCTTGGCTTGGGGAAAAACTCAAGTCTTTTAAGGAAACATAGCAGATAGTTTAATTTGAAGGAAAACAATATGTTTTGTTTTAAAGGGTTGGACCAAAGGAGTTTGTTTTTCACAGCGGTATAAAGACTTCTTGGGTTCTTCACAAAATTTGGCCACTTCTCTGAACCTTAGTTATTCCTTTGAAAACATAGGAAACAAATGTGGTAAGACAAACCCTACTGCAGAATTTTTTTATCGAAATCTTTTTGTGCATATTCAAATCCTACTCATGTCACTTCAAATCTTGTAGAACATCCAGGTTCTGCTTTCTTCTGCCTAATCCCTCAAGGCAGTTGTTCCTAGTTGAATCAGACCTGGAGTGAGGTCCAAGTAGAATCCAAGACCAGGGAAATAGGGTGTTTGAACCACATTCTTATTTTCCTGGGGTTCTGGGACTAAAGTAACTGACCCACGAGCAATAGAAGAAAGCCTATAGAAAAATTCAGTCTTTGGTTTTTTAGCCAGATCGTGAGAAGCATTGGGTTTTCTTATGTGTGTTTTTTCTTTTTTTTAAGATTTTTTATTTATTTATTTAACAGAATTAGAGAGCACAAGTAGGTGGAGTGGCAGGCAGAGGGAGAGGGAGAAGCAGGCTCCCCGCTGAGGAAGGAGGCCAATGCGGGGCTCGATCCCAGGACCCTGGGATCATGACCTGAGCCGAAGGCAGCCCCTTAACGAACTGAGCGACCCAGGCACCCCGATGATGTGTGTTTTTGTCTACACCAAGCAGTTAACTCAATTCTCAGCAGATACTGACTAGGTGAGGGATCCTACAAATTGAATCTTGGAGATAGCATCAGATCCCACTGGTTAAGGGTTAAGACTGTCCCCACTTCCACGTTGTCACCTGTGCTCCTAACCAACTGACCATAAATCAGAGGTTTGCTAGACCAGCTCACAAAACTCAGGAAACCAGTTTACTTACATTTACCAGTTTTGTTTTGTTTTTTTAAGATTTTATTTATTTATTTGCGAAAGAGAGAATGAGAGAGCACGAGAGGGAAGAGAGTCAGAGGGAGAAGCAGACTCCCTGCTGAGCAGGGAGCCTGATGTGGGACTCGATCCCAGGACTCCAGGATCACGACCTGAGCCGAAGGCAGTCGCTTAACCAACTGAGCCACCTAGGCGCCCACATTTACCAGTTTATTTTGAAGCCTATTATAAAGGATACAGATGAGCAGCCAGATGAGGAGGTTCACAGGGCAAGGCCCCAGAGGGGCAGAACTTCCGTGCCCTCTCTGGGTACCACTCTCCCAGCACTTTCATGTGGTCACCAACCCGGAAGCTCTCAGAACATCCTTTTGGGTTTTTATAGAGTCTTCATTACACAGTCAGGATTGGTTCGATCACCAGCCCCTCTCCTCCCCAGGAAGGAGAGACTGAAAGTTCCAACCTTCCAGTCCCATGGTTGGTTCCTCTGGCAGCCAGCCCCCATCCTTAGGTTACTTGGAAAGGTTCAGAAGGTCGCCTCATTAACATAACAAAAGACACAGTGGGGGTGCCTGGGGGGCTCAGTCAAGCCTCTGCCTTGGGATCAAGCCTGCTTGGCGGGGAGCCTGCTTCTCCTTCCCCCTCTGCCTGCCTGTCTGCCTACTTGTGATCGATCTCTCTGTCAAATAAGTAAATAAAATCTTTAAAAAATAATAAAAATGTCAGCATCTAATATTGTTATAGGAAATACCATAAGACACAAAACATTGTCCAACTTTAAAAAAAAAAAAAGACGGTGATCGCTCTCCTCACTTAGGAAATTCCAGGGGTTTTGGAGCTCTGTGCCAGGAATGGGGACAAAGACCAAATATGTATTTCTTATTAGAAATAACAGTGTCATGGGTTTCTCCATTGGCTTTCTTTTGGTTGCCAAAATAGCTTTCTTGGCAATGGGAAGAAATCTCATTTTTCATACAGATATGGATGTGACTTTAATGGTTGACAGAGAAATAGGGTTCATTCTGGTATTCCAAAGCTTTGGTCCAGCTTTATTCAGAGGCTACACCAGCAATTGATCTGTTAGGGTGTTCGCTTCTTTCCTCATGTCGCACGTATACTTTGCCTTAATAGATGTGAATAATTGAAGTACCAAATGAGATTATTATCAGAGCATCAGGCTGGTCCACTAAAAAAGCAAAACAAAATTGTGATAAGTGATGTCATGTAAATGTGCTCCTGCTATTCTTGTGTCAATAGGGTTTTGTTTTGGGTTTTATTCTTTTTTTTTTTTTTCTCTTCTCCCAGTATATACGGGGTAATTGGAAATAGGGATGTTGATAGTCTGCTGGTAACATGGTTAGAAATGATCTGTTAGACATAGATAGCCCTCTGTTTCAAAACATATTTTTTATGCTTTTTTGAGATACTACATGTATTTTGGTCAGGTTGGTATAGGGTCACCCATTCATTTTCTGACTCGTGGCATTTATACTATGAAGATTAATAAAGGGAAGCTTCACTAGAGTGGAGTTGCAGGTTCATCAGGGGGAGCTCTCACGCCCTGCTACTCATTGTCAGTTGCAGACCCCAGCAGGAAGAGAAGCACACTCTCTCGGAAAAAAAAAATCTCATAGAGATTTACTGACCTTGCAGATGGATACTACTTTACTATCCCAGCAGGAGGAAGAAAGGCTAACCTCCTCACCACCCCTCCCAGCCCCCAACAGCACAGGCAGTGAGAGATGGTCACAGCTCAGCCAATGAGAAGCCACTATGTTTCCAGCTCCCAATTTACCCCAATGGATTTTTTGTTTATAACAGCCTTCCTAACTTCCTGCTTTCCTCTGTAAAAGGGCATCCCTATCCTTTGTTCAGGAGACTTGGTTTTGCCAAAGTTCCTTTGCCCTGGATTGCAGTTCTCTGTTACTCCCAGATAAACCCATTTTTTTCCTGATAAATAACTGGCAGCTTTACTTTTTTTGGGTTAACAATACCTTCATGGGGGCGCCTGGGTGGCTCAGTCTCTGCCTTCAGCTCAGATCAAGCTGAAGGATCGAGCCCCCCATCAGGCTCCCTGCTCAGCGGGAAGCCTGCTTCTCCCTCTCCCATTCCCCCTGCTTGTGTTCCCTCTCTGTCTCTCTCTCTGTCAAATAAATAAAATCTTAAAAAAACAAAAAAACAATACCCTCATGAAAGAAGATAGACAATAAGTAAACAACATAATTTCAGAAAATAAGTGTATAGTAAGCAAGGTGAATAAAACAAGATGATAGTATAATAATAGTTCACTCTCATTTTTGTAAACTAAGAGAATTTGGTTTGCTCCATGGAGTTGTGTAGGGAGAATGCAGAAGGAATGGAAAGTGGGAGAGTAGTGATTTAGCTAAAGGAAACCTGTTCTAATAAAAGCAGGTAGTATAGGTACATTATTTTGAAGTTGACGTTCTATAGTATCCCTCTCCTCTAATCAGTTGAAAATTGTTGTAATAATATTTACCGATTAACCAATATTTTCCCTTTTTTTTCATATTTAGATCTTTCTATGAATATTTACCATTGTGCATGTCCCTTCAGAATAACCTTCCTGCTGACCTAAGGTCGATGCTCCTAGGATTAGGGCTTGGTTATTCCATACACTGCTCTTGCTTTCTCTCTCTCTCTTCCTCTCTTAGATTTTAAGGACTTCATATTAAAAGAAATTGAAGGGGCACCTGGATGGCTCCAGTGGGTTAAGCGTCCAACTCTTGATTTAGGCTTAGGTTATGATTTCAGGGTCTCGAGCTCTGCATCAGGCTCTGCACTGGGTGTGGAGCCTACTTGGGATTCTCTCTCTCCCTTTCCCTCAACCTCCCGCCCGCCCCCCCACATAAGCGCACTCTCTCAGGGAAAAAAAAAAAAGATTTCCATAGTAAAAAATTTTGTTTAAATGGATACTAAATTTCTTTAGATTAAGTTTCAGCAACAACAGTGAAAATATGACTTCTTCTTTGATCCTTTCAAATGGTGAGTGATAATAATAAATTTCCTAATACTGAATTCTCTGTATTCCTAAAATAAGCCTCCCTTCGTCATGGTATATTATTCTTTTAATGCACTGTGGGAATCTCTTTGCCAGCATTTTATTCAGGATAATCTGCATTGATATCCGTAACTGAGATTTGGTATGTAGTTTTTTTTTCAGTTGCCCTTGCCAAGTTTCAGTATCAGTGTGATTCTGACTTTGTAAAAAGACTTTGAACAACTTTTTTAAAAACTTTCTGGAACTTGAAGGCACAACTAATTTGAATACAAAGAAACTGGCTATTTTCTATTGACTTTAGACATTGGACCTGGTAGTCCTTTGAAAAGAATATTGATATTTCATTTCTTTTCCTAATTCCTACTCTAAGTATCTTCTAAAAGAGTGAACGTATACTGGTGCAAACATTAAGAGTTTATGGGCAGTGTTCTCAGTGACTTTTTGCATCAAAAGCCTTAAGTGCCTAAAATTCTTAATATATGACTGTCAACCTTTTTTAATAGTCTTTATTTTTTAAAGCAGTTTGGGATCACTGTAATATTAAGGAGAAGTACAGACTTCCCATATACTCCCAGTCCCACACATTTATAGCCTCTTCCATTATCAACATTCTCCACAGGAGTCATATTTTTCATTACAACTGATGAACCTGCAATGACAAATCACTATCATCCAAAGACCATAGTTTACATTAGGGTTCACTCTTGGTGCTGTACATTCTGTGTGTTTTGAACAAATTTATAATGACATGTATCCACCATTATAGTAATACAGTATCATGCAGAATAGTTTCACAGCCCTAAAAATCCCCTGTGCTCCACCTCTTTGTCATCCCCCCCACACACACACACACACTCCAAACCCCTAGTGACCACTGATCTCTTAACTGATTCCATAGTTGTATAGTGTCACTTCTTCAACTTTGTTCTCCTTCAATATGTGTTGGCTATTCTAGATCTTTTGCCTAGCCATATAAACTTGAGAGGCAAAAACAACAAAATAACTTGCTGGGATTTTTATTGGGATCACATTGAATATATAGATCAAGTTGGGAAGAACTTACATGTTGATGATATTGAGTCCTCCTATCCATGACTATAGAGTATCTCTCCATCTATTTAGATCTTTGATTTCTTTATCAGAGTTTTGTAGTTGTCCTCATAGAGATTTTATACATATTTTGTTAAAATTAAGTATTTCATTTGGGGGGTGCTAATGTAAATGGTATTGTGTTTTTAATTTCAAATACCATCTGTTCATTACAGGAATATAGAAAAGTGATTGACTTTTATGTATATTAACCTTGTATCCTGCAGTCTTGCTATAATTGCTTATTAGTTCCAGGAGTTTTTTGGTCCATTCTTTTGGATTCTCTATATAGACCATAATGTCATCTTCAAAGACAGTTTTTTTTTTCTTTCCCAGTCTGTTTTCTTTTATTTCTTTTTCTTGCCATATTACATTAGCTAGGACTTCAAGTACAGTGTTGAAAAGGAGTGGTGAGAGGGGACATCCATCTCTTGTTCCTAAACTTAGCAGGAAAGCTTCTAGTTTCTCACTGAGTATGGTGTTAGCTGTATGTTTACTGTAGATATTCTTTATCCATTTGAAGAGGTTCCTAGTTTGCTGAAGGTTTTTATCATGAATGAGTGTTGGATTTTGTAAAATGCTTTTTCAGCATCTATTAATAGGATCTTATAATTTTTCTTTACCTGTTAATGAAGTCGATTACATTGATTTTCGAATATTGAACCAGGCTTGTGTACCTGGGATAAATCTCACTTGGTTGTGGTATAGAATTTCTTTTATACATTGTTGGATTCAATTTACTAATATTTTGTTGAGGAACTTTTGCATCTGCATTCATGAGAGGTATTAGACTATAGTTTTGTTTTTTTCTTGTAACGTCTTTGTCTGGTTTGGGTATTAGAGTAATGCCGGCCTCACAGAATGAGTTAAGAAGTATTCCTTCTTCTTCTATCTTCTGAAAGAAATTGTAGAGAATTGGTATAATTTCTTTCTAAATATTTGATAGAATTCACCAGTGAACCCATCTGGACACAGTGCTTTCTTTTTTTGAAGGGTTATTAATTATTGATTTAATTTCTTTTTTTTTTTTCGTTTTATATTATTTTTTTAAGTAGGCTCCATGCACAATGTGGGACTTGAACTCATGACCCTGAGATTAAGAGTCACATGCTCTACCAACCGGGCCAGCCAGGCACTCCACAAATTATTAATTTAATCTCTTTAATAGATACAGGGCCTCTTCAAATTGTCTTCCTTATGTGAGTTTTGGCAGATTGTGTCTTTCAAGGAAAGGTCTGTTTCACCTAGGTTATCAAATTTATGAATATAGAGTTGTTCATATTATTTCTTGATTACCCTTTAATGTCTGTAAGATCTGTGGTGATATCCTCTCTTTCATATCTGATATTAATCACTTGTGTCCTCTCTTACCCTATTAAGTAGCCTGGTTACTTACTGGCTTTTTGATCTTTTCAAAGAACCAGCTCTTGGTTTTGTTGTATTCTCTATTGATTTCCTGATTTCAGTTTCACTGATTTCTGCTCTAATTGTATTGTTTTTTTCCTATTTATTTGGATTTAATATGCTCGGGGTTTTTTTTCTAGTTTCCGAAGGTGAAAACTTAGATGATTGATTTTAGATTTTTCTTTTCTAATATATGCATTCAGTGCTGTCAATTTCCCAAGCACTGCTTTTGCTGGATTCCACACATTTTGATAAATTGCTTTTTCAGTAGTTCAAAATACTATAAAATTTTTCTTCACATTTCTCCTTTGTGTTATTTATAAGTGTGTTGTTTAATCTCCAAATATTTTGAGATTCTCCACTATTTTTGTTATTCTACCTTAATCCCATTGTGGTTTGAGAGCAGACATTGCATGATTTCTCTTCTGTTAAATTTGTCAGGTGTTATGGCCAAAAATGTGATCTGTCTTGGTGAATATTCCATGTGAGTTTGAGAATCTGTATTCTGCTGTTGTTGGGTGAAGTAATCTATAGGTGTCAGTTATATCCAGCTGATTGATGGTGGTATTGAGTTCAATTATGTCTGCTGGATCTATTTATGATATAGAGGTGCTTAAGTTTTCAAGTACAATAGTGGATTCATCTCTTCCTCCTTGCAGTTCTGTCAGTTTTTTTTGTTTTTTTTTTTTTGGTATAATAAAATGTTTATTTAATCCTTTTAAATCTGCAATCTAAGTTAACCATTCAGTTACTTATATCCTCATCAACTCAGATCAATGGTAAAATTAAAGAATGCATACAGACTTTTGATACTAATAAGGCAAATGTGGACTCTAGCAGGGATCTGTTGTTTTTAGCTGCCCACCATCCACTATTCTTATAATTGCACCTGAGTTCCTGTGGTGAACTGCCTGCTCTCCTACTATGGGTCCACGAGGTACACATCTAGTAATCAAGAGTAGTACTTTTCTGTCCTGGTTCACAAATGTGTAATCCCAGGCAGACCAAAGACAATGAGGTCCTGGACTTAGCCAGAACTATTACTCAAGAAGCTCTCATTCCCAGGGGATCAGAAAGCTGGCAGAACATCAGTCTGGAGCTCCTGGTGGCCATCATTTTGCCCGAGAATGAAGTGAACTGAACCCCTCAAAAACAGGTTTTAGAGAGAAGTTTAAAATTACAACTGGGGCACCAGATCTTAAGGCTCAAAACAATAGGGTTTTATCATTGTCAGATTATGATGTTATAACGCCATCTCTGAAAATAAATACACACTTATCCCAGAGTCTCCGAAATCATTTTAGAATCTAACCTCTCTCTAGGAAGTAGCAAAATGAAAGCATTTTTAGTAGTCTGACAAAAGCTGTCCATTATTCTCAACATTAAAAATTGAATGCAATGATTTAAAGAAAAGTAACACATTATTGTTTACCTAATATGTTCAGAATCATGTGGTTTCTAGTGATTAGAATTTCATCATGCTTGGAAAGGAACAGAAGACGGTGGCTGAGAAGCACATCCCCTCATAAAAGACACCTAAACACTATGCTTAGGATGACTAATATTAAGGATTTGAACATAATACAGTTTTCCTCAAAGGAAACAATCTTAGTTTCTAAAGAGCGTTGACTTCTGACATCTCGATTCCTGATTTCAGTGGCTGCACACTGTGTACCTCTGCGTCACACTTAGGACCAGTAAAGTACATGTCAGATAAGAAACTACTCTTCACGCAGTAGTAACAGAAGATACGCTTAAATCCTATGGTGTGAGGCATGGTGGGCCACTCTCCACACAGAGAACACTGTTTGCCGCTGGTGGCTAATGTATTGTCACTATTAGGAGCACCAGGAAGAGGAATACACCATGAAGACAACTTAGCTTTCAACTTCTGGATATTAATAAGTGGTAAGAGCAGAATCAGGAACTCAGCAAAACCATGCCAGAGAAGTTCCCTATTCATATACCCAAAGCCAACTTCACGTATGTTTTGGGGCTTGCAAAATACAGAACGAATGCCTAGGAGACGTTCTGTCAAAGTTGCAAACTTGCCCCTCTGAAGGAAAATCAGGAAATTAATCAGCCCACCTAATTTCAAAAGTCCAACTATGATATTCACACACTGCCTGGCTTTCCCAAATGATGCCAAATGACAGTTTCGAAACAGGTCATAGCAGCGCTCTTCCAGCCACGTCCCACCAGTCGTACACAGAGCATACCACAGCTTCTGATTCTTACTCAGCTTTGGGGAAAAATCATTTTTGTACAAAACGATTGTCCCACGGTGGCATTTTTAGAGTAGACGGTGAATCGCCACAAGAAAAGCCACAAGAACGCTTTCACCTCTGGTTCAAAGTGGGCTAACAGCCCTGGCTTAAATCCATGAAAGCACTGAGAAAACTGGGACCAAACTAGCTGCTCCAGGGCCTTGTTCAGTTCAAGTGCATCCAACTGCCTTATTCTTAGCACTCTGTCCTTTTCGTGTTCTCTTCTCTGGAAGCCATGTCTTCTTTGAAAGTCTCTTTTTCCCCTTCCTACAGCTCCCTCAAAATTTCACAGCTTAGAGCTATGGCAGGGGAGATTTTTGCTGCAAGTTCTGTGAAATCCTTGCCTCATACTAGCCAGGAGCTTATTGACAGGCAGTTAAGGAGGGAGAGGTCTTAGGAGTCTGGGAAACGCCCCTGTTCCACATAACTTTCTGAGACATTCTCTGGGAAGCTTGGTTTCTCCCAACAGAACCTGGATTACCCATGCCTCATACAGTTTTATCCTTTGTTGTTTGGCACATCACGACCGTCTGTCTTAGAGAATTGACCCCCCTTTATCATTATGTAATGCCCCTCTTTTTCCTTGATCACTTTTTTTTATTCTGAAGTCTGCCTTGTCTAAAATGAATATAGTATTCTTTCTTTCAGTTAGTATTAGTGTGGTATATGTATGTCCATCCATCTACTTTTCACCTCTATGTGTATTTAAAATGGGTTTCTTATGGACAACATGTGGTTGATTCTTGTTTTTAATCCACTCCCAACAACCTCTGTCTTTTAATTGGTGTTGTTAGACCACTGATGTTCAAAATTATTGTTGATAACATTGAATTTGTATCTGCCATATTTGTTACTATTTTCTATTTGTTGCCCTTGTTCCTTGTTCCTGTTTTTTTTCTTTTGCTTTTTTTCTGCCGTTTGTGTTTTTGATTGAAGATATGGTATGATTTCATTGTCTTTCCTTTCTTAGCATATCAGTTACACTTCTTTTTTTACTTTTTAGTAGTGGTTTCCCTAGACTTTGGAATATACATTTATAACTAATCCAGATCCACGTAGATAACATTATACCAACTTCATGGGTAGTACAAGTACCTTATAATAAAATAATCCTAATTCTTCTCTCCCGTCCCTTGTATCATTTCTGTCATTAATTTCATTTATACATAAGGGTGTATGTGTGTGTGTGTGTGTACACATATACATAAGCATATGCTATTATTTTGAACAAATTGTTATTAGATCAATTAAGAATAAGAAAAGTGGAAGGTTTTTTAAATCTCCTATGCCTTCTCTGATGCTCTTTCTTTCCGTATGTACATCCAGGTTTCTGGCCTGTATCATTTTCCTTCTTTCTGAGGAACTTTTTTAACATTTCTTGCAAGACTATCTCTTGCTGGTTTGCTGGCTACAGAATTCTAGGTTGGTTGTTTTTTCCCTCAATACTTGAAATATTGCACTCCATTCTCATTTGCCTGGTTTTTGAGAAGTCAGATATAATTCTTACCTTCACTCTTTTATAGGTGAAGTATCTTTATAGGTAAAGTATCTAAAGTAACTAACAAAATAGTTAACCGGCATGATCCCAATTTTACAAATATATGTTATTTTAAGATTGGTAAGCACACATCAAAATGATAATATTGGTTACATCTAGTGGTTAAGCTATAAGTGATTTTTGTTTTCTTTG
The DNA here is from genome assembly GCF_011800145.1 of Mirounga leonina. Taxonomy (NCBI): domain Eukaryota; kingdom Metazoa; phylum Chordata; class Mammalia; order Carnivora; family Phocidae; genus Mirounga; species Mirounga leonina. Next base: position 6,926,136 of record NW_023270459.1, on the reverse strand, counting down.
TATATTTTTGTTTATTTCTAATTTCCTACAGTGAATTTTTGAAATCAGGAAATAAGTTATTTATAGAAATAAAGCAGTTCAGGGGCGCCTAAGTGGCTCAGTCAGTTAAGCATCCGACTCTTGATTTCAGCTCAGGTCATGATCTCAGGGTCATGAGATCATCGAGCCCCACATTGGGCTCTCCACGCTCAGCGGGGAGTCTGCTTGGATTCTCCCTCTCCCTCAGCCCCCCACCCCCACCCTACAAGCTCTCTCACTCTCTCTCTAAAATAAATAAGTCTTTAAAAAAAAAAAAAAAAGGAAAGAGAGCAGTTCATTCAGCACCCAAATCTTGGTTTCTAATACCAATAAAAAGAACAAGAGAAATGGCTTAGAGAAATGATTGATCTATATGGGTAGATAAGTAAGCCTGGAGCATCTTGTGGTGCCAGAAAGTAAGGGAAGTGCTCAACAAACAAAACAATGGGAGTATATCAACAGAACATGGGAGCCATTTGGAGGAGCCCTCAGTGATTTCAGCAATAGAATAAATAGTGCAGTATTGAATTATATCCCGGAGTATAAAATATCCAGCAGTCCATACTGACATTAATGACTGAATAAATAAATGGATGAGAATAGAGAAAGCTCCTGTGCAAAATTCCCGATGATTTATATAGATACTCTGCTGTCAGGAGGTGGACTATAATTCCCACTCCTTAAGTGAAGTACAGGCTGTACGTTGTGACTTTCTTCCGAAGTGTGCAGTGTGGAAAGGGGATAAGAAAGCGTAACTTTCCTGTGGAGAAGCTTGGCCTCAAGGTCAGCATCAACAGTGTTCATGTTGTGACAGTATTATGTGATGAGAATGGCACTATACCCCTTGGTCTTCCTCCCCCCCCAGGAGCCCATTACCCTAGTCTAAACATGAGAAAGACATCAGACATACCCAAATTGAGGGACATTCTACAAAATACCTGACCAGTATTCTTTTTTTTTTTTTTTTTTTTAAGATTTTATTTATTTATTTGAGACAGAGAGCATGAGAGGGAGGAGGGTCAGAGGGAGAAGCAGACTCCCCGCTGAGCAGGGAGCCCGATGCGAGACTCGATCGCGGGACTCCAGGATCATGACCTGAGCCGAAGGCAGTCACTTAACCAACTAAGCCACCCAGGCGCCCCCCCTGACCAGTATTCTTAAAGTCTGTCAAGGTCGTTAAAAACAAAGTCAGTCTGAGGAACTGTTAAAGTCTAGAAGATCCAAAGGATATATGATGACTAAATGTAACGTGGTATCCTGGATAGGATCCTGGAATAGAAAAAGGAGAAAACTAAGGAAATCTGAATAAATTATGAACTTTTAGTTAATAATAATGTATCAACTTTGGCTCCTTATTTATGATAGATACACCTTAGCAATAAAAGATGTTAACAATAGGAAGAACTCAACTTTTTTGTAAAACTGGAAAACTATTCTAAAGTTAGTTTGCTTTAAAAAAAAAAAAATCAATTATTTAACTGAATAATTCACCACTCTTATTTTTAAAAGGTTTGAGTTACATTGGAGATGCTCCATGGGAGAAATTTGCAATTTCTGACATTTGTTTTTTGACCCATTTTTCTCGAAGTATGAAATTCTCATTGCATGAGACTGACTTTCCATTCAGAGGACCGTTTGATGTGCAGCATTCTGTGGTTCATCTGGGTACAGAATTTTCCGGTGAGGTTTCAGGGCAGGAGTCTTAATATATATAAGGAGACAAGCAATCTGAAGAGTCAAGAGTTTGTATATATATCCCCCTTTTCTAAGATAAATATAAAGGTGTATATTATAAATTACCATGGAGGTGTTTGCCCTGCATAAAGGCATTGTGCTTTGTGAAAGTACTGGGTGGGAACGAGTGGGCATCTCTTGGCCTTGGCTGTTTCACTCCCACTTGCTCAGTGTAGGCCTGGGTGCGAGGCCACAGTGGTGCAGGGCAGTCTCTCCTTTCAAGGGACCAGTCCAGAAACACTTGAGCCGGGGACAGTACCCAGAGCACACTCACCCCGCAGTGTGACAAACAAGTATAGTCAGATATGGACACTGAGTTTAATGGCAAGGAGATGGGAGTGATCACCAACTGCCAGCCCTTTTCTAGATATTACTGAAACAGATTTATTGAGATGTGTCAAAAAAGTACTGCATCTCATGGGGCACTTGGGTGGCTCAGTCGGTGAAGTGTCCGACTTGACTTTAGCTCAGGTCTTGATCTCAGGGTCGTGAGTTCAAGCCCCTCATTGGGCTCCACACTGGGTGTAGAGCCTACTCAGGGAAAAAAAAAAAAAAAAGTACTGCATCTCAGATATAAATAGGCAAAATAAAATGATTTAAGGTTAGTTTTCTGTGTGTGGCCAGTAATAAAATTATTATGCAGTCTATAAAGTCTTAAAGAGAATGGTATAACAGTTTGGTATAACAGTTTTAAAGTATCTTAAATGATAAAACCTTTCAAACATCTTACCACATTTTGAAGAAATAAAACAGGGACACGTAAAACTTCTTCTCCCCTTCCTTCCCATTGTCCTGATACTAATATGTATCATTTCCTAGCATTTTTTCAAGACTTTACTGTGTGTGTGTGTGTGTACATATTTGAATGTATTAATATACACTGGTTTTGGTATTTTCACAATTTATTTAAATGATACACCAAACAAATATTTTTGTTACTTTTTCTTTTCACTGATCATTGGTTCATGTGATAAGTATACATCTAGTTCTTTCATTTTAGGCACAGTATAATGTTCCTTTATATGAAAATAAACCATTTTATTTCCATATTTCTGTGGGAAAACAGTGGTTGTGAGTTGCCTCCCCTTTTTTTTTTTTTTTTTAAACTGGTCATGGCTAGGGGCACCTGGGTGGCTCAGTCATTAAGCGTCTGCTTTCGGCTCAGGTCATGATCCCAGGGTCCTGGGATTGAGCCCCGCATCGGGCTACCTGCTCAGCGGGAAGCCTGCTTCTCCCTCTCCCGCTCCCCCTGCTTGTGTTCCCTCTCTCGCTGTCTCTCTCTGTCAAATAAATAAATAAAATCTTAACTGGTCATGGCTACATGATTTTTGTACATGTGCCCTTGTGAACACGCACAAGAATATCTTTAGGGTAGCACCCTAGAACTAGAATATAAGGTCACAGATGTGTGCCTCTTCAGTCTTAACAGAATTACTCTTCAGAGTGCTTGTACTTACATACGTGCAATTTATACATTTCCATTTCTTCACATCTATACAAAAATGGCATTATCAGACTTATTCATCTCTATCAGGCTTATGTGCATGATGCATTTTTCTGCTTATTAATGAAAATTGTACATCTTTTTTATGTTTGAATTTATGGAAGTTCTTCCAAAAATTGCACATTTATTGCCTTTAACTGGCCTGGTATTTCTTGAGGTAAAAGGCCCTTCACTGGCCTTGGACCTGATGCCTCAGGACATGTAATAAAAAGCTAATACTGCTGCATCCATCATAAAGTTGAAGGTGGATTAGAGGGACAGTTAGACCTTGCCTGTTTAATTGTCATATTTATTTATGCATTTTTATTTTCTTTGTGCTCCATTATCAGTGACCATGTCTCTTATTGTTGTAAAGAGTTCAGATAAGTTACCTGATTTCTTAGGCTTCTACTTAAGTATTTAACAAAATTTTCTTTTACAAAATACATTTGCAGGGCACCTGTCTAGCTCATTCGATAGAGCATGCGACTCTTGGTCTCGGGGTTGGGAGTTCGAGCCCCACGTTGGCTACAGAGATTAATTAAAAATAAAATCTTAAAAAAAGAAAAATTTAAAAATAAACAATTTTACCATACACTCCAGCAATTATATTCCTAGGTATTTACCCAAAAGATGAAAATTCATATCCATCCAAAAAACTGCACGTATATGTTTACAGCAACTTTATTCATGATAGCCAAAATGTAGAAGCAGCCAAGATATCCTTCAGTAGGTGAATGGGTAAACAAATTGTGGTACGTCCAGGCGATGGAATATTATTTGGTGATAAGAAAAGAGCTATCAGGCCATGAAAAGACGTGAAGGAGCTTTAAATGCATATGGCTAAATGAACGAAACCAGTCCAGAAGGCTACATACTATGTGATTCCAACTGTGTGACATTCTGCAAAAGGCAAAACTGTGGAGACAGTAAAAGAATCAGTGATTGGGGGGGTGAGGGGTGAATACATAGAGCACAGAGGGTATTTCACGCAGGGAAATTATCCTTTATGATTTGTCATGATAGATACATGACATTATGCATTGTCAGAACACAGAACTGTGGAACACCAATGGTGAACAGTCGGCTGTTAATAATGATGTACCCATTTTGGTTCACCATTTGTAACAGATACTCCACACTGATGCAAGATACCACTAAGAGGGAGAACTGGATACAGGGGAAAGGAGATAAACCTAAAAGTGCTAAAAGAATCTATTCAAAAAAAGTATATATTTTTTTTTTTACTTTTTTTTAAATACTTCATTCAGTTCAGATTTTACCGAGTGTAACTAATTATGTGAAACAAATGTTATTTTAAATAGAAACTTTTTGAAGATTATTAAGTTTTATTTATGAAATCTAAATTGTTAATTTATTCTCAGGACTACTAACATTTTCTGTGGATCTGTAAACAGTTCATGTTAAAATTATTTAATTCCTTTTTGCTTTCTTTTTTTTTAAGATTTTATTTATTTGAGAGAGTGCAAGAGAGCACAAAGCAGGGGGGAGGGGTCGAAGGAGAGGGAGAAGCACACTCCCCACTAAGCAGGGGGCCCGATGCAGGGCTCAATCCCAGGACCCTGGGATCATGACCTGAGCCAAAAGGCAAATGCTTAGCCGACTGAGCCACCCCAGCACCCTCCTTTCTGCTTTCTTAAAAAATGAGTGGTATAGGGGCGCCTGCTTCTCCCTTTCCCTCTCCCCCTCCCCCTGCTTCTGTTCCCTCTCTCGCTGTCTTTCTCTCTCTTAAAAAATTTTTTTAAAAATGAGTGGTATAGGGGCGCCTGGGTGGCTCAGTCGTTAAGCGTCTGCCTTCGGCTCAGGTCATGATCCCAGGGTCCTGGGATCGAGCCCCACATCGGGCTCCCTGCTCGGCGGGAAGCCTGCCTCTTCCTCTCCCCCTCCCCCTGCTTGTGTTCCCTCTCTCGCTGTGTCTCTCTCTGTCAAATAAATAAATAAAATCTTTAAAAAAAAAAAAAGTGGTATAGAGTATGTATTTTGTATATTTTTCTTCCTGTGTGTGGTTAAATAATTTAGAGCAAAGATTTTGTATGTTACTATATTAGAAATCTTTCCAAATACTGCAATAGCCCAGGTAATCTGGGATGTTTGTCATGATGCTAATAAATTTTTTATGACAGAAAATACTTAATTTTATTGATGCTAGGATACCTCTTCTAGGACACTTTAGCCTCCGAAATCAGTACGTCTCTTTACAATGAGTAACATCTTAGATTTAGTGAAATAGGATGTCTTATAAGGCTTCCGGAGAAGGAATTTCATAGTCGTTACAGAATCACTGTAATTCTTCAGATGAGGCTACAGGATCGCTCTGACTCTCACCTGTGTCTTTCAGATGCTCTCTGTGTGGGTATGTGTGCAGCCATCCTCCTTCTTTGAAGTCTCACATGTGGAAGCATGCAAGTGACCAAAATTACAACTACGAACAAGTAAACAAGGCTATCAATGATGCCATTTCACAGAGTGGCAGGTATCTGATCCTTACCCCTTCCCTTTTTGTACGTAAACCAAAGTGAGGGTTAAACCTGCTAGCCTTACATTATAACCAACTGAGGATTTGGTGTGCTTTGTTTTGTTTTTAAGGGTTCTGGGGAGATCCCCTGCAAAGATGCTCTTAAACAGCAGTGAGGAAAGAGCCGATCCTGTCACTGGAAGTTCGGGAAATTTGGTATCATCCTCAGAGCTGATTTCCCAGGCTCCTGGTGAAGTTGCAGGTTGCAACGACAATGAGAAACTGAGCCCTACAAGTAATACCTCATATAGTTTAGAAAAAAACTCCAGTCTGGCGCCTCCTGGCATGGAGTATTGTGTTTTACTCTTCTGTTGTTGCATTTGTGGCTTCGAATCTACCAGCAAAGAAAATCTCTTGGATCATATGAAAGAGCATGAGGGTGAGATCGTAAACATCATCCTCAATAAGGACCACAGCACCACTTTGAACACAAATTAGATTGAATAACTACTTGAAGAGGAACACGGTAGAAGAGAAATCCTTTAAACCACGGTTTCACCTTTGCGCTATCAAGTAACTTACTAGACACAGGAGAAATAGTTGGTGTGGTGTTTGGGTTTTGGTTTTTGGTGGTTTTTTTTTTTGAGGAAGAGATGCATGTGACTTTGGAACCAAATTTGCAGTGTAATAAAAAAATTCCAAGTGGATACACAGTAATGATATTTAAATATTCTGAGTGAGGGGAAGTGGGTTGAGGAGGAAGCAAAGATGTAACCCTGTGTTAACCCTGTTACCTCTTCTTAGTGTTGAGTGTATTTATTATTCAAAGCTTATCATAGTGTAGAAATGCAAGCAAAAGAATTAAGAAAGAGCTTTTCTGGAACTATTCTAAAACTTCTTGTTGTAAAAGTGTCACAGTCTTAAACAGAGCTTAGTTTTCTTCTTCATTCTGAGCTTGGACATGCCAACTCTAGAGGGACGGGCCTCTTGTGAGGGGTGGGGGGCTGCTGTCTGAGGGGTTTTCACTATCACCAACAGAGTCAACAAGGATAAGATACCAGAGGGCTTTGAAATGATCTACCTATCAGTCTTTCCCCAAATCGATAGGATTTAATCATATACTCAGTCTAAGGTACAGTACTTTTTTTTTTAAGATACATTACTTATTAAAAAAGAAAGAGACCTCTGAATCCAAATCCAGAGTATAAATAGGCATTTAAGAAGTACATTATTTGTCTTAAATTTACAGTGAATTTCTTGTGAGCAAAGGAGAAAATAGGTGAGTTCCCACCTGCCTCAAACCAAATCGGAAGGTTCATGAAAATGGGGACTCGTTTAGCACAGCACATTCCCAAAGGCTCTTTTCAAAGTGTTTGACAGAACACTGCAATTTTCTCCATAGCCACACATGCTTTATAGTCCTCTCTCCCAAACTAGACCAAGCGTGGTATTGCAAAGGTCTATTCAAGCAACAAAGTATGAAAATTTGCATTTGATCATCAGACCTTGGAAGTACTTGGAACTCTTAAATAAAAATCATTTGGGGGAAGAGGGGCGAAATTCAAAAGCCCCTTAGAACGAGTACTGCTGTGGAGATTTTATTTCCGGGAGTTTATTAATCTAGTTGTACTTAGCATAAGAGGTATAATCAAATGTGGCTAACCTATAGTAAAAATTCAGGTTGTTTATAAAACTTTTAATAACAAACAACATTTGGCAAGCCCACAGGGTTTCTCCTATCTAGGTTATTCCATTTTGTCAGTGTGCAGTAGGACATATGGAAGACCAACTACCAGTGCTTTCACACTAAAACTCACCATCGCATACATGTGATCTTCTCATTAATTACACAGTTTGTATTATAATGTGTTTCAAAGCGAAGAGACGAGGGGTGTTTTTGTTTTTGTTTTGGCTTTTGTTGTACTGATCATTTATTTTTGCATTGTTTTGTCAAAGTAAATTCTGCGTACAAGTCAAAAGGCCGGTGCACCATGCAGTGCACCATCTTCATGGTGCTCTTTCTGAACTTGATTTCTAACATCTTCTAGTGCTGAGGCTGTGACTCTGATAAACTTAGAAGACATTGAAAACAGAATTTTTTGAGTGGACTACTTTGTAGACATATTTTAGGATAGAATTCCCTTCCCAAAGTCCAGGTACGGATTGAATGAATTAGTATTTTTAAGGTCGCATCAGGAACTACTTAAGTGGGGCCAGGCCATCTTGAAACATTGTTTAAGGGTTTTTTTTAAATCTAATGTTGATGATGATATTTAAACAAACGATTGATTGTAACTTGGCGGCTGTTTGATTTAGGTAGCTTTAATTTATTTATGGGAGTTAATACCACTCTGATAGGTGATTTTTAAAAAAGATAAAATGAATTTATATATATACACTAAATTATATCACCCAAATTCACTGCATGTGGATATATATTTTCTCCTGTTTTCAGAATTAAAACACAATTATACTTCGTTTCAAATTTAAATATTTTAAATGGTTCCATTTTTATCACTCATTCTAAAAATTAACAACCTTAGTAGCAGGATTTTGTTTTATAAAGTTTCCTTGGTTTTAATTTCATGTAATCAGTTGGAATATATTAATAACCAAAAAAATCCCAAAAACATCAATAGTGAATTTTTTAAATTACATTCAGTTCCCTAAACCACTTCCATTGATTGTTACATAAATTTCCCATTTGGAATCATGGATTTAAAATTTACCTAACTCATGGAGAAAAAATTAACCCAGAGGTTCAAAACCTTTAAACATTCATCTGATCCTAGCCTAGAATATCCTCAAACGCTTTCCCCGGGGCTGTAGGAGGAACCATATACCATGGGTGTTCTGTACCTTCCTGTTACCATTTCGTGGCAAGCCTTAAGTGACCACTGTCTCTACCAAGAACAATTGAACACTCTAAAAGTAATAATGAAGGCTAAGTATGCAATTTTAATTGTAGAAGAGATAGGTATTACACTAATCAGTAGGAATTATCTTTGTAGGAATAACATTTTACTTGTAGTAGATCTTTTGCCATAATAAAGCTCATAGTATTTGTTTCCCACTCTGAACACTTTACACAGTTCTAAGATTTGATAGTAAAAATAGTTTTTAAAAGAAACATACTGGATGTGAGGCAAAGGTGGGGAGGGGGCAAGACGATGCATTCTGATCATTATAAGTAATACTTTCCAGGGGGCCAACATTTTCGCTCCTCCTCTAATAACCCAGAAGATGGTGGGCAGCCCCAGTGTTCTCCCAGTGCCCTGCCTGTAGATTTTAGTTCCGTGTCCGGCCTGCGGAGTATACGGAGACTGACGGAACAAAAGCCTTTGTTCTAGATCTCTCATCCTATTCGAGGTAGCTCTTGGTGGCTTCTTTATTTTCTTTGTCTTTTCTCACAAAGCAGATGGTGGGCACCCATGTTTACATTGTATCTTCCCACAATGTACTTGGCTTGACAAAGACAAGCAGGCTTCTCTATTGAGACTTATTATATTTTTAGTTTTCATAGACACTTATTTAATCTTTTTTTATTGTACAGCAAGGTGCTCTAAGTAATATTCTATAAAATATATTTAATAGAAATTTGAGTTTGATATTCATGGACATGAATACATGTATTTTTTTAAAAAATGAGTATTGTGTAACACTATGGCATTGCTTCTATAGCCAAAGTCTAAAAATTTCTGGAACACTGACATGTAAAGACTACAGTTAATTCTGACACTGTATCTTATTAAAATAGGATGATTTGCATTTTGTAAAATTATCCTGCACATCGAGCTGCATGCCTTAAAAGCCTAAAACTCTAGGATTGTGTTCATGGTAGGACAGTTTATCTGTTCAACAAACAGTGAAGCAAGGTCTATAGTGCTTCTTTAACTACCTTTGGAAATACTGTACAATGTTAGAATAATTTATTTTGCTTTACAGGAGTTTGTCATGTATTGACTTTAATATTGTATTTTGGTAATAAATTTTTTGTTAAAAACACTTGCCTCTATGTTTTATTACCAAAAAGTTCTATCCGGTTTTATCTTAGAAATGTTGATTTGGTCACTTGGAAAGTTAGGTTCAAATACTGACGAACTTCCCAAGGGTTGAATTTACGATTATGGCTTAAGATTACCCTTTGGGGGGCACCTGGGTGGTGCAGTTGGTTAAGTGCCTGCCTTCAGCTCAGGTGATCCCAGGGTCCTGGGATCGAGTCCCACATCGGGCTCCCTGCTTGGCGGTAAGCCTGCTTCTCCCTCTCCCTCTGCTGCTCCCCTTGCTTGTGCGCTCTCCTCCCTGCCCCCTGTCAAATAAATAAAATCTTAAAAAAAAAAAAAAAGATTACCGTTTGGTAACTTGTTAAATTATCGCCAACTAGCATTAAACCCTGTTACACAAAAATGGAAGAGCACTTAGTTCATTTTAATCATTTTAAAAATTCAGTCTACTTTCGAAGCTTTTTTTCCCCTTGCTACACGGTTCTCCATTTTATCTTCCCAATCACATTTTTAGACACTTTCAGTTCTGATACAGGGACAGTGCGGAAGACCAGCTGTGTTAAGGACAATTAGCATTCTTTATTGAAGGCCAAAAATTGGAGTGATGTGTGCACATCTTGATCATTTTGTGGTCTGTATCAGATACTTTTTTTGAATTCGATTTGTTTGTTGCATTGACACGTGAAGCTAACATCATCTGACTGTATCATAGCTCTAATTACCCATTTGTGCCCCAGCATCCTGGGCCACCTCAGCTTAGAGTGTCTGAGGCCACATACCTCTTCCCAGTAGCTGTAATCCCTTGGCCTGTCTCCCTCGAGGCAACATAATTCCGTCCCCTGTCTTTGAAGAAGCAAATGCCAATACTTCGTCACTACACCAGACTGGTTGTAGAAATCCCAGCATGAAAGTTCTAGAACATAATGCTGCAACTTGGCAGCCACAAGCCACGTGCGGCTGTCGAGCACCTGAAACCTGACTAGTGCGCTCTGAGCATACAGCACACAACAGTTTTGAGAACTTAGTACAAGAAAAGGTAAAGTGTATTATTAATAGTTTTTACGTTACATGTTGAAATGATACTTGGGGTTAAATAAAATAGACTATTAAAATAATTTTACCTGATTCGAATTTTCTAGTGTAGCTACCAGAAGATTGTGAATTACACATGTGGCTGTTGTAATTTTCCTGTGGGACAGTGCTGGTCTAGAAGACCAAACTGCAGCCCTGGCCTGCCACTTGTTTTTGTAAATGGAGTAAAGCCATACCCGTAGGTTTCCGTGTGGCACGTGGCTATTTTCAAGGTACAACAGCGGCGTCGAGGAGTTGAGACAGAGACCGTATGGCCCACGAAGGCCGAATTAGGTACTCTTTGTCAGATAGTAAATAGTTCCAGAGAAAAAGTTGGCTGACCTCTGAGCTGGAACAATGGTATGACCCGTGCTTTAAAGCTGCCAGAAAGAAAGAAAGAAAAAAAAAAAAAAAGCTTTTTCTAGAAAAAGCTTTTTATAGCACTGTTTTCTAGCTAAATCGTATTATTTCTCCCTCTGTAATTTTTATAAAGTCTTCCTGTTCTTCCACAGCCCTTATCAATAATTTATGACTTAACCTATTTCATCATCTCTGCTATTTAAAGCCACACATAATTTGTTTTTAAAATAACAGTGCACCGGCGCCTGGGTGGCTCAGTTGGTTAAGCGACTGCCTTCGGCTCAGGTCATGATCCTGGAGTCCCGGGATCGAGTCCCGCATCGGGCTCCCTGCTCGGCGGGGAGTCTGCTTCTCCCTCTGACCCTCCCCCCTCTCATGTGCTCTCGCTCTCATTCTCTCTCTCAAATAAATAAAATCTTTTAAAAATAAATAAATAAAATAACAGTGCACCATTAAATAAGAAAATAATGCTGCACTAAAAAGTCCTGTCTTGTTTTCCTCCCGACAGCCCGACAGTGTCGCCGGTCCCCTGCCTGCTTCACCCTTTGGGCGCCCCGGGCGCTTCAGCTGGTGTGGCTGTTTTACCCGCACCCCCGACCGCTGTGCCTGGTAACCTGGTAACCGGGTCACTGTGGAGGCCACGCCCCTCACCCTGGGGACCGCTGAGGGAATAATCCAGGGTACACAGAAGAGAGTCTTTGATGCACCTCTTTGTGGTGGATAATAGCTTGTCTGAGTCTAAAGCCACATTCACGGAGGTTGTAATTGGCTTCAGTGTAGATCTGTTGACCAAACTGGCCGAGGGAAGAAAAAGTCACAGTACTTTCCTTCCTAGATGTCTTCCACATCCGCTGGCAAGGATGTAAAACGAACATTTTCAGCCCTGTAAGTTCTTAGAAAAGTTTGTAATATGACCTGAGCCATATGACGGGCTTACGTAGGTAGTGTGTTTGGGTTTATAGCTCAAAATCCAAATGACTGTAAGTAAGGTGCTTGACCCATTTCCAGGTTCCTATCTGTGCAGCAAGACCCAGTTTGACTAGACCTCATTTTGTGGTGCTGCATTTTCCTATTTGAACCCTAGTGTTTGTAAGATGATGACATACTTGGTTTTCTTGTCTACTGAGTATTTTTTCCATTAATGGGTAATCACTTTCACTTGTTTGCCTTACAAAAGTAGATGATAGTAGATCTTCCTTTGTTAAAATTAAAGAGTTTAATTTTAGGCATTAATATAAATTCTTACCATTACCTAACTAAATTTATCAAATGTTGCTGTCTTTTGGCTTCCTAATTCAACGACATTTACATCGATTGTCACCTAATCCAGATAGTGAAGGCACCATTGAGTAACGGTTTGCAAAACTGAATGTAAGTCAGGGACTTCCACAATAATACTGAGGTACCTGGGTCCTTTGTTTGGAAAGGACATTGCATGTTAGAGGTAGATGGGAATTTGACTTAACACAAATCAGAAGAAAATGAATCTTGACCATGAGCTCAGACTTACCTAGTTATTTCATCTTTCTGATTTCTCAGCTTTTATCTTTTGTTAAAAAGAAAAATGAATACTTACCCATGTCATTGGCACTGGTATCAATAATAATGAAATGGGGTTTTTAATTATTAATCTTAAAAATCATGACCTAGGGGCACCTGGGTGGCTCAGTTGGTTAAGCGACTGCCTTCAGCTCAGGTCATGATCCCAGGGTCCTGGGATCGAGTCCCACATCGGGCTCCCTGCTCTGCGGGGAGCCTGCTTCTCCCTCTCCCACTCCCCCTGCTTGTGTTCCCTCTCTCGCTGTGTCTCTCTCTGTCAAATAAATAAAATAAAATCTTAAAAAAAAAAAAAAAATCATGACCTGAAGAGATGCTCAACAACATAAGTTATTCGTTTTTCAGGTCTTTTATTAGTACCTAATAGCGTTATTTAAAGGTCTATTATCACTACAGTGCACATCTCCAGATTTTTGTATTTTCCACTTGTCATTTTGTCAATTTTTGTATCTGTATTTCAGAAATAATGTGGCTGCATTTTTACTGAAATAGGCACATCAATCCACATCTTGCTCTTTTTGTTTATATCTGCAGTCCTATTTAAATTCAGTATTTCCAACCACAAAAGGTGTTAGAAAATTCTATTTCAGGCTTGAGAAAAAGTACAGCAGGACGTGGTTCAAATCTTGAGCTGTATTTATTTCTGATCTTCTACAGCTCATGTTGTACAAAAAAATAGTCCTGCCGGAATAATTAAATAAATAAACCCAGTGTTTTCAAGGTTACCTTCATTGTTCCAGCCCTTCTCCGGTGTGAAGCAGGAGAACACAGTTGGTGAGGTGGTGTCTTTCTAGAATGCTGATACTGGAGTCCATGCAGAGTATCACCATATAGGTCAAAAAAAAATCTGAAATAAGGCTCTTCAGAACCTGTGCCCAGCAGGAGCCTCCTTGTGCCTGGTACATGGATGCTGATGAAGCCGCCCCAGCAAGCTGCCTGACAATGTTTAAAACTAAACTTTGTGGGGCGCCTGGGTGGCTCAGTTGGTTAAGCGTCTGCCTTCGGCTCGGGTCATGAGCTCAGGGTCCTGGGATCGAGTCTCGCATCGGGCTCCCTGCTCCTTGGGAGCCTGCTTCTCCCTCTGCCTCTCTCTCTCTCTCTCTCTGTCTCTCATGAATAAATAAATAAATAAAATCTTTAAAAAAAAAAAAAAACTAAACTTCGTAATAGCAGGGGGAAAAAAAAAGTGTGACTTTTCCTCGTGGGAAAGCGGTGCCCGCATTCCCATCTGAAACCAGGGGAGGAAGGTCTGGGCGACAGCCCACCAGAGCTGCCCGCGGAAGGGGTGCTCCTGCCTCCGCCAGGTTGGAACACGGCCTGGCTTTACCCTTTCTAATAACTTTTTTTTTTAAAGATTGTATTTATTTATTTGAAAGAGCAAGAGAGCACGAGCAGGGGGAGCGGCAGGCAGAGGGAGAAATAAATACAATCTTTTTTTTAAAGATTTTATTCATTTATCTAACAGAGAGGGACAGCGAGAGAGGGAACACAAGCAGGGGGAGTGGGAGAGGGAGAAGCAGGCTTCCCGCCGAGCAGGGAGCCCGATGCGGGACTCGAACCCAGGACCCTGGGATCATGACCTGAGCTGAAGGCAGTCGCTTAACCGACTGAGCCAACCAGGTGCCCCCATTCATTTATTTTATTTTATTTTATTTTTTTAAAGATTTTATTTATTTATTTGAGAGAGAGAGCACATGAGAGGGGGGAGGGTCAGAGGGAGAAGCAGGCTCCCCGCAGAGCAGGGAGCCCGATGCGGGGCTCGAACCCAGGACCCTGGGATCATGACCTGAGCTGAAGGCAGACGCTTAATGACTGAGCCACCCAGGCGCCCGGCTTTACCCTTTTTAATCTCTTAGAAGTTCAGCTATTTCTTCGGCTTTCTGAAACGTAAGCCTACCTCACAGAGTCACCTAGCTCAAATGAGACCGTGTCTAAAACAGTCGAGTGCTGACACAGTTCTGGACACAACTGGGTTCGAAGCCATGTGACCTTGAGGAGGGCATTCTGGCTTTCTTGAGGCCCCGCTTCTTCATCAGTAGAACAGAGGGTACTACTGAAGCCTCGCAGGGCGGCTGCGAAGATTAGTAACCGCACGAAGACAGGGCCTGGCCGTCTAGGAGCTTCGGTGGGCGCATTAACTGTGAGGGGGGTTGGAGACGAAGCTTGCCCTTAGAAATCACAGTAGCAAAGATTCTTGTTACAACCTTGGAAAGGAACCTGGGAATGCTGCTGGCTTGTGTTTTGAGGCAGGATACTCAAAAGTATAAAAATCATTTTTATTATGAAAATAGAAAGGTAACAGTCCAAGAGAAAGTGTTAGAACATCACTCTGTGGCCGTCGCGTTAAGTTCATATCATCTTTTTCTCACACCTATCAAGTGCCATTAAGGACCGGAGACCGACCCCTTCCCTCAATGAGCCGGGGAGCTGGCAGCGTTGGCGACCCTTCGGCCCAAGGACAGTGGATCGGACTTAGGGCTGCGTGCGCTCCGCATCATCAGCCAGTAACTGTATGGGAGCGAGCGCATGCGCTGGACCCTCTGGGGGGACGGAGGTGCTTGGGGATGAGGAGACCTGTCCTGCCTCAGACCGTGCAAGGCCCTCACACCTAAGTCAGTGTCCCCCCATCTCCCGGGGCGGTTCCAGCTGCGGGACTGTGACACGAGGGCAGTCCCGGTTCTGAAGCGCAGCCTCTTCCCCTGGGGGTCTGTCCTCAGGGCCCAGGGCCCAGCAGTGCTCGTTCCACCAAGGGGGGGTTGTGATCTGGTGGGAAAGTGACAGAAGGGGCAGAGAAGAAACCAAACGGCGTTTGTGTTTAAGCGTTATCCGCTGGTTATCCGCTGGTCTAACTCGCTCTTAAGAATAAACAGAATAGGGCGCCTGGGTGGCTCAGTTGGTTAAGCGACTGCCTTCGGCTCAGGTCATGATCCTGGAGTCCCGGGATCGAGTCCTGCATCGGGCTCCCTGCTCGGCAGGGAGTCTGCTTCTCCCTCTGACCCTCCCCCCTCTCATGTGCTCGCTCGCTCGCTCTCTCTCTCTCTCTCTCTCTCATTCTGTCTCAAATAAATGAAATCTTAAAAAAAAAAAGAAAAAGAATAAACAGAATAAAAGCTTAAGGAGCCGTGTTTCCAGGTATGAGTTACCCCTTACAAAACAAAAGGATATGTATGCAAGTGAAATACAAAGGGCATGATTTCCAATTAAAACCTTAAAACGATGACACTCATTTTGTCTTAAGCAGAGATGCAGAATGAAATTCTAGCTACACCCATACCTTGTTATTAGATACCCCTTGGGGTTTGTGTCTGAAATTCCAAGAAGACACGAAATCTTACCTATACAGTGACCTGTAGCACCTTTCAACTGATTTACTCAAATACTTAACAAACATCTACTAATTTTTTTAAGTGATTTTTTTTTTAAAGATTTTTTATTTATTTGACAGAGAGAGGCACAGTGAGAGAGGGAACACAAGCAGGGGGAGTGGGAGAGGGAGAAGCAGGCTTCCCGCGGGGCAGGGAGCCCGATGTGGGACTCGATCCCAGGACCCTGGGATCATGACCTGAGCCGAAGGCAGACGCTTAACGACTGAGCCACCCAGGCGTCCCTAAAGTAATTTTTTAAGTAATTCAAACTGACTGTTCCTAATGCCCCCAAGTGAGCTCTTCTGGTAAAACCTATCCCCATAAGATCAAATTTCTGGTTTTAAAAAAAAAAGAAATCTATGGGTTTCCATAAAGCAGGGGCCGCCGGGGGGACTAACAGCTAGGGAATCCTCATTTAGAAGCCATTTCGACAATCAGGTATCCTTCGGATCGAGTTGGGACCCTTCAAAATACACGTTAACTATGAGTTACTTTGGTTCTGCTTCATGGTTGTGAGCCATTCCCACGCTCTAGCTTTCGAGAAGGATTCTCTACTGCCGGTGCTCCCGGAGTTTGTGACCATCAGAGACGAGACTAATGCTGTGCACGAACCAGCGCACGTTCAACCTCGCCCCGTGGCAGAAAGTACTTCCCACGTGGGCTGTGACACCCACTCCCTCCCACGGCTGCAGGGTTTCTAGATGCACCCACATGGCTAGCCGGCTTCCCCATCTCCCTAGCGGCTAGGTGAGGCCATGTGACCACATGAAGGCTAATGGGGTGTGCGCAGAAGTGACCTGAAACTACTGGGCTGAGCTCCCTCCCCTTCCCTTCTGTTTCCTACTGTCTGTTTTGTGACCGTGGTGACGAGCCCACGCTGACTGCAGGAACAAGTGTGACATCCTGGGGAGAGCCCTGCCACAGACCCGGGGTCCTGACACTGTGGAGCTGCGTTGCTTCCATGACAGAAATAAATGTCTTGTTGAAAGCCACTGTTTTCTGAGGTGTGGCTTTAGCAATCCAACCCGTATCCTGATTAATACTGAATCCTCAGCCATCATTTCTAGCGGCCCCCCCCCACCGGCCCCCTTCTGTGTATAGAGAAAATCCAGCAAAGGGAAAAGCATACCTCCAGGTTGGGAGCAGGGCTCCGGCCACCGAAATTTAACCCGTATCAGTGTCTCAACCTTTTTTCTTTCATTGTCACCCCCTAAGGATCTTTTTTCTCTAATCAGCGCCCCCAGTCCCTGAAACTTGAATACCTTAGATATACTGTAGATCTGTGCTTGATACATAAAAAGAGTAAGATTTTTTTCAACCCCCAAGACCAGTTTCCTCCCTGTCAGGGGGAATATTACCATGGAGAGGGCAGGCCTTTA
Organism: Mirounga leonina; assembly: GCF_011800145.1. NCBI lineage: Eukaryota > Metazoa > Chordata > Mammalia > Carnivora > Phocidae > Mirounga > Mirounga leonina. The sequence goes on along the minus strand of NW_023270459.1, from coordinate 6,908,689 downwards.
TATAAATGACCTGGTTGATGATCATTGTCGAGAGAGTAAGATACCTACAAACTGTTTTCTGATATCCAGACTGAAAATTCAAAAGGTCATCAAAAGATTTTGAGTAAAAACGTCTCCGAGGGGGCTGTATCTGCTCCCCCATCGTGTGGGGATCACTAAAGTACTGAATTCACCCAGTACACCGTCCACCCAGCTGCCGGGGGTTGCGTGAGCCCTGCCTGGCAGGCCTGGAGAGCTGCGGCCACACCTGTGAATCCTTACACAGAAGGAGTCCTTCCGGCTGGCTTACCAGTGCTCATGGGGGACTCAGGAGGGTTGCAGAGGAACACTTAGTGACGAATCCAGCCCAGTGCTAGATTAGCCATAATTTAAGGCAGGATAAAATAACTTAGTTTGAGAGTGTTAGAAACATATACATTTCTGGCTCAAAGTCTTCTTCCTACGGAAAAATACTCCCAAGCCAGACAATACGCTTTGGCAACCGTTGGTAGGAAATGTGTACTTCTAGGAGTTTAGACACCTGTTGTGTTTTAGGCCTGTTGCAGGGAATGACATTAGAGCAGTCCAAAGGGACAAACTGCGAAGACCAGCCAAGGCCACTGGTTTGTGGACTAGAACAGCCAACATCTAGGAATCATCACATTTGGCAAAAAGCTCATATGATAAAGCATCACCATCTGCTTTAATTGAATAACTTGACTATTCATGTCCTCATTTTTTTTTAAAGATTTTATTTATTCATTTGAGACAAAGAGACACAGAGAGAAAGAGAGAGAGAGAACATGAGCAGGGAGAGAGGCAGAGGGACAGGGAGAAGCAGGATCCCCACTGAGCCAGGAGCCCAATGTGGGGCTCGATCCCAGGACCCTGGGATCATGACCTGGGCCGAAGGCAGACGCTTAACCATCTGAGCCACCCAGGTGCCCCTCATGTCCTCATTTAAAATATGTAAGTCCAATGGTTATTCTAACCATGGAAATGAAAAAAGAAGGTATCGGTGGGAACAAGAGACAAGGAGAGGTATGAGTAGCAGGTATTAAGAAGGAAAATGAAACAAAACTGGTAATGCTAAAGTACTATTAACTTTAAGAGTCGGATAATTGCGCACTTATGCTGATCTGCCTATGAGTTTCACTATTTTATTTTATTTTTTATTTTAAGGAGCCTCCACACCCAACACGCAGCTTGAACTCACAACCCCCAGATCAAGAGTCACATGCTCTACCAACTGAGCCAGCTGAATTCAGGCGCCCCTGAATTTCACTGTTTAAACCACTACAAATCTAGTTAGTACAAAGTTGATCAAAGGAAAAAACAAATCAATACTAACAATATTTCATAATGCCTTTCTAAAGAATCACACAGGGAAGGAGCCATATACTGACAAATATCTTCATTTTTTTTTTTTTTAGAAATAGAAAGAGTGCCCTATGTGTACACAAGCGGGGTGGAGGGTGGAGGGAGAGGCAGAGGGAGAGGGAGAGAGAGAATCGTAAGCAGGCTCCACGCCCAGCATGGCATGGCACCTGTCCTGGGGCTGCATCCCATAACCTGAGGCAAAATCAAGAGTCGGAGGCCTAACCAACCTAGTTACCCAGGCGCCCCTATATTGACAAATGTCTTAAAGGAGGGAAGAACCCCAGTGTCAGGTCAATTCCTGTGCAACTCTGTAATCATCTGTAAGCACTGAGGAAACGTTCCCTTGGACTCAGCAATGGTTCCCAAAGACAAAGCATGCCAAGCCAGACTCAGAGGAGCGCTGCAGGCATGGCCTGTCTCTGTGGTCTCTCGTGTGAGTCTTACACAAGGATGTATAAAACAATCCAGTGGAATGCACACAGAACATACTAGCATTTCCATTTGTATTTACTTTAGCTAAATATATGTAAGTATATACAATTCTTATCCGATAAAGGTATGAGAGCAAAAAGTCTGCTCTTTTATCAAGACACTTGAAAAGTCAACCCTTGTGGAAAAATATGAATTGGGTGAAAGCACTGTTAGAAAAACATAGGTGGCTGGCCAAACTGTCTTCAACTGAATACATGTTCCTATAAAAGAATACCCAGTATTAGAAAGATCTCACTTCGCCCAAACGTTTCTATGCATTTTATACAATGCTAGTAAAAACCTCCATGGATTCTTTGTTGAAAACTGGTAAATAACCAATAATGATGCAGCAGAAAAAGAAACCAAGGGACTGATCCCATTTACAACTGCACCAAAAACAATAAGATACCTAGGAATAAACCTAACCAAAGAGGTAAAACATCTCTACTCTAAAAACTACAGAACACTTATGAAAGAAATTGGAGAGGACACAAAGAAATGGAAAAACATTCCATGCTCATGGATTGGAAGAACAGACATTGCTAAAATGTCTATACTACCCAAAGCAATCTACACATTTAATGCAATCCCTACCAAAATACCAATAGCATTTTTGACAGAGCTAGAACAAACAATCCTAAAATTTGTATGGAACCACAAAAGACCCAGAATAGCCAAAACAATCCTAGATAAGAAAAGTAAAGCTGGAGGCATCATGATTCGGGACTTCAAGCTATATTGCAAAGCTGTGGTCATTAAGACAGTATGGTACTGGCACAAAAACAGACACATAGATCAATGGAACAGAATAATGGACCCACAACTCTATGGTCAACTAATCTTTGACAAAGCGGGAAAGAATATCCAATGGAAAAAAGTCTCTTCAACAAATGGTGCTGGGAAAACTGGAGAGCAACATGCAGAATGAAACTAGACCACTTTCTTACACCATACACAAAAATAAACTCAAAATGGATGAAAGACCTAAATGTGACACAGGAAACCATCAAAACCCTAGAGGAGAACACAGGCAGCAACCTCTTTGACCTTGGCCATAATAACTTCTTACTAGATATGTAGCCAGAGGCAAGGGGAACAAAAGCAAAAATGAACTACTGGAGCTTCATCAAGATAAAAAGCTTCTGCAAAGCAAAGAAAACAATCAACAAAACTAAAAGGAGGCCTACAGAATGGGAGAAATATTTGCAAATGACATATCTGATAAAGGGTACATCCAGTATCTGATTTGGATACTTCTAAAATCTATGAAGAACTTACCAAACTCAACACCCAAAAAACAAATAATCCAGGGATGCCTAGGTGGCTCAGTCAGTTAAGCATCTGCCTTCGGCTCAGGTCATGATCCAGGGTCCTAGGATTGAGTGCCACATTCGGCTCCCTCCTTGGCGGAGAGCCTGCTTCTCCCTCTGTCTCTTGCTCCCCCTGCTTGTGCTTGCTTGCTCTCTCTCTCTCTCTGACAAGTAAATAAAATCTTTTAAAAATTTTTTTAAAAAGAAAGAAAAACAAATAATCCAGTTAAGAAATGGGCAGAAGACATGAACAGACATTTTCCCAAAGACATCCAGATGGCCAACAGGCACATGAAAAGATGCTCGACATCACTCATCATCAGGGAAATACAAATCAAAACCACGATGAGATATCACCTCACAACTGTCAAAATGGCTAAAATCAACAACCAAGGAAACGACAGGTCTTGGTGAGGATGCAGAAAAAGGGGAACCCTCTTACATGTTGGTGGGAATGCAAACTGGTGCAGCCACTCTGGAAAACGGTATGGAGGTTCCTCAAGAAGTTAAAAATAGAACTACCCTGTGATCCAGAAATGGCACTACTAGGTATTTACCCAAAGAATACAAAAATACAGATTCAAAGAGGTACATGCACCCTGGTGTTTTTAGCAGCATTATCAACAATAGCCAAACTATGGAAAGAGCCCAAATGTCCATCGACTGATGAATGAATAAAGAAGATGTGGTATATATATATATATATATATATATACACACATACATACAATAGAATATTACTCAGCCATCAAAAAGAATGAAATCTTGCCATTTGCAACAACGTGGTTGGAGCTAGATGGTATTATGCTAAGTGAAGTAAGTCAGAAAAAGACAAATACCATAGATTTCACTCTATGTGGAATTTAAGAAACAAAACAGATGAACATAGGGCATAGAAAAAAAACAGAGAGAGAGAGACAAACCAGAAAACAGACTTAACTATAGAGAACAAACTGAGGGTTGCTGGAGGGGAGGTGGCTGGGGGGATGGGCTAAATAGGTGATGGGTATTAAGAAGGATACTTATGATAAGCACTGGGTGTTGTATGTAAGTGATGAGTCACTTAATTCTACTCCTGAAACCAATATTACACTATACGTTAACTAGAATTTAAATAAAAATTTGGAAGAAAAAAAGGAACAAGCAAAAAAAGAAAGAAAGAAAAAACTGTTAAAAGATTATAAAGTTCATCTGGGCAAGTAAATATGCAAAACTTGCCAAGACGTGTTTAAAAGAAGTATAATAGGGGTGCCTGGGTAGCTCTGATAGTTAAGCGTCTGCCCTTGGCTCAGGTCATGATCTCAGGGTCCTGGGATCGAGCCCCACGTCGGGCTCCCTGCTCAGCGGGGAGTCTGCTTCTCCCTCTCTCTCTGCCTCTCCTCCTGCTTGTGCTCTTTGTCTCTCTCTCTCAAATGAATAAATAAAATTTTAAAAAAAAGAAGTATAATAAAGGGGCACTTGTTCTCGCAAGTATCAAAGCTTTCTAAAAGAAACAGTAATTACAAATGCATAGAACTATTGTATAGAGCTCCTTTTTTAAGTCACTTAAACATAGTAGTGAGTTAACAAATAGGCCATATACATACAGGGATTAGGGTGTGATACAGGTAATTCAAAGCAATAGAAAAATAATGTTGAAGCAGCTGACCAACCAGCTAGAAAGAAATTATGTCAGATCCCCATCTCGCCCCATATTAAAAAGATGCCATATTTTTAAAAACTTGAACGAAGTATTTTTAAAATTTTACAATCTTACAATGGGAACGGTTTTCCTAAGCATGACGGAAAAACCCAGAAGCTCTAAAGGAAAGGTGATAGATTCGACAACATAAAAATGGAAAATTGCTATGTAGCGAGACGCCTGACGAGGCATTCGAGAATGAGGAAATATCTGCAGGGCATAGAACTAAAGGCTGATCTCCGTAATCTGTCCCTTCCTATCAACATCAAATCCATGACTGGTCAAAGAACACAAAAAGACAAATCCTAGAAAAAGAACCACAAACAGCCAATAAACGCCTGACACAACTGTCTCCACCTCACACAGAGCATTTCAAGTGATCACTCATTTGTCACGTAAGATTGGCAAAGATTAAAAATATCCATTGTTGGCAAGGGTGTAATACACATCGGTGGAAGGGTAGAGTAATAGAATCGTTAACCTTTTGGGGATGTCGTTTGCCAGTGTTCATTATCATTTCAAATAGGACTTCTAGCAATTCTGTTTCCTGAAATATGTCCTAAAGAATTACATAAATATAAGGATACATAAGAATTACATAAATATAAGAGAATTCTATAGCGTTGTTTGTAACAGCCTATTATGTCCAACCAGAGGGGAACAGTTAAATAAAACTATGATACATCTACATGGAGGAATATTAATGGATTGATTACCTATCATTGTGTAATAAAAATTACCCCCAAACTCAAAACCACAATAAACATTTATTATCCTTACTGTTTGTGTGTCAGATATTCGGGAGTGGCACAGATGGGCATTTCTGGCTCAGGATCTCTCCTGAGGCTGCAGTTATCTGAAGGCTGACCTGGAGCTGGCAGACCCTCCTCCAAGGTGGTGCTCATTGCTGGCCAGAGGCTGGGTGTAGCCCAGGTGGCCTTCTCCACTGGCTGTTTCTTGAGTGTCCTCACAACACGGTGGCTGGGGGCCCCGAAGTGAGCAATCCAAGAGAGGCTAAGGCTGAAACTGGGATGTCTTTTAAGCCCCACAACGTCATTTCCACGGTACCCTATCAACCACACAGAACAACTACAATTCAGTATGAGGGGAGTCTATGCGGGTATAAACACCAGCAGCAAGGATCATTGAAGCTGAAGTTCAAAGGCTGAATAGCAGGGAAGTCAGATAAAGAGAGTGCAAGGAGACACCTGCAAAAACCTTGAAAGAAATTTACCAATAGGAAGTAGAGATGAGGCTGGAGAGGTAAATGGAAGCTGATTCATGGCAATCATTCCAAGCTGTGTTAAGGAGCTTGATTTTTATATAAAGCCACAAAGCCACCAGCAGAGTTCTATTTCAGTAAGGTAACTCTGGTTATTACATGGAGGGTGGACTGAGTGGACAAGGACAAGGGGGTAAGGATGGAGGTTAGGCCATCAGCTAGGAGGCCGTTAAAATGATCCTGACAAGGAATGGTAACTTGGATGAGGGTGGTGGCAACAGAAGAGGAGAAAAGTCAGGCAAATTCTGAGATATCTAGGGACAAGTCCAACAGGACTCAGTGTGTAGATACATGGATTACACGATGGGGGGAACCACATTTGGCTCCTAGGGTTTTGACTTGAACGATTAGGTGATTGGGCACAGGGGATGAAAAACAGGTTTGGGGTTTAGAAAATTTATTTTTTAACAAGTTGAGTTGGGGATGCCTGCACACATGGAAATGTCGAATAGGCAGAGGCTCCATGGGACCTGGAGGTCAGGAGCTATGCCTGGGCATAAAAACTCATGAGCCATCAGGATATCGGTAGAAACTGGCAGCCATGAGCCTGAGAATCGTTGCTTTTAAAAGGAAGAGTTTACAAGAGCCTGAAAAGGAATGAGAGGTAGACAGGAGGAACACCAGGAGAGTCTACTGTCACAGAAGATAGTGGTGATCCAGAGTGGTCACACTAAGCCAAGCAACTTAGAACAAACATTGTACATCAGCTAAGAAAAAGACAGTAGAGACAGAGAGTTTTCTCCCTCAGTCCCAAGACAGAATACTTTTCTGGGAAGGATGTGAACAGCATTGATGACTTCTGGTATGGTGCTTCTCAAAGTGTGGGGTACATACAAATAACCTGGGGATTATATGAAAACACAGATTCTGGCTCAGTACGTCTTGCGGAGGGCCTGAGATCGTGTTTCTAAGAAAGTTCCAGGTGATACTGATGCTCCTAGCCCACAGCCATCTGGAATAGCAAGGCTCTCAAACTTCACTGAGCATAGACTCACATGGAGAAGGTCTTGAAACAGATTATTGGGGCCTGCCCCTACAGATTATGATTCAGTAGGTCTGGTGCAGGATCTGATAATGTGCGTTTCTAACAACCTCCGCGGCGATGGTGACAGTGATGCCACAGTTCCCCAAGACCACAGTTTGAACTGCACCATTCTAGAGCATCACAGCTTAATGACTGCTGGCCCCAACAGAGAGAGAAATCCATTTGGATCTCAAAACGTAATGCAAACCAGAAGTATCCCCGTATACCACTGCAGTCAGTCGTGACTAGCGCTCACGGAGGGCAGGGCCTACTACTTGCTATCCATCACCTCATGGTTACTCTATCACAGAGAAGGACTCCTTCTTAATTGACATATTCGCTCTGAAGACTTAACTCTCAGCAGTGGATGCCTACTTTTTATAAGTCTCAAAGCTTTATCTTGCTGGTAAAGCCATTTCATGATATTAAACCAAGCAGCTGCTAATGAGTACTACTTCCTTTACTCAGAGGATGTACATTGCACCACAGGCACAATCTTCCCCAGAGTGACACAGTTTTAGACAAAACCCTATATACAAAAAGGGAAAAATTTTATTGAAGGAAGAATCAATTCACATATGTATTTATTAAGGACCCAAACGTGTTTTATGTAAGGCATCTAAACATGAAAGAGACGGATTTCAAAAATAATCCCTGCTCTCCAATCCGTAACATCAAAGACACCAACAATCAAGTTAAAACATGACAAATGCCATCTGAAAAGACACCTACTTATTTTTCTTAAAGCCACCCAGCAGATACCTCAATCCATTTGCACAGAATGTGTGCTTGTTATTAATAGCAACAGACACAGGAAGGAGGAGAAAATACCCAACAGGGGTGACCAGGAAAGGCTTCCTGGATGAAGCAATTTCGTCTTGGAATGAGAAAGACGGACAGTCTTTTCACAGGTGGAAGACCCAGACGACCAGACCATCCCTTAAGAAAAATCAATTAAACACGTGGTCTGAGCATCTGCTGACAAAAGGCTTCATCTACCGTTCTTGGCAGAGTGAAGAACGAGAAGGAAACCCAGGTAAGAGCACAGTACCTGCCCTCAAAAAAGGCTTACACTCTGGTTTGGAGAGCAAGACAAGCGTGTGCTCGAAGGCGAGGTTAAGGAACGAGCGCGCCGCCCCCACCCCAACACTAGGGGGGAGTCTTGGGAGAGGCGAAGGTATCCCCGGCTGCTCTCACAGTCAGCAAACGCCTCCCCAGCGCACGCCAGCGGGCAGCGGGGCCTGGGGGGCGGCCGAGACCCGGGAAGGGGCGCGCCGGGCCGAGCGACGCGGGAGGCGGGGAGAGGCCGGAGGGGTCGGCCTGCTTCGGTCCGCGCGGCCCTTACAAAGTCCCCCGCACCCACCAGCACGGGCGGGTAACAGGCGGCCACGGGCGCAAGCAAGAGGTTTCCGCGACCCCAAGGCGCGCCCCACTCTCAACCCTGGGGGTCTCAGTGGGGCCACCGCCAGACCTGAAGCGACCCCCCCCCGGAGCCGGGTTCCTCCTCCCCCTGAGCCGCCACCTCTCGCTCTGGCCTGGGAACGGCGTGTCTGCGGGGCCGAGAGCAGCCTCGGAGGCTCAACATTCGCACTGCGGGGCCGGGGGCCGGGGGCCGGGAGCTCCGCGGTCTCCGCGGCGGGACGCGGGGGGCGGGGCCGGCGCAACGAGCGGAAATGCGCTGCTTCCTTCCGGCAGGCGCCGCACGAGACGGGGCGGGGCGCCCCGGGAGGGGGCGGGGGCTCGCGCTGACGGACGGCTCCCGGGACCTATGGGTGCGGCCGCGGCGGCCCGGCCTCCCCGGCGCGCCCCTTCCTCGGGGCCGCGGACGCCCCCCGGTTCCCCATTTCTCGGGTGTCGCGCGAAGCTCCGCAGCTGCCCGGTGGCCGCTGTCTGGTCCTCTCTGTCCTCGGGGCGCGTTGCGGGCCGTCCTGCGGCCCCGCCCCCGCGGCCCTTGGCGCCCCCCGGCCGGCCGACCGGCCGGCCTCCTTCCCCGCCCGGAGCCGCGCGCCAGGACGCCTGAGGCCGCAGGTCTGTGGCTGCGTGTCGGGCCGCTGGCGGCGCGAGGGGACACCGGGCGCGAGGCTTCGGCTGTGGGCCGCGGGGTGTCCGGCGTTCCGCCGAATGCGCCGCGACCACCGGGAGCCCGCGGGCCGCCCCGCCGCGCAGTCGGGGGGCGCGGTCCGGGCCCCGGGGCGTCTGGGGGCGCCCGGGTGGGGGACGTGGCGCACGCTTGCTCGGCGCGAACTGCGGGGCCGGGGGCGGCAGGTCGGGAGTGAGGAAGTTTGCCGAGGGCGGGGCCGCGTTCGCCGGCCACTTCTCGCTCCGGCCGCGCCGGCCTGGTCGGTGCCGGCCTCGGCGGCCGCGCGACTCTACCCAACAACCGGAGCAAGTCCCCTAACTTGGGCGGCCGCCGCCGGCCCCTCGGCGTCCGCTGGGGACACCCGGAGCTGTGGGGCTGGGGTGCGGTAGGATGCTGAGTGACGTGCCCTGCAGCGCCCGGGACACTCGGGGCGTGCTGGCGCCTCGGAGTAGAGGACAAGCGTCGCTTTCATCTCCCTTTTCCAGTGTTTAAGATGGCATTCCCTTTCATTTGGTGGGGAAACTTTTGTTTCGTAGTTCGTGCGATTATCACAGTTGCCTGACACAGAGCTGGCACGAAAATATTTGTTGCCCTTCTGTCCTAACTTGTTAGAGTGTATCCGCTGTGGGATATTTACAACTCCTCCCGAGCCCTTAGAAAGGGCATGATTCTAGGATAAGGTGAGTGGGGGATGAGCCCATCTACAGCAGTATGACTTTTTGCCTGTACTCCTTTTCCTCCCTCGCTGCTACAGGTTCTCCATTTTCATTGTACTTAACTGTTTTTGCGTCTCACTTTTTTTTTTTTTGTATGAATGACTGAACGAACGAATAAATTGTATAATTTTGGTTGGTTGGTTGGTTCTTTCTATAAAGCAAGTTGTTTGTTTAGGAATTGATAAACTGCCCTAACAATGGTGCCCGGCACCTGGTCATATTTCATAGTAATTAGTAAAACGCTGTTCATTATTCAGAGGAGTGAAGCAAGATGTTCCGGAGGACTGTAGCCAGCTTTCTCACTGCCACCACTCCCTCGCCTCCCACTCGCTGCTTCCAAACCAGGCTTCTGCACCCTGCCTTTACTCCCACTTTTGCTCCCTGGGATAGCAGGCTGCCCTGATTGGCACACCCCCGCTGCCATCACCACTGAGGCGTATTCCTAAAGCTTCCAGTATGAATTGTTTTTAAAGAACATCGGTATTAAAATTCAGATACCTGAGACAAAACAATATTTCGCTTCTTCAGAATCCGAATTCCAACAGATTTACTACTGAATACCTCTTCCCGTGGTACGGAACTGTAGAACATGATCCAGAACTGCATAATTATGTGACCAATTGCAAGGTAACTGCAGTGGCTCAGGAAGGAGAAAGATCAGCGGCCGCTGGCACAACCACAGACAGGAAGGCTTCTTGGAAGAAGGGCAGGGGCTTGTCTGGGATGCCCACCTGTATTCATAATTCTTGTTGGGATGTATTAAGTAAATATTTGTGTTGTGTCTTCCCAGTAACTTTGAAGGCTGGTTAAGATGGGAAAGTGGGAGGGCATGCTAAGTCAGGGACAAGGCTTCAAGTCACTTAAGCACAGATGAGCACAGGGTGTGTTGCGGAGAGGGCACTGGCATATGGACAGGGAGTTTACTTTTCTGTCGTTTTGTAGGAGTGGTTGGAAGAACAATGCATGTAAGTCTTTGACACCATGATATCCATCAGGCAAAGAAAAGGAGTGAAAACCACAGAAGTTTCTGAGGATTATGCAGCACAAGAAGCAAATGTGAAGTTGGAAAATAAATTGCCATCTGGTAGGTGATTTAAATTAAAGCAGCATTTGGGATTGCTTTTATTTCTGCATATTAAAATATCACTCTCCAATAGGATAAGAATTTGGTGAGACCTAACAGCTGAGACTTGATCTAATACCCTGATGTTTTAGTTCGACAAATTATTTGATTGCAATTTGATAATACTGGCGTTTCAGTTATGATCACATAAAAGGTGAAACAGCTCTGATTAGAACCCCTTGTTTCTCAGCTTTGTGTTCAGTAGGTTCTGGTTTTGCCAATCTTTGACTTTCTAAAGTAATGCTTTCCCCCATGGTTCAGAGTTTAGTCTGTTTCTAATTTTTCTGGGTTTGTGTATTCTGTTCACTCTAGACACCCTTACCTTGGGAGACTTTCTCATTTCATTAAGGTATTGAAAAATGAATCAAACTTTTTTTTTATTCTTTATATGAATTCCTGAAATTTTCTCCTTTGGTTTGGGGAGGGAGGATGGTCAGAATTTGGTGAGTTGTTTATATAATGCTAAAGACTCTTGCTAAGCTGTACATCAAATATTAATTACCAACTTCCTGACTCCAGAGTTGCTTTCTTAACTAAGCGTGGTCAAGGTTTTTAAAAATAAGCATGAAAAAATTCCATGTCTATCAACTATTTTGGATATCGACAGAATTTACATTAATGGCAGCTGTGTTAATTCTTTTTTTTTTTTAAAGATTTTATTTATTTATTTGAGAGAGAGAAAGAGAGAGCATGAGAGGGGGGAAGGTCAGAGGAAGAAGCAGACTCCATGCTGAGCAGGGAGCCCCATGTGGAACTTAATCCCAGGACTCAAGGGTCATGACCTGAGCCGAAGGCAGTTGCATAACCAACTGATCCACCCAGGCACTCAGCAGCTATGTTAATTCTTATCAGCCAGAACAAGTAAAGTAATTTGGGGGAACAGTTTTATAAAATAAAATTAATCTGTATTGAGAAGTCATGCCATCCAACTCCGCTGTTAGCAATTTTGGACAAGACAGAGTACTTTCTAAAGACTTAAACAGTGTAACTTCAAGTTTGCTTTTTTGTTTATTATTTATTTTTTAAAGATTTTTTAAAAAAAATTATTTGAGAGAGAGATAGAACATGAGCTGGGAGGAGAGGGAGAAGCAGGCCCCCCACTGAGCAGGGAGCCTGACTTGGGTCTCAACCCAGGACTCTGGGATCATGACCTGAGCTGAAGGCAGATGCTTAAACGGCTGAGCCACACAGGTGCCCCAAGTTTGCTTTTTTATATTAAAACATAATTTTGAGAATTCTTCATTTTACTGAAGCAGCATTTATTTATTCATGTCTGAAAAAAACCCTGAAAACTAAAGAAAAGCAAAAAAAAAAAAAAAAAAGAAAGAAAGAAGGAAAAAATACTCCCACAAACAAATCCATCCTTAGACTTCCACCCATGAAACTTGATCTTGCTGTCTAAATGTCTCTGCATTCAGATGTGGTTTTACAAAATTGAGATCCCAGCTGTTTTGTAACTTGCTACATTTCTTTTATTATGTTACAAACATATCATAAGTCAGTCAATGTATTTTTTTTTTTAAAGATTTTATTTATTTATTTGACGAGAGAGAGAGAGAGAGAGAGAGAGAGAGAGAGTGAGAGCAGGAACACAAGCAGGGGGAGTGGGAGAGGGAGAAGCAGGCTTCCCACCGAGCAGGGAGCCCGATGTGGGACTCGATCCCAGGACCCTGGGATCATGACCTGAGCCGAAGGCAGACACTTAACGACTGAGCCACCCAGGGGCCCCAGTCAATGTATTTTAAAAATGTTATCAGTGGGGCGCCTGGGTGGCTCAGTTGGTTAAGCAACTGCCTTCGGCTCAGGTCATGATCCTGGAGTCCCGGCATCGAGTCCCACATCGGGCTCCCTGCTCTGCAGGGAGTCTGCTTCTCCCTCTGACCCTCCTCCCTCTCATGCTCTCTATCTCATTCTCTCTCTCAAATAAATAAATAAAATCTTTAAAAAAAAAAAATGAAAAGTTATCAATGTAGTAGTTGTGTGGCTATAGCATAATTTAATTCCTTGTTGAATATTTAGATGGTTTTTAACCTTTTACCTATATAAACAGAACTATGATAAATATACTTGTGGCCAAATGTTTATTTAAAACTTTTATTTCTTTGGGGTATATGCCTGGATTTAGAATTATTGGTCAAATAGTATGCTCATTTGGGTAGCTTTTTACTACTTACTGCCATGTTGCATTCCAGAGAGTTACCAAGTTACTCTTCCACCAGCAGTGCTTGAGAAATACTCATGTTTTGTACCCTTATTAAAACAGTGTTAGCATTTTTAAGCTATCAAATTGGCCAACATCTAAAAAGTTCTAGCTCATCGTTTTAATTTGCATTTCTCTTTTTTGAGAGAGAGAGGGAGAGAGAGAGAGAATGTGGGCTGGGGAGGGAGGAGGGCAAAGGGAGAGGGGGAGACAAATCCCAAGCAGGCTTAAGGGCCAGCACAGAGCCCAACATAGGGCTCAGTCTCAAAACCCTGAAACCTGAGCGGAAGATCAGATGCTCAAGCCACTGAGCCACTCAGGTGCCCCAATTTGCATTTCTTTAATACTGATGAATGTGAATATTTTTGTCTATTATTGGCCGTCTTTTTCTTTTGTACTTTGCCTACTCGTATGTTTAATCTTTTCCAACTGAAATACTTATTTTTTTAATCCTGAAAGTGTTTATCCCGTATTAAGGATACTTAAACTTTCTTATATGTGCTATAAATACTTTTTCCTAGTTTATGTGTCCTTTAACTTGAGTTGTGATGGATTTTTCTCCCCTGATGGGTTTTTGGATTTTAAGTTGCCAAGTTTTTTGGTAGCTTTTAATGAATAAACGACAAATTATATGTAGACCATCACAGAGACTTTTTTTTATCCTAGACATGCAACCCATTTACTCCTCCGAATTTCATAGGTAAACTACAGTTATTGAACTATGCCAAACACAGACCCTACATAAAAAAATGAATAAGATAACTTGCTTGTCCTCCAAAAGCTCACACTGTCTGGCAAAATGGACAAGTGAACAATTAGATACAGTCGCATAAAAACTGTAGTAAAGTATGAAAACAGGTCTCCAAAATCACAGAAAGGAGCCTCTGAGTGTCTCCTGGGAATAAGGAAAGCTTCAGCAGTGACAGTCAGCTGGAACTTAGCATACCTGATAGGCTGAAGTAGAACTAGTAAATTCTACATTCTTTACTCACTTAGCTATTTGTTTTGTTTTTCTAAAAGGTTGTACCACTAGAAGGTTGTGGAAGCTTCTGTCATTTACGGTTGGTGGAACCATTGCCCTTTGCATTGGACTTCTAACATCTGTCTACCTGGCCACTTTACATGAAAACGATTTGTGGTTTTCTAATATTAAGGTATGAGGTTCCTATGACTGTTGTATGATTTACTCATCAGTATCTCCAGTAGTTAACCATATAGATGAATGACCAAGATAATGCAGTTTTGCCATAAAGAATCTAATCTCTTAAAAGCCTTGGCTGTAGCGTAAAAAGACTTCGTTAGTTTAAAATTGCATCAGAATTTTTGTAATCAGTGAGTTTTCTCATTTTCATTAATTTGCTCCAGTTACACGGCAGATACTGTAAACCAGTATTTTTCAACCTGTACATTGTGAAATTGGCACAATAAAACATGAGTAACGTTTTTCTTAGTTAAAATAAGATGGGAGAGAGTATTATCACATACGCTAGGGTTGAGAGGTATTTGTGTAACTATTAATTATAGGTATGTATGTGCAAACCGGGTCACAGTATACATTTTTTTTCTGTTCGGTACAGTAAAAAAGAAATCAGAAGCCAGTGCTGTAAACCATAGATCCACAGATGACCGCAGTGTGTTCATACCTTTCTAGTCGTAGATGCAGTGCTGAGAGGGCGGAGAGCCACTGGTTTTCTGAGGAAGGGAGTCATGATTTTCATCACGTTCTCAGGAGGGTCTGTGACTTCTTAAACCCCAGTTTCCTTGTTCTCTGTTTTCTCTTTTTAAACATTTCTAGGCGTCTTTTAATTTGCCATTGTTTTCGGAACAAGTATCACTTATGCAAGGAAACTCCCACATCGCCGGTACTTTTCATCGAAATATACTTTGTTTTTGATCCAAAATGTTATGATCTTTGACCGTATTTACTGTGGCTCCTAGTGACTAGTTGCTGGTAAAGGTAAAATTCACTTTGAAAAGGTCAAATATTTATCACCTCTGTGAATATTTTTAAAAGTCTGTGCAGAATCTGAAACAGTTCTCAGAGTTTTCCCAAAGTATTTTGAGCTTTGGTTCCATTATTGGAATGAGTCTCCAAAGGAGAGACTACTTTGAATGACAACTTTAATTTATAGGAATAACTTCTTGTATGTTTATTTTAAAAACCTGTCCTATTACTCTATAGGTGTAGTGTGTATATACCTTCATACAGATTATCATGGTACAAAGAATAATTCTTACCCTTCACGGACAGTGGGTAGTTTTTCTTGTCAAGAAAAATTCTACTCACTTTTATCTCTTTAAAATGGAGTGCTTATAAACAGATTTCTTAGAACTAAACAATGTAATACTTTTTTATCCACACAAGTATTTTGAATAAAGACTGAAATATCCCTGTGTGGGCATATGGCTGAAACTAAATGCTAGTAACTCTGTAGTAAGGAGAAGATGCTGAAACAGATCACCTAACTTATTTTCAAGCTGTAATTTTAGCTCTTTAAAGTTTTTAAGTGGCCTTGCTAATAACCTCAAATAAATACACCCCATCATTAAGAAGCCTGAGCACCCTTGATTTTTTCTCTTCAATCTCGCCAGGTTAGAGAGGCATTGTACTTTTACCCAGTATTTATTGAGCGCCTCTTCTGTGGTAGCATTGATCTAAACACTGTGGGGAACATGGAGAGAGTAACGAAGGCTAATGAATTTGCCGGCAGACTCTCCAGTGTAATACGCGAATTCTGTACATACGTGTTGAGCACTGTAGGATGCCAGCAGGTGCGGTGCCCAGTAGCAACACTGCCAACTAAAACCAGGCCCCAGCCTTCAGGGTTTTACTCTCTGGAGGGTATAGGCAAGTAGGCGGACAGCGACAGCCCGTCCAAAGTCAGTACATTGATGGGGTAGGATAGAGTATTGCGGGAGCGCAGAGCAGGGGTAGCCCAACCCGGTTCTGGAAGATGAGGGAAGGTTTTCTAGAGGAAGTAATGGTTAAGGAGACCTGAAGGATGAGAAGGGTTAACCAGACAAACTGGGGAGGAAAGATGAATGTCCTAGGGGAGGGACGTGTACAGGAACTTCAAGAGGCAAGAGCGTTGAGAGCGTTCAAGGTGTTGGCAGTAGTTTGGCCTGGCTGGCGAGTAGATGGGGAGAGCATGTACTGGGATGGTAAACAGAGGCCAGGTCATGAAGGAACAGCAATGTCATCATCTTGTTTGAGAAAGATGGCTCCGGCTACAGTGTGGAGAGTGGATTTGAAGAGGGTAACACTAAAGTGAGAGGAAACCACCAAGAAAATCCAACTCAGTGGATTCAATAGTACCTGAATGTCAGTAAATGCATGTTTTATGTGTGCCAGACACAGATTCAGGCCCTAAGAATATAGCCTTTGAATCGGATATGGAACTGAATTCTGATGAGGAGGGAAAAAATAAGTGTATTATGGTGGAAACCAGACAGTGTGGTGACCTAGTTATTGGGAGGCTACTTGAAATTGGGAGGGAAAGCAGACCATTTTGAAGACAAGACCTACATCAGTACTTACATCCTAGGAAGGAACCAGGCAAGCTAAGTCTGTGAAAGTCTCCTAAGCAGAGGGAACAACAAGTGAAAAGGCCCTTGTGTAGGACAAAACCTATCTAGTTGAGTATCAGAGAGAAGGCACGTGGAGCCAGAATCTTATAAACAAAGAGGAGAATAGAACCAGAGGAGAAAAGACCGGATCCTGCTGGAGAGTAGTAGACAGTCAGAGCTTAGGAAGGATGGAGCGATTCATCATTTGTGTGGATGGTGAGTGAGAAGGAAGAATCATCAGTGATGATCTGCTTTCTCCCATTAGCAGCTGAATAGATGGGTGGATATGCCATCCACTGTGATAATGAACCCTGTGGGAGGAACAGATCTAGAGTGCAAGAGCTTCCGTCACCACCTACCCAGAGTTAAGCTGAACTTGACAGGTTAAGGGCACAGTGTGCCACAAAACTGCTCTCACTTTTGACACCACTTAACAAGTTTGGGGGTCCTCAGGCTACCCTCACTTCTGACTACAAGTAGACTATAAACTTGGCGATACCCACTATCCCCTCAGGTTCAGTAATTCCCTAGAATGCCTCACAGAACTCAGGAGAGCCTTACACTTATGAATACAGTTTTATTAGGACAGATATAAATCAGAACCAGCCAAAGGCAGAGACTCATTGAAAGAGGACCCCAAACTCAGGCTTTCCCTTGTCCTTTCCCTGTGGAGTTAGGCACCTTGATGTATGATGATGTGTTGAACATTGCCAACCAAGGAAGCTCACCTGAGCTCTGGTGTCCAGAGCTTTGACTGGAGTTTCATTATGTAGGTATGACTGATGGAATCATTGGCCAGTGTTGAATTCATTCTCCAATCCCCCTCTCCTCCCCGGGGGTTGGGCCAGTATCAGCTGGCTCCAAGCCCCAATCCTCTGAGCACACGGCTGGTCTTTCTGGCTTGGTCGGCCCCCATCCTGAGTCATCTCCTTAGAACAGACTATCAAGTGTCGTCCTGAGGAACCCACTGTGAACAAAGACACTGTTCTCACTTGAGAAATTCGAGGATTTACTGGCTCTCTCCCAGGAACTGGGGACAGAGGCCAGCCAAATTCTTTCCAGGGGACAGCAAGACAGCAAATGATACATCCTTGTTTGGATACGTTATGAGTCACTTTTGAAACAGTCCAAGGAGAGAGAGGGAGAGTAGAGGGAGCTGGATTCATGGATCTGGAGGCAGGAGATCCATCTGTGTTGGAAATGGACATTTTCATATTACCAGCTTGTAGACGTGTGGGCAAGAATGTTTGAGGAGTGTGCAGAGTGAGAAAGAGACCCTAGGCTAGTTTCTGTCTATGCCTCAGATACCATCTGGGAGAAGCTATAAAACAGGAACATCCTCAAATCTAACAGGTTTCTTTCCACCAACACCCCCGCCCCCTGAAACGTACAGTTGAGCTCAGTCTTACAGCATTTTTTTCTCTTTATTCAAGCAATAGCTTGTAGCACAGAATTTTTTTTTCCCTCTGTATCACAAGAGGAATCCTCAGATGTTTCAACTACTCAAACCTGACGATACCTCTGCATAGGCGCTTGGTTTATTTTTCTCTTAGGAAAACCCAGTGCTATCCAATGAAACTTTCTGCAGTGAAGGAAATGATCTATTTCTGCACTGTTCAGTGTAGCAACCACTAGCCAAATGTAGCTGTTAAACACTTGAGATGTGGCTATTGCAACTGAGGAACTAAATTTTACATTTTACTTAATTTTAAAATGTGTATACATTTTCTGTGAATAAACCAATGAAAATGATAGCTATTAGTGATCAGAGACATGAGTCAGCCAAAGGGAAAGCTCATTTTCAGAGTTTATACGCCTTCAGAAATTTACTCCTTAATTTATACCGTTTTCATATTGGGGGATTATGGGAATATTTGAGAAGTGTAAATCTGTTTTCCTTTTGTACTTATGGGTTATAACTTACCAAAATTCCTAGGCTGTTTTTTATGAAAATACTTTGATCTTCTCTGAATACTTTGAATTAGTTGTAATTATTCAGAGTAAAAACATTGCTTCCAAAATAGACAAATCATACATTGAGTTTATGCATTCAGAATGATAACTTTAAATGTTAGTTGCTAATCTTAACAATGTTAGTATTTGCATGTGGGAACTCTGGACCAGGGAGCAACTTGAAAGTTGAAGATGTTGGTTTAAATGGTCATAGAAAATGTGTATATACTATCCTTTTTTAGCATATTTTTTAGTTTTAGTTTCTATTTAAATTCCAGTTAAAATGCAGTATAATATTAGTTTCAGGTGTACAGTTAGTGCTTCATCACTTCTATACATCACCCAGTGCTCATCACAATAAGTGCCCTCCTTAATCCCCATCACCTACTTCACCCATCCCCTCAACCACCTCCCCTCTGGTAACCATCAGTTTGTTCTCTACAGTTAAGAGTCTGTTTCTTGGTTTGCCTCTCTTTTTCCCCCTGTGATCATTTGTTTTGTTTCTTAAATTCCACATGTGACTGAAATCATAGGGTATTGGTCTTTCTCTGACTGACTTATTTTGCTTACCATTATACACTCTGGCTCCATCCATGTCATTGCAAATGTCAAGATTTCATTCTTTCTTTTATAATTTTATTATTTTTTTAAAGATTTTATTTTTATTTATTTGAGAATGAGACAGAGCACGACTGGGGGAAGGGCAGAGAAAGAGGAAGAAGCAGACTCCCTGCTGACCAGGGAGCCCAACGCTGGGCTTGATTCCAGGACTCCAGGATCATGACCTGAGCCGAAGGCAGATGCTTAACAGACTGAGCCACCCAGGCACCCCAAGATTTCATTCTTTTTGATGGCTGAGTAATATTCCATTGTATATATACACCACATCTTTATCCATTCACCAGTCGATAGACATTAAGGTTCTTTCCATAATTTGGCTATTGTAGATAGTGCTGCTGTAAACATCAGGGTGCATGTATCCCTTAGAATTAGTATTTTTGTATCCTTTGGGTAAATACCTAGTAGTGCAATTGCTGGATAGTAGGGTAGCTCTCTTCTTAACTTTTTGAGGAACCTCCATACTGTTTTCCCGAGTGGCTGCACCAGTTTGCATTCCCACCAACAGTGCAAGACGATTCCCCTTTCTCATTTTTTTAAAACATTTTTATTTATTTATTAGAGAGACAGAGCATGAGCAGCAGGGAGGGGCAGAAGCAGAGGGGGAAGCAGACTCCCCACTAAGCAAGGAGCCAGACTCGAGGCTCCCAGGACCCCAAGACCATGACCTGAGCTGAAGGCAGACGCTTAACTGACTGAGCCATCCAGGTGCGCCCTCCTCCTTATTGAATGTCTACTGTGTGCTTAGCACTGTTTTAGGTACAATTTAAACATTTAATCTGGCTATCTCCAAAGCCCAAACATTTTAACTCTAAATTGTCCTTTAAATGCAACGTGCTTTTTTGCTGCCCTTTATTATAAACAAAACACACTAAAAGGGTTCAAAGCCAATGCTCTTACTTGCTGTGCTACCCTTATGGTGCCCAGCACATCATCAGTGCTGAATAACAGTGGTCTGTTTGGAGTCAAGTTAACCTCTACAGGTGAGGGAAGCGATATAAGCAGGAGAGAGGGGAGATGGGGACAACAGCTGCTATAAAAAGATCTGGGCTGGAACGAGAGCAGAGGGATACAGCTTCTGGAGCTGGCCTTCAGGGATAGGATATAGTTAGTACTGGCAAGTAGGGTGCTAGTCAGTGCATTTTTAGTGACTTGTGTTTAGTCGATGCTAGAGTAAAAATATATATAGCATGATTCTTTTTATTTTTTGAACACGTGTTGTGTTACTTATTACAAACTATACCGTAACAATAAAAACTTTAAATAAAAAAACATTACTCAGTACTCATTACCCTTAACAAAAACCAGTTTTTGTTTTTCTCTTCCATGCTTCATCCTGTATGTGTATATATTTTACATATTTATGACTCCCTGAGATCAAGACCTGAGCCGAAATAAGTCAGATGCTTAATCGACTGAGCCACCCAGACGCCCCTCCAATATACTTTTTATAATCAGATTTATCTGATGTTACATCATACGCTTTTCCCATATGTAGTTACATATTTATATTAACTTTCACAATTATTATGTAAATGATTATGTTTATATAATTTAATATTTTTGAAATTTTTATACTCTTAGTTATTTCACTATTTCTGTGCTCCCCAACTTGGGGTAAATTGTTCCTAATTGTGTAGTTAAACCCCTCAAATTGCTTATTAGTTCTTGTTTGAAAGTGGTAGTGTAGAGATGTCGGTTCCTTCATCTTTTTAGAATTACCTCAAAGCAATTAAGGAAAATGAAAAACAGATAGTCATTTTCCATCCTTGATGAAACTAAGAAAGGCCTATGATCTGGAACCACAATGTGTGAGGGAGGGCCGCCAAACCCAGGGAAACTCAGAGGGGTGTGGGAAGTGGGGGGGGACTCTCAGAGCTGCAGATTTTAGAGGAAGTCACCAAAGCCTACTTCTCCGAGGTTGCTGGCATACCCTGAGGGGTGAGACTGAGGTGTCCTGTGGAGAACCATGGGGCCAGATGTGTGCAGTAATGACGGAAGCTTTCCTGGAGACTCTCTGGTAAGCTAGGCAGGCTGAAGGGAGTAATCACAGAGACAAGCCATTTTTGTAAAAGCGGCATTTAAGAAGACCAGGATAAAGGGAGAAAACTTGCATGTTGAACAGCTCTGAGGCTGCCAGTCTTGGTTGACTAAAATGAGGAAAAGACTAAAGAGCTCACTCTTATAAACCACGCTGTATCAAAAGGAAAATTCTTGCTGGCCTGCCTGGTGACCCTGGCCTCTCCTCCACATAAACTTCCTGCAAGTAGCTGATTTTGGTAAGAACTTGCCACATTCAGAAATGGCTCACAACTGGAAAGGAACTAGCACAGGATCTGTACAATGAAACTGCAAGAAAAAAAAGGAAGAGAAAAACAGGAACAGATGATAGATGAAGAGTAGTCACCAGAAACAATTTATAGCAAAGACATGAAGATTGTGACCAGACATGTCACATTAAAAAACTAATATAATAAGCATTTGCCACCATAGAAGATGAATTCAAAGCAGGGGTGTAAGAAGGTATAGACCATCTTCAAGGACATACAGGAAGATAACAAAAGGAAATGAAACATGAGCTGGCAGAACTTAGGCAAGAAGTGGAATTAAAAGATAAAACCATAACAGCACAGTGATGTTGGAAGCAACAGAAGATTAGAATCTGCAAAAGGCATAGAATAAGAAATGTTGCACTGATAAAAGAAAACAAAATGAAATGAAATTAGTACAGTTAAAATAGTAGAGAGAAACTGACAGTTAAGGAAGACAACAGCAAACATGCATAATTTGTCCCAACAGAAGAGAACCAAAACGATGAAACAAGAGAGAATCACGTTTAAAGACATGATTCAAGAAAACTTTTGAAAAATGAAAGATGACTTGAATCTACAAATTGACGGGGCACAATGGGCCACAGGAAAGGAAAACTTGGCCTAGAAAAATCATTAGCTGGGTATAGTTCTGTGAAATGGCTGGGCTTCAATAGTAAGGAACCCCTGGACATCCAAACCAAAGATCGCCTTACCTATAAGAGAAGTCAGTCTGGCTTCCAACTTCTCCATGGTAACATTTAATGCTTAAAGACCTGGAATGATGCTGCAGAAGACTCACATAAGAGAATGTGGTTTATATATTTTATTTTTTAAAAAGATTTTATTTATTTATTTGTCAGAGAGAGCGCGCACAAGCAGGGGGAGCTGCAGGCAGAGGTAGAAGCAGGCTCCCCGCTGATCAGGGAGCCTGATGTAGGACTCGATCCCAGGACCCTGGGATCACAACCTGAGCCAAAGGCAGACACTTAACTGACTGAACCACCCAGGTGTTCCATTTTAATCTGGTCATTCTATCATGTATAAAGCACCATACAAATTGTTTTGATTCTGAGAAATGTATTTTTTAAGAACACCTGAAGAAATTGGTAGAGGGAAAACTTTACCCAGCTGAGAGAGAAAAGGCAAAACAATGGCAGAAAGACTACCCCTGAGGTGCAAATATATTTAACTGTAGAACTATCACTAAATAGTTATAAAACAAAGTACATATGATGTAAACAATGTGGTAACACCTAGCAGTGTTATACTATGAAATAGTAACAGAATAACAATGTAATAATAAGTTAGAAGAGGTAAGAAAAAAGAAGGTAAAAGACGGAGGAATCCATTTATTTTTTATAGATAGAAGTCAAGTTTCATTTCAAAATGAAAAGTCAAGGGGCATCTGGCTGGCTCAGATGGTTAAATGTCTAACTCTTGATCTCAGGGTCGTGAGTTCAAGCCCCATGCTGGGCTCCACGCTGGGTGTGGAGCCTGCTTAAATACGTAGTCAAGAAACAGATGTGTAGGGCGCCTGGGTGGCTCAGTCGTTAAGCGTCTACCTTTGGCTCAGGTCATGATCCCAGGGTTCTGGGATCGCGCCCCACATCAGGCTCCCTGCTCCGCGGGAAGCCTGCTTCTCCCTCTCCTACTCCCCCTGCTTGTGTTCCTCTCTCGCTGTGTCTCTCTCTGTCAAATAAATAAAATCTTAAAAAAAAAAAAAAAAAGTGTAGTGTATGTAAAAGAAAATTCCAAGAAAAGTATTATCAAGTAAAATGGGGCAGGGAAGAACTATAAATTTCATGAGATTATCATTACTTATTATAGGAACTCAATAGATACTATCTGTAGAAATAGAGAATTAAGTTATCCTTCAAAGTTATAAAGGTAACTCCTAGAACAAAAACATAAACCTTTCAAATTAAAAGACATACATACACACAGACGCACACACACATGGAGACACGGGCCGTATAGTAAAGGATTTATTCTAAAGGATAACGAAAAATGTGATAAATGTGTATTAACACAGATATGTCAAAATACTTTTGTATAAATAAATCTGTCTGCTTTAGTCACCTGATAAAAACTCTGTCGTAAAGCAAAATCCAAATCACGTACTATATGCATAAGATTCTCCCAAGAACAGAGTTCCTTAGAAGGATTAGTCCAAAGGTGGATAAGGACTTGCTGAAATATTTCCCCAAAGGGGGGAAAGAAAGTCTTAGACAGAAAGTGTTAAATGAAGCGAAGAAGGGCAATTTTTCAGTAATAAAGATGCCAACCACAGATAGGACTACCATGTGTCAGATAACTTACCAATATTTATAAAGCAAAAACCACAGGAAATACAAAAAATAGAGAAACACATTAATACCGGGTTTTAATTCTTTCTCAGTTCATAAAAAAAAAAAAAGCAAGTGGTCAAAAATAAGAATATAGAAGACCTAGGGAAAATAATAAATAAGAGTTCTAATCTATAAATATCTAAAGACAGAATGTATGTTCTTTTCAAATATCCGCAGAACATTAACTAAAATGTTCATATGTTAAGCCATGGAGAAAAATCTCACATCCAAAACTACAGACAATATTTCCTTATCACAGTGTGATAGTGCATAGTCTTGGCTTGTTCTTTTTTTTAATTTTATTTTATTATGTTAGTCACCATACAGTACATCATTAGTTTTTGATGTAGTGTTCCATGATTCATTGTTTTCATATAACACCCAGTGCTCTATTCAGTATGTGCCCTCCTTAATATCCATCACCAGGCTAACCTATCCCCCCACCACCCTCCCCTCTAAAACCCTCAGTTTGTTTCTCGGAGTCCATAGTCTCTCATGGTTCATCTCTCCCTCCGATTTCCCCCCCCTTCATTTTTCCCTTCCTTCTCCTTATGTCCTCCATGCTATTCCTTATGTTCCACAAATAAGTGAAACCATATGATAATTGACTTTCTCTGCTTGACTTATTTCACTTAGCATAATCTCCTCCAGTCCCATCCATGTTGATGTAAAAGTTGGGTATTCATCCTTTCTGATGGCTGAGTAATATTCCATTGTATATATGGACCACATCTTCTTTATCCATTCATCTGTTGAAGGACATCTTGGCTCTTTCCACAGTTTGGCTATTATAGACATTGCTGCTATGAACATTGGGGTGCATATGGCCCTTCTTTTCACTACATCTGTGTCTTTGGGGTAAATACCCAGTAGTGCAATTGCTGGGTCATAGGATAGCTCTATTTTTAATTTTTTGAGGCACCTCCATACTGTTTTCCAAAGTGGCTGTACCAACTTCATTCCCACCAATAGTGTAAGAGGATTCCCCTTTCTCCACAACCTCTCCAACTTTTTTTTTTTTTTTTAAGATTTTATTTATTTATTTGACAGAGAGAAACAGCGAGAGAGGGAACACAAGCAGGGGGAGTGGGAGAGGGAAAAGCAGGCTTCCAGCTGAGCAGAGAGCCTGACGTGGGGCTCAATCCCAGGACCCCCCGGGATTGTGACCTGAGCCGAAGGCAGACGCTTAATGACTGAGCCACCCAGGCACCTCCCATTTGTTGTTTCTTGCCTTGTCAATTTTTGTCATTCTAATTGGTGTAAGGTGGTATCTCAAGTCTTGGTTTGTTCTTGACTTTGGGGATAATGGTTACAGACTCACATTATACTCTCTTAATTTATTCATTCATTTAAATAAAAACTGGAGATAACTAAAAAGAAAAAGGTCACTTCCTAAAAATCTAAAAATATTTCCTAACTTTTTGGTCACAGGAAATTAAAACTGAATTTATAGAAATTATAAATGAAATCTAGAAAAGGGTGGAAATCATATTTCAGGGCTAGGGAATACAGTTAGAGCAGTATTCAGAAGAATTTTTAGCTTTAAGTATTATATAATGAAATAAGAATGAATAAACAAACGGATTATCCACTTAAGTAGTTGGAAAGTAAAAATCTAGCAACGGAAGGAAGGCTAAAGGTAAAAGGAGAAATTTATCAACTAGAAAGTAGGAAAATAATTAATAAATGAATGGTTATTTGGGGAGTGAAAAATAAGGATAAGGATGAGGTGTAGGAAGTATAAATATCCAAAATAAGAAATAACAGAGAAATAATTACAGAGATCATGAAATGTAGCAGAGAAATAACTGTAGAGACCATGAAATAAGAAATAGCCACCCAAGTCTATTTTGTTTGATTCAGTGCAAATTAAATGAACGGATGAAACATGATTTTCTGGAATATAAATTACCAAAACTGGCCCCAGAAAAATGTAATTATTTCTGCAGATGTGATAGAGAAAACGTGAAGAGCTACCCATCCCACACCCCCCTAAGTAGCAGACCCTGTTGATTTTATGGAGGAATTTTACCAAACGCTTAAAGAAACAAAATATTCTAGTACTATTTCAGCCATTCTAGAACACCCAGGAGAAAAATTCCAAATTATTTTTATAAATCAGATATAACACACCAGAACTGAGGATCAGGATATAAGTACCATCAATTTTCCTTAATTCCCAACGTTATGTTCTAAAAGTCACTGAGAACACTGAATTAGAGAATATTGAACCATTGTTCCTGTGGAAGTGTGTGTGTGTGTGTGTGTGTGTGTATCACACATAGGTCTTAAATTCTAAAAACCCCTCCTGGTAGTTTCTGTTTTCTTTATTTTACAAAAGAGAAAATGAGGTTCAGGATGGTCAGGTGCCTTGCCTAAGACTGCCCCACTAACAGGTACCAGAATTGTATTCAGACCTCATCCACGGGGGCTCAGAGCTGGGGCTTCAGTCACTGTGTTGCACCCACTGCCCCTTACCGTATTCACCTTCTGATCGTTTCTGTGTGAGAGCTGGAACAAGGGGCCGAGCACAGCTGGGAACCCTGCGCATCAGGCAACTTACATTTTCACTGCTCTGCACACGGCTGCAAAAGCACAGCAAGTATTAATTTTGTCAATTTTGTTGTTACAGATTTTAGCTAGTAGGCAGATTTGCAAACCAGAAATCTGTGAATAATGAGAATCAACTGTATATAATCTAGGTAATATAAAAAAAACAAAGTTCAGAGACTAATCCCACTTATGTATATTGAAGCAAAACTTCTAATTAATACTAAAAAAGAGAATCTAGTTGCATATCAGAAGTATAATGCACCATGAAAGAGTCATTTTTATGCCAGGAAACTAAAGGAAATTGTTGGGAAATCTAGTAATATACTTGTTTGTTACGTCAGTACTTCAAAAGATGCAAAAAAAAAAAGGTTATTTGAAAAAAAACCTATCATTTCCATGTGACGTATGTAACTTAAAATTAAGAATAGACCAGATGAGCCCATTACATCACTGGAATAAAAGACAAAAACCATGTGATTATCTCAAAAGACACAAAAAGTATTTGTCAGAATTCAGCAAGTCTCCACAATAAAAAACACTCAACAGACTAGAAATAGAAGAGAGCTTCAGCCTCCTAAAGGGCATCTGCCAAAAATTGCACAGCAAACATCATATTTAATGGTGATAAATTGAAAGCTTTCCCCCTCAGATTAGGAACAAGACAAAGATGTCTGTTTCAGCCACTTCTAGTCAACATTATACCAGAGGTCCTAGTCAGGGAAACTAGGCAATAAAATGAAACAGAAGGTCTCCAGATTGGAAAGGAAGAAGTAAAACTGTCTCTGTTTATAATAACATGATCTTCCATATAGAATTCACCAAAAAGAACTATTAGAACTAATAAATGGATATATCAAGGATGCTGGATACAAGATTGATATACAAAAACTAATTGTATTTGTATACAGTAGCAATGAGCAAACCAAAAATGAAATTAAGAAAATAGTTTCATCTTAAATAAATAAAATCTTTAAAAAAAAAGTTTCATTTACAATAGCAACAAAAGAATAAGGTACTTAGAGGAATAAATTGAGCAAAAGAAGTATAAAACATAAATCATGTTCATGAATTGGAAGACAGTACTGTTAAGATGGCAAGTTGGCATACAGATTCAGCGTGATCCCTCCCAAAATCCCAGGTGGATGTTTTTGCAGAAATTGACAAGCTGACCCTAAAATTTATATGGAAACTGAAAGGACCCAGAATAGCCAAAGCAGTTTCGAAAAAGAAGAACAAAGTTGGAGGACTCACACTCCCTGATTTCAAAACTTACCATAAGGATACAGTAATCAAGACAGTGAGTACTGGCATAAGGAGAGATGAAATAGAATTGAGAGTCCAGAAATAAACCCTTACATTTATGGTCAGTTGATTTTCAACAAAGATACCAAGACAATTAAGAAAAAATAGTCTGCAACAAATTATCTGGGGACAATTGGATATTTGTGAGCAAACAAGGAAATTAAGCCCCGTCCTCATACATACACACAGATTAACTCAAAGTGGATCAGAGACTTAAAAGTAACTATGAAACTTCTAGAAGACAACATGAATAAATTATCATGGCTTTGGGTTAGGCTAAGCCATCCTAGATACAATACCAAAAGCACTAGTGATTAAAGGAAAAATAGTTACGTTGGACTTCTTCAAAATTAGAAACTTTTGTGCTCCAGAGGATACAGTCAAGAAAACAAAAAGACACCACTTAGAATAGGAGAAAATACTTACAAATCATATGCCTGGTAAGGGATTTGAGTCTGGAATCTACAAAGAACCATAATAACTCAATAATAAAAATACAGTTTAATTTTTTTAATGAACACAGGACTTGAATAGACATTTTTCCAGAGATGATCTACAAATGGGCAAAAAGCACTTGAAAAGATTCTCAACATCATTAGCCTGTCAGGGAAATTCTAATCAGACCTTCATATCCACTAGCAGGGCTATAATAAAAAGACATATAATAACAAGTGTTGACAAGGGCGTGGAGAAATTGGAACCCTTCTGCACTGCTGGTGGGAATGTAAAATGGCGCAAACGCTTTCGTAAAGGGTCTGGCAGGCCCTCAGACAGTGAAACAGAGTTATCGTATCATCTTAGCATTCTACTCCTAAGGAAATACCCAAGAAAAATGAAAACACACCCACACAAAAACTTGTACATGAATATTCATAGCAGCATTTTTCATAATAGCCAAGAAGAGGAAACAACCCTAATGTCCACTAATGGATGAATGGATAAGTAAAATGTGGCATATCCATATAATGGAATATTATTTGGCAGTTTTGCAGTGAATTCATGATACAGGCTACCACATTAGAGGAACCTTGAAAACATGCTAAATGAAAGAAATCAGGCACAAAGCACATATTGTATCATTTCATTAAAATGAAATGTCCAGGATGGCCAATCTAAAGAGATAGATTAGTGATTGCCCAGGGCTAGAAAGCATGAGGGATTTGCAGGGTGACAACTCAGGGTTGTGGTGTTTCTTTGTAGGGGTTATGAAATAGTCTAGAATTCATGCTAGTGATGCATGCATAACTTTGTGAATATAGTAAAAGCCATTGAATTATATACTTTAAATGGGTGGATTGTATGGCGTGCGAATTCTATTTCAGTAAAACTTGAAAAAATCAATGCATTTTTTTTTTTAATACAGCATGCATACATTTCAGACCAAATGCTGAGACCTTACCCATTAGGGAAACACTAGAACAGTGCTATCTAGTAGAACTTTCTATGATAATGAAAAGTTCTTTGTGCTGTATTAATACTCTAGCCATTAGCCAAATGTGTTCAGGAACTGAGAAACTAAATTTTTCATTTTAATTAAGTCGGCACATGTGGCTAGAGACATGGCATTAGAAGCATATCCCAAGGGGCGTCTGGGTGGCTTAGTCGTTAAGCGTCTGCCTTTGGCTCAGGTCATGATCCCAGGGTCCTGGGATCGAGCCCCACATCGGGCTCCCTGCTCTGCGGGAAGCCTGCTTCTCCCTCTCCCACTCCCCCTGCTTGTGTTCCTCTCTCGCTGTGGCTTTCTCTGTCAAATAAATAAATAAAAATCTTAAAAAAAAAAAAAAAAAGGCAGCATATACCAAGCCAAAGCTGTCTGTTAGTACTATTTAACATTGCTTTGGAGGGACCAGCAACATAACATGGGAAGTAAAAATTTAACAATTGGGAAGGAGGAGGTAACATTATTTGCAGATCGTGTCATTATATACCTGGAAACCACAAGAGAATAATCTGAGAAATTATTACAAGCAGTAGGAAAACTCAGAAAATAGTAGGGACTTAATCCAAAATTAAATATACAGATACCAAAATATTTTTGAAATTTGTCAAATTGAAATTAATAGGGAAGGAAAACCTCAAACATGCCTTTTTTAAAAATGCTCCCTGGCAGGCCTATTCCACCTCCTTTGTCCATTTACCCGCTCCCCCCCCAGCTCTCCTGGGACGATTCACCTTGTCTTCCCTCCTTTCTCCCCCCAGACCTTCCCCAGTCTTGGCTGTCAGCTGTTGCATTGCCTCCCGTTTCACTGTAGAGGGGAACCCACTGCCCTGCTAGGTCCTCTGGCTGGGGTCCTGTTCACTGAGCTGACTTAAAAGACAGACTAACAAGAGAAAAGCATCCAAATTTATTTAATACAAGTTCTGCGTGACCCTAGAACCTTCGTAAGGAAATGAAGACCTGAAGAAATGGTTAAACCTCGAGCGTTTTTATACTAGATTTGACCAAGAGTAGAAAGCCATGGAAAAATAAAATAGGACCAAAAGGTATGAGCTACGGGTAGTAAACCGGGGTGAACTTAGGAAGGCCTGCTGTTCAGACTCCTGTCCTGTCCTGCATCTCTGGAGATAAGGATGTTCTTTCCTCCTGGGTTAGGGAGTACAGCTTTCACAAGAGAGTCTTATGACCTGCCTCGGGGGGAGAAGGGAGAGGTCAGAGAGCCCTTCCTGCACCTACCGTTTCTTGAATTCCTTCAACTTCAAACATTCAGTTATGCCAGCATGCCATATTTGGAGGTAGCGTATTCCCAACCCTGTCAACTGAGAAAGGAGAAGCAAGCTGAAGAGACCTTCCACATGCTTTCACCCCACATCTGCCCATATGTTGCTCATGTACACCTGCTTGTCCCCCTGAGTGTGTGAGACCCCCTCCCCTGCCTTCTCCTGAATTATCTCACTCCAGCCATTGAGTCTCTTGCCTTCTCCCGTCCTGGGGGTGGGGGAGGCTGTTTGAGCGCCACTTTCTCTTTCAGCTACTGTCCCATTGTTCTGCTCACCTTCACACCCAGACTCCCCCCAAAAGTTTGTGGGCCCGTAGTCTCTGTTCCTCTCACCCCGCTCTCTCTCTCGAGCCCACTCCAGTCAGGCTTCAGCCATGGCACCACTCTTAAAAAGTTCTGGTTAAAGTCACTGATACCCTCCAAGTTGCTCAATTTAGTGGTCATTTCTCAGTCCTTGTTTTCCTTGGGCTCTTAGCAGTTCTCCTTGACTCAGGGACACGTGGTCTCCTGGATCTACTCCTCCCTTTCCAGCTGATCCTTTGGCTCCTTTACTAGCTCCTCCTCAGCCTTCTGACTTCTTGTTGGCAGAGAACCCAGGACTTGGCTCTGTTTTTTCTGTCCACTCTCATTCCTAAGAACAATCTTACCTATAGCTTTAAATACCATCTCTGTGCTGATGGGTCCCAAATGTCTGTCCCCTGCTCAGACCTCTCCCCTGAACTCCAGACTTGTATATACTGCCACCTACTTGGCCACCTGAGTTTGGATGTCCAGTGGGCATTTCACACTTAAGAGGTGCAACATCAACCACCTGACCGTCCCTGCCCTCGGGTGTTTCTCTTGGTATCTCCGTCTCTGTAAATTGCAGCTTCATCCTTCAGTGGCTTAGGGTTCCGCTCTCACACAGTCCTGCCTCTCAAGTCCCACCTTATAGCCTCAGGAAGTACTATAAGGTTTCCTTTGACAATATCTAGAATGTGATCACCTCTCAAAACCTTTATCCCCACCTGGGTTATTATAACAACTCCCTTTCTGCTCAGAATCTTTCACAGTCCAGCTCAGCATGTCTGAAACCACGCTCCTGATCATCACCACCACCACCCCCCCCCCCCCCCCCCCCCGCTCCTTACACACACACCTAGCTCAGAGTACAAGCCTAGAGTCCTTGTCACCTGCCAGGACTGGGTGTCTGACCCCATATTAACTTCTCAGACCACTCTGCACTACCGCCCCTGACCTCCTTTGCTCCCTCCAACTCAGACCACACTGCCTTCCTCACTGTTCTTCGAGGTGTATGTGGGCTGTCCTGTCTGACTGGCAGGCTCTTCTGCACATGGCTCACCGCCTCACCTCATCTCTATTCAGTTGTCCCTTCATGGGTGCAGCCTTCCCCACCCACCTGCAAGACCACAGCACCACCCCTCCCTCGCCCACCCCCTTCTCTGCTTTACTTCTTATATTGTACTTGTTTACTAAACAAGTAAATCCATCTCTCTGTTCCAGATTATAAATTCTATGAAGACAGAGATTTGTGTCCCTTTTGTTCCCTGCTGAATCTCCCAGCAGGTGAATGTTTGTCACTTGTTGGTCAGTAGCTGTTCGTTGAGTGAATGAATGAATGAATGAATGAGGAAGATAGAGGAAAAAAGAGACCAATGAGAAGCACAGAATCCAGTGGGGGCTGGGTTAATAGTTCAGGCAAAAGGCCCTTCCTTCCCTCTAATCGATACCCTTCCTTGAATCGTCATTTTCCTTTTTAAAAAATGCATTGTTCTTTCTCATTGAAACATAAACCCCTTGGGATCAAGGACTGAAGTTTTACACCTTTGTTTCCCAAGCAAATAAATGTTGAGTGATAAGAAAAGATCATTCTCATTTGGCTAAAAAAGCACTCCTGTCACTCAATTTTGTACAATCTTTCCTTAGGCTAGTATTTTCCCCTGTTATTGTCATATTGGCTTGATATTACAGAATTTGCATATCGTCCCACCGAATGAATGCTCCTGCTAAGCAAGGACTCTTTAGACTAAACAGGGTGAATCCACGAAGTGGCGACTTCAGGTGGTACCAAGGACTGGTGGTGGCTTCTGTGCGAGCCCAGCGGGTGCCGGTCTCCGCAACAGCCGTCTAACCTGCCCCCACACGCTGCTTGGCAGCTGTCACACATCAAGGCATTCATCAGCTCTAGGGCAAGAATCATTCTGTTCCAACAGATGGACAGGCATCTAACCAGACCATAAACCATGTATGTGCCGTAAATATATTTGCTAAGGGCATGATTCCCAGTGCAAAACTTCAAGAACAGCTGTCTTAGCGTGAGCTACTGTTTCTTCGTGAGATGAATGGTTACCCAATTCAGAAACAGATGACATGTATGAAGTTAGTCTTTCCATGGCTTCCCCACTACCAGCGGCCTCGTTATTTTGGGTGTAGTTTCTGTAAACAAAAGTTACTTATGTGAGATTTTAAAAAACTAATGAGAGGTTTCCTTTGGCAGATTTGGTGTCATTTGTCTAAAAGGGGTGGTTACATTTTGTGTGTTTCTAGGGGATGCAAATTACTAATTATGAGCATTTTTTAATGCTTTTTCCTTTTAGTACTTTTGTTAAATTACTATATAAACTACTACTTAAATGGTGTTAGCTGTACAATTCCTTAAAAATACAATTATTTCGTCTTTCTGTTTCTTTCTGTCATTGTCTTCAGAAAAGATGCTTTCATTCTCCCGACATTGCTTTCCCTGTGGAACCGATGCGAATTAAAATATGAAGTATTTGTTCATTTTGCATTCATCAGAGGGTAGCTTCTATTGGTGTACGTTTTCATAAGCACAATCCAGCAGGCAAAGTATAAATTGCTGTAAAACTGGAAAAGTGTTTGAATGAGTAAAGCAGATGTTCTCTTAGCATGAAGCAGATGTAAAACTTGCAAGTGTCTGTCTAATAAAGTCTAGCATTTGGTTCCATACAGCTGGTGCCAAGATTACCAATTAATCATGTTTGAATGCTTTTTTACTAATTAGGACCCCCTCTGTTCTTTATACATTCTGGGTATAGTAAAGAGAGGGGTGGAGCACTAAAGCTTTCTGCCTTTGTACCCTGAGCAGTGTTTTGTTGTTGTTGTTTTTTTCCTTTTTTCCCCATCTTTGCGAGGCCAGTCTTCTTTTATTCTTAGCCCCCTTCATGTGAATGATTGATCTGGCTCTCCAGTTTGATTTGGGGATATAGGTTTGACATTAGAATATTCCATTGAAGACAGCCGTACTTTGAACACTTTAAGGCAGCTGGAGAGAAGAAAAGGAATGTAATTAGACTTAATGGGGTTTTTTTCCCCTTATTTGCATGAACAAAAGCTAACATTTGCTCAGTTAACATCATTTCACAGCCTCTGTGGCTACTTGACCAAGTAGGAGTGTGAACATTATGGAAAAAAGTGATACCAGTCTAGTTTTATGTTAAGAAAAGCAATAGAGCAGTTTTTCTCAAAAATTAAAGATGAATGGATTAACGTGACTGCTAAGAATTGCCTTTACTGCTGTGAAAGATACAACACAAATCAGTAGCAAATGCAAAAGCTCAAAGAGTTCCATCGTTGTATATTATCCTTTTTATAAAGCAAGTGTGCTAATGAAAGTAAATTTCAGAACCTGACTGGGCCTTTGTTCCATGTTTGATTTCCCCGAGATAAACCTGTTTTCTATAGAAGGAAGCTCATTATATAAGGTTTGCTACTCTGCCCCTCCCTCCCAGTTTTTTAAAAAAGAGTGAACAGTGATAAACAATGATAAACACAAGTTTGTTTCTCAAGGTCAATAATTGGATATTTATATTCAGATAACTGAGTACTTCTTGGAGTGCTTTATTCATGAATCAATTTGTAATACTTTTTGAAAGGATAGGAGAAATATTTAAAGGATAGAAGAGATACATGAAATAATTTCAGGCCTGAAGGTAAGTGGCATGAGTGGTTCTTTCCACGAAATGTTTATTACAGTTTGAAAAATAGTTGGAGGTAGGGGAGAAAAAACAAAGGTGTGTTAAAAGAAGCTTATCTCCTAGAATGTACCATGTTTTATGTTTAGCAGCTTCCACCAGTAAGGTTGGGTTTGTAGAATAGGGATCAGCTATGGTAGTAAAAACAGAGATGGAAATACACTTCTACAGCCTGACTTCTTAAACACTGGTGTAAAAGAGTCTGTAATGACAAATTATCATTTCATTCATTTATACTGTTATATATATAGAGAGAGAGATATAGATATATGTGTATATATTTGAAATACAGTATTTAAGAATATTAATATGATTATTCCAGAATGTCCTCCCCATCCTCACCACCATATGCCTCCAGATTTTGTTAATGATTTAAATTTTAAATTTCATAAAAGCATCTTACAACCGAATTGACTAATAGCTGTCACTTTCAATTTTCAGTTCTTCTAAAATTGAATACTTACTTAAAAGCAGTTAACTGTTGTATCCATTTGCCTATGTGAGCATCTTTCCACCAGGGTGACACTTGGCACACTAAAACTCACATGTAAAAAGATCTGCCCCGTTTCACTCAGAATACCTTATAGTCTTAGAATAAACAGAAAGTTATTAATTTTATATAATACTGTTAGCTTTTTTTATTTATTTTTATTTTTTATTTATTTATTTGACAGAGAGAGACAGTGAGAGAGGGAACACAAGCAGGGGGAATGGGAGAGGGAGAAGCAGGCTTCCCGCAGAGCAGGGAGCCCAATGCGGGGCTCGATTCCAGGACTCTGGGATCATGACCCGAGCCGAAGGCAGATGCCCAACCGACTGAGCCACCCAGGCGCCCCAATACTGTTAGCTTTTAGGTAGGTGTCTAATGCAATTATAGTTCTTTTCATTTGGGAGATTTTTTTTATACTGTCCCTATTTTGATTCTCACTAATATTACATAAGATTGGTGGTATGTTTTGTGGCTTTTTTTTTTAGTTTTAATCTGTGTGAAATAAAAACGTTAACTGTGAAACATCAACATAAATGGAACTAGTTGTCTCCATTTTGTAAAATCGTTTGTTATGGAAAGTTTTAAACATCCGCAGAAGTAGAGAGAATCATGTAATATACTCCTGTAATTCCCACCCAGTTTCAACAATTACCTACCTCCTACTGTTTTGGTTTGCTAAGATTTCTTAAGACTATATTTCGAGAGTTTTTTTTTTTTCCTTTTAAGTTGTAGTTTTGGATCCTGTTTCTGCAGTGACAATAGATATTAAAACAAACAAACAAAACAAAAACAAAAAACTAGGTCACGTAAACCCAGTAGACCTAACTTTGTTTCAGGAAGTGGAGCGAGAAATCTCATTCAGAACAGAATGTGGGCTGTATTACTCCTACTACAAGCAAATGCTGCAGGCTCCGACCCTCATGCAAGGTAATTACAACTAACAGCTTTATGGGGATCTACTTCATCCTTTTCAATATTTCAGCCAAACCTACTTATGCACTCAAGCATTTTAAATGCTTTCTAGAACTTGTGCACTTTTTTTTTAAACTTGTGCAGTTTTTCCCTGCTCAAGTAACCAGTGTTTTGCTTTGGAAGAAGTTCTGTAATACCTAATGTAACTCTCCTCTCTTCAGCTCTATTCCATCCCAAAACTCATCTGTTTGCAATTTCTTGGTTTTGCTGCAGTTTTTTTCTCATGATCGTTTTGGAAAAGGTCTTTGCAAGTGAAAGGAGTATTGTCTAAAAACAGGAGGCATTTTGGTCAGACAGACAAAAATTACAGTTGTCCTTCTTGTCCCCAGTGTCCCCATTCGGTCCTTTATTTTGCAATTGCCATTTCCCCACATTTTCGCTGTTTGGGAGTGGTTTAGAGCCCATAACCTTTACCTTGACTCCACTAATTGAAACCCCAGAAAGGATCTCTCCTACTTGCTGTGTGCTTGCTATGCTCAACACGATCACGCACAACAGAGACATTTGCTGGGCTTTGCTTGGATTCGGGTGCATTTTTGGCAAGAATCCTTCGTGGGTGATGTTTTGCACTTCTAATTCTATCACAGTAGGAGACATGAAAAGTTGGTTATCTTTCTTTTTGCGCTCTTAAGTATCAATCAGTTGGTTCCTGTGTAGATAGCCAGGTTCCCCCATAATAAGATTATTACCCATCTGCCTTTCACTTACTTGTTTTAGCAGCCATTGATGCCTGTTGCCTATATCTATAGTTACAAAAGTGACATTCTGCGTTCCTCTTGTATTTGTTAGCTGGAACTCTGTTATTTAAGAAACCTTTTTCTCATCAACTATTTGATGACCCTGAGGTACAGTTTATACAACAAAGGCAGGATAGGTGTTGATTTTCTTTCCCTATATAGTTGATCCTCTTTATTCATGGAGTCCATGAATTTTGCAAATTCACTTACTAAAACCTATTTGTAACCCCAGAATCCGTACTCATGGTGCTTTGGCAGGTATTTAGGGGCTTGTGCAGAGCAGCGAGAATGTTTAGTCACCTGGCTTACATGTTCCCAGCTGAGGTGGAACGAGGTGATGACTGCCATCTCGTTTCAGCTCTCCTTCTACAGTGTCCTTTTCACGGTCTACCTAGGGCCATGCTTTTTGCATTTTTCTGCTTTTTGTTGGTGATTCTGCAGTTTGAAATGGCCCCCAGCATAATGCTAAAGTGCTGTCTGGAATTCCCAAGTGCATGCAGGCCGTGAAGGCATACAGAGAAAACACATATGTTAGATAAGCTTTGTTCAGGCATGAGGTAGAGTGCTGTTGACCATGTGTTCAGCATTAATGAATTGCTCATATAAAAGAAGGTGTCTTTAAACAAAGACTCGTAAATCAAGGTCATGTGTCGATCAGTTGATGAAAATGCATGAACAGAGGCTCATAAGAACATAACCCTGTATTTCCTGCAGGGCTCAGTATTGCTAATTCAGTGTTCACTGCAACTTTATGGAGCATAACTACTGAGAGCAATGAGTCAGTGAGTTCTCAAAATTGTGATTTGCTTCTCTAGGATTCTCTAAAGCAGTGGTTCTTATCGAGGGGCAGTTGTGTCCCTAGGGGACATCTAGAACATCCAGATACGTTGTTGGTTGTCACAGCTGGGTTGGGTTGGGGAGGATTGTGCTACTGGAATGGGCAGAGGTGAGGGATGTTGTTACACCTCCTACAATGTCTCAACAACAAAGAATAATCAGGCCTCAAATGTCAAAATACCAGTAGTGTAAAGTTGAGACACTCTGCTCTTAAAGATGAATAATGGGTATTTTCTTTCGAATTATTACCATTATTATCTCAATGGTTCTTCTGTTTCACTTCCTCTAAGTCATTTGTTAAGATCTTCCTTCTAGAAAATTTCAAACATATAAAAGGGTAGAGAGAATCCTCTGATGGATTTTCACATGTCTGTCACCAGCTAACACAGTTACCAACTCATAACCAATCTTGTCTCCTTTCTGTACCCCATTTTCAAACTGGATGATTTTGGAGAAACTCCAAGACATCATATTTCTGCATTTGTAAATATATCAGTATATTTCTCTAAAGAATGGTAACCCCTTTTCTCAATATTACCACATTGCTATTATCACACTTAAAGCACTATTAGGAGATTTCTTACTATCAAATATCTAGTCAGTGTTGTCATTTTTCTGATTGTCTTCCAGAGTTTTAATACAGTTTTTGAGATCCAAATAAAGTCCACACATTGCAATCATTTGTTCTTTTTTTTTTTTTTAAGATTTTATTTTTAAGTAATCTCTACACCCACATGGGGCTCAAACTCACAGCTCCAAGATCAAGAGTTGCTTGCTCTACCGACTGAGCCAGCCAGGCACCCCTCTCTCTGTTTCTTTTAATCTGTAGATTTCTTTCCATCTTCTTTTCTTCAATTTTTTTGTTGAAAACACAGATTCATTTGTCTGATAGAGTTTTTCACTTTCTGGATATTGCTGGAGCCCCATGGTGTCATTTCATGATTCTCTGTTGCCTGCATCTCCTGTTAATTGGTAGTTAGATCTAGAGACTTGCTCAGGTCTCGGTTCTGTTTTAGCAAGAGTACTTCCTACGTGGTGGTGTACACTTCCACACCAGGCACATGATGTGCACTATCTCATTTAGGGTCGAGACTGACCCATTAATAAGTTCTCAATTAGCCTTTCACCTAATTAGGGTTAGCACCATTGGTGATCATTGCCTGAATCTGTTAATTTCATAAGGACTATAAAATAGAGGACATTGTCATACTTAATTTTTTTCCAAGCTGATAGGTGAGAAATGGTATCTCAATGTAGTTTTAATTTGCACTTCCCATAGGAGCGAGGTTGAGCATCTTTTCATACGTGTAAGGACTGTATGCATGTTTTCTTCTGTGAACCATCTCTTCAGACCTCTGTTAATTAGTTAGCTTGGTTACAGCGGCAGATGACCTCAGTGTAGCCGTGGAATTCTGTAACAACAGGCTAATTTCTTCCTTTATTATCCAGCCCCTATTTGGAACCTGCTGTTGTCATGACAAAGGGAAATAATCACACTGCTGGTGGAAACAGACATCGTCTTTTATTAAAAGATGTCACATCCTCTCACATGCCATTGGTCAGAGAAAGTCAGTGGCCAAACCCGTAGGCTACTTACAGCCCAAAGGAGGTACTGTAGGTCTCATGGCGGGAGGGCAGAGTGGGGACATAAAATCCTCTTGGCCTAAATTTCTGTAAAAGAACGTATGGGTTTTTGGTTTTTTTTTTATCATACTCACACAAGTTATAATTTACCTGTATTTATGTAAACATGTGAATGTCCATCTAATATACAGTAAGCTCTTTGAGAGTGGGACTGTGTTATTTGCTTACTATCATATCCCCAACACCTAGCACATTCTCTGGCACGCACTAAAAAAATCTATGAATAGTTTTAAATGAATGAATAATTTATAATTCTTTTTTCCTGATCTTTCAAATATCAACCTTAGGTTTTCATGGCTTAATATATGATAACAAAACTGAGTCTATGAGGACAATTAACCTTCTTCAACGAATGAATATTTACCAAGAAGTTTTCCTCAGTATTTTGTATAGAGTCCTGCCCATACAGGTATGTTGTGTTCTGTGACATTGAATTGTTAATACCACACGAAAGTCAAAATCTGCTATTTTAAGTTGCAACTTTCACATGTGTTATTCTGATCTTCCACTGGCTTGGTAGAAAAGCAACAAAATCCTAATTTTCTCCAGATATGTTTTGAACTTTGCTTTTTATATATGTTTTTATAAGATATTTTTTCTCCTTTTTATTTTTTTTTTTTTAAGATTTTATTTATTTGACAGAGAGAGAGAGAGAGGAAGAGAGCACAAGCAGGGGAAGATGCAGAAGGAGAGGGAGAAGCAAACTCCCTGCAGAGCAGGGAGCCTGATGAAGGGCTCAATCCCAGGACTCTGGGACCATGACCTGAGCCAAAAGCAGACGCTCAACTGACTGAGCCACCCAGGCGCCCCTATAAGATATTTTTTTACATATAGGTGCATCCTGGCTAATAATACATGCATGCAGCCTAGAGGCTGGTACATATTTTCATTTAGAAACATGTAATCATTCCTCCCTTATCTTTAAATTAAAAAAGAGATTGGAGATTCGCAAATCACAGTGACTACTCCGTGTGAATGAGGCAATACTGGACACAGTTAGATGTAAGGCTTATCTAAAGAATGAAGCCAGAGTTCTCCAGGCCTTCCTTCCCTTTCCCACTCTGCTAGTAAGAAGAAAGGCTGCCAGCACACTTTTGCCCAGAAAGGACTGATGGAGGCTTATTGCTTGTAATTAACACCCAGTTGCTGAATATTAAATTTCCACTGTCATATTTTTTGTAATTTTTTTTTGTAAGTAGGCTCCACACCCAAGGTAGGGCTTGAACTCTGGACCCTGGGATTGAGAGTCACATGCTCTTAGCGAATGAGCCAGCCAGGTGCCCCTCACTGTCATATTTTTTAAGTGACAATGAAAAGATAATGAGGGCTTCCATAACAAATATTTTTTATTGTTCCTTTTTCCAGAAATATTTAGAGCCAGTTTATTTTTATATTTATACCTTGTTTGGACTGCAGGCGATCTATGTCACAGCCCTGTACATAACCAGCTGGCTCCTTAGTGGGACATGGCTCTCGGGGCTTCTAGCAGCGTTCTGGTACGTCACCAATAGGTGAGTTGCAATCAGTAGCCCTTCTCCCTTTCTAAGATGGAAGTGAAAACAAAGGTCCTTGATTTCCAGTTCAGAGGAAGTTGTTCGGCCACATTGGTTTGTAT
This sequence comes from Mirounga leonina, assembly GCF_011800145.1. Lineage (NCBI taxonomy): Eukaryota > Metazoa > Chordata > Mammalia > Carnivora > Phocidae > Mirounga > Mirounga leonina. Next base: position 6,867,786 of record NW_023270459.1, on the reverse strand, counting down.
GGGAGTATTTTCTCTTTGGTTTTCCTAGTGGTATTTACTTGTCTTATAATTAGCAAGGTAGAAAGTCCTACTTATATATATATTTCCAGCTGAGGAAGAGAACATTGAATGACAAGTCAATAGAATCATCATAATAATTCCTGTGCTATTACCAGTTGGATGTGTGATCAGTATTTCTCTGGCCACATGTCTCCTCTCTTAAAGACGTTTAATAGTATCCTTACTGTCAACCTTGATAGGGTTGTGTTTGGCTCATAATTAGCAAAGCATAAAGCACTGTACAAATGTAAGGAGGTTCTTACATTATTTAGTTAATATTATTCTAAATACTAGAGTATGAAATAGCATTTTTTAAAAAGATTTTATTGATTTATTTGAGGGAGGGAGTGAGCATGAGAGGGGGAAGGGCAGAGGGAGAAGGAGAAGCAGACTCCCCGCTGAGCAAAGAGCCCAACATGGGGCTTGACCCCAGAACCCCGGGATCATGACCTGAGCCAAAGACAGACGTTTAACCAACTGAGCCACCCAGGTGCCCTGAAATAACATTTTTTGAAAAACATAGTCAAGATACATTGAATTATTGCTTGACCTACAGTAGCAACACCAGTATTCAGTAGGAGTCTTAAAACTTCAGCACCAAGTTCTAATATTGATTTTATTTTATAATCCTAAGCAAATTACTTCTTTTTTTTATTTTATTTTATTTATTTATCTGACAGATAGAGAGCAAGAGAGGAAACACAAGCAGGAGGAGTGGGAGAGGGAGAAGCAGGCTTCCTGCTGAGCAGGGAGCCCGATGCGGGGCTCGATCCCATGACCCTGGGATCATGACCTGAGCCGAAGGCAGACGCTTAACGACTGAGCCACCCAGGCGCCCCAAAGCAAATTACTTCTTCTTATAACCTTATTGAGTGCTACTTTATGCTAACCACTTTAAAAATGCTTTATATATATTCTTTTAACAATCCTATAGGATAGATATTATGATGGTTTTAGAGATGATGAATTTTTTTTAATAAAAGATTTTATTTATTTGAGAGAGAATGAACATCAACAGCAGGGAGGGGCAGAGGGAGAGGGAGAAGCAGGCTTCCCGCTGAGCAGGGAGCCCACTGAGGGGCTCCATCCCAGGACCCTGAGGTTATGACCTGAGCCAAAGACAGATGCCTAACCAATTGAGCCACCCAGGCGCCCCAGAGAGAGGAAATTAAAGGTTAAAAGGTTAAGTTTTATATATACATACATATATATATATATATGTATGTATGTATTATGTATATATATACACATACACACATACATACATACATATTACTTAAAAAGTAAAGGTGTTTGTATATATATATAAAGTCATACACACACACACACACACACACACACGGCCCCAGCTTAGTCTCCATCAGAATTCAAACACAGAGTATGAAAACATTGTTATGCTACCTCTTAACATTTTAACATAGTATTCTTGCTAAGAGTAAATGAAAGTCAAATCTGTTGTTCTATCAAGAGGAAAGAGAAGACATTTATTGAATGCCTAGTCTGTGTGGGGATGCTTCTTGGTACTGGGTGTACAAAGGTGAAAAATTAGCTATACTTACCGTCTGATGGTTCACATTCCAGAGGGACAAGAAGCTTTTACAAATTATTTTTTTTTGGTATAATATTTATACAAATTATTATTACAAATTATTCCAATGACAAAGATTCAGATCTAAGCACCAAAGAAATAGAGGGAGAAATCGACACGTTGCCAGTTTGCACTGATAACTTTGAGGGAAATAAAAGTTGGAGGCAGTTAGGCATGAGTGCGTTGTCCTGGGTTTTGGAATCAACCTACCATGGCTTGGAGGCCAGTTCTACCCCTTAGCTAGCTGCATACCTGTGGACAGAGTCCTTAAATTTTCTCAGAGCAACTTGATGGTACAGGGATGATAACAGTAAGGACAAATCATTATTGTTGAGAACTGATAACCAGAATCTGAAGTATATTTAATGTCCTACATCTTTCACTGTAGGAGATCTTTTCAGGTAATTATAGTAAAAATTATTCCTGTGGCCGTTTGTGTTTTCTCTGTGCAGAATAGATACCACAAGAGTTGAGTTTACCATCCCGCTGAGGGAGAATTGGGCTCTGCCATTCTTTGCAATTCAGATAGCAGCAATCACATATTTCCTGCGACCAAACTTACAGCCTTTTTCTGAGGTAAGTTTTGGTAATACTTTATATATTTTTTAATTATTCAGTTTTGTTGAAGAAGCTTCAGAAAATGTGATGTGCATGGTGTCCCATCGAGTGTGTGAATAGTTCTCATTCTATGACCAGTTTTTGAACTTGAGTTAAATTAAGTTTTCCCTTTCTGAGCCCTTTCCTACTTTGCAAAGAAAATGTTTTCATTTTTGATGTTAAAAATGTACCCTACATTATCTGCCCTCAAATAGTTGCAGCAAGCCCACACACAATTTCTGCGGAACTGTCAGAATCCTTAAGCCATTGCCCTTGAGATGTGACATGGTGCATTATCTCCTCCATAATACTGTGGAGTACACATACCTTATGTGAATATTTATACGCCCAGTGTCACTTCAGGATATTTAGAGCTTAAATAACAAATGCAAGGGTTTTCAGAGCCACAGTTTATGGTTTCTCTATTTGGTTTATGGAGATATTGGCTGCTCTTGAGAGAACTTGTCGGCAGGGCCCTTTATTACTAGAGACATGGAAATTACACAAAGGTTTTCTTTTTACAGAGGCTGACACTTCTTGCCATTTTCATATCAACTTTTCTCTTCAGTCTGACATGGCAATTTAATCAATTTATGATGCTGATGCAAGCATTAGTGCTGTTCACACTGGACTCCTTGGACATGTTGCCGGCGGTGAAGGTAAGCTTCGCTCTCTTCTCTCCCTCGAGGTAGCCGCCGTTTAGTGGTTTAGATGACAGAACGGTTCAAAATGTGCACATGCTTAACAATCAAGTCGAAGCTGCTTCTGAGTTCTAATGTAAATACGCTGTGGTCGATTTCGGTTGAGTAATCTGTGCAGCCTAGTTTGACCATCTTAACTTTTATTCTGTTTATCCTCCAGTAAAAGATGGATTTATCTGGAGCACAGATGTCTAGATCAGTTGTCCTTTACAGAGATGACTTAAATTTTAAAATATAAGATAGCTAAAATGTCTTATTATGTAGTGCCTTTGTCCCCCAAGGAGATCAGTGGGTATACAACACCTTTTTCGTGGTAACATTGATCAGGTATGAGGCGGGACTCCCCATTGCCTGACCAAAGGCCACACATGGGGCAGGGCCTTTTTTTTTTTTTTTAAGATTTTATTTATTTGATAGAGCACGCATGGGCACACAAGCAGGGGGAGCGGCAGGCAAAGGGAGAGGGACAAGCAGGCTCCACTGAGCAGAGAGCTTGACATGGTGCTCGATCCCAGGACCCCGGGATCATGACCTGAGCCAAGGGCAACTGCTTAACCGACTGAGCCACCCAGGCGCCTCCTCTGGGACAGCGCCATTTTAAGGAAGCCGTCGTTTGTCTCATGGTGTGTGACAACCGTGTGTGCTGCTATCATTTCATGGCAAGGGGTTTTTCACATGCAGAAATGTGTTTTAATGTATTGTGGATGTTGTAAAAACTCTTCATTGTTACTATTCTAAAGTAACTTAAGTATTTCCCAGTATCATAAAATATTCTAATTCTAAGGCAGCAAGATCATGTAATACAGAAGAGTCGCATTCATTCATTCCGTGTCAAAAGAGATGCAGCAATCTTTAGAGAATGGCTGCATCTGAATTAGGACACCTTAAGATCCGCCAGCAAGTGCACGTTGTCCGTCTGCCGGGCAGTGGACAGGCACGACAGAGACTCGCCACCTGTATGAGACATCGTGTGTGTGCTATGGTGGGAAGTAAAGATGTGGACAGTTAGAACAACGAGATGTCCGTATGTCTAGAGAGGTTAATTGTAGTAACAGGAAGCACTAGAAGTCTAAGAAGGTTCGTTGTAGGCTAGAAAGGTTTCACAGAAGTGGAAGGCTCAAGCTGGGCCACAAATGAGAAGATGGAGTGCTGGGAGGGTCAGGATATGAAGGTAAAATACAGGAAGGAAAGCAAGTAGACAGCACAGCAAAGCGTGTGTTGTGTGTGTGTGTGTGTGTGTGTGTGTGTGTGTGTGTAGGGTATATATATGATATTTGATAATGGCAATGGAGCTCCAGGTGCCTCAGAAAGTCTCGTGTACAAATGAAGCAGAGTCTCTTTATATTTGCTTTTCCTGTTTTGTAACCTCTTTGGACTTTGATCATGGTGACGTGTAAGCTTCGGGGAAGGGATGCTTGGATGCCTTTGCATTTCTCCACGGCCTGCTCTCTGGAGCCGGTTGGTCTCCCTTTCTCTCTTTGTATGCAATAGCACGTTTCCCCCCTTTCTAGCAAGTACTTTCAAAAGAACCTTATACGTTGTCACATAAAAAATAAATACATTGAGCCATTTTGAAAATAACTATATAAAATTTTTCTACAGTGTAATTTCACAGAAAAGCCTAGAAATGTGTTTTCCCTTTCACTGACACTCTCACCTCTAGAGATTTAGCCTAAGGAAATAATCAAGCATGTTCATTTTAGTTGTACTTGTAATAAGAAGAAGCTAGCTGGAAAAAACCTAAGTCAATAGCAATAGGGTGTTGTTAAATAAATATGGTATATCAGTGTAACAGTATTATATAACCATCATTTTTCCTCTCTCTTTTTTAAAAGTAAAACACATATGGGGCACCTGCGTGGCTCTGTCGGTTAAGTGTCCAATTCTTGATTTCAGCTCAGGTCATAATCTCGGGATCGTGGGATCAAGCCCAGCATTAGGCTCTGCCCTCAGCATGGAATCTGCTTGTCCTTCTCCCTCTGCTCCTCCCCCTGCTTGCACTCTCTCTCTCTCTCCCTATCTCTAAAATAAATAAATAAAATCTTTAAAAACATAAATAAAAGTAGAAAAAAATAAAAGTAAAACACATATAGGGAAAGTGAGAAAAGTTTCCGAAAAGATACACATCGAAGTATTAGCAGTCAGCTGACTGTGATTGATGTGAATGATGTTCTTAAATTCCTTTTGTCCTTTAAATCTTTTGAATTTTTCTGTAATGAACATGTATTACTTTTTCTGTTTTCTTTTAAAATGAAAAACAAAAAAAGATACTGTTGGCACACGTACCACAAAACTAAAGAATAATACAGGTAATTTATGTCATATTCAGTTTTACCCTTTGTTAAACTTTCATAGTTGAAACTATGTTACTATTAGTGGTAGTAGTTGTAAGTATCAAAATTTGAGGAGGAACAGTATAGTAATGAAAGAATCCTGAGTTGTAAAACCAAGCTGCTGCTATTGGGTATGAAAATAACTAGCTCTTTAAAGTGATTTAACTTCTTGGAGCCTTCGTTTCTTCATAAATTGGAATCACTGACCTCTAATCATGTCAAATGGGAGAGTCAGAATAGTTGGTATAAAAAAAGGTAATGCAAATTCAGCGTCTGATGTGCTGACAAGAAGCAGTATCCTCTTCAGTACATTTCATCTTTTCCTGGGTAATAGAAAATCTCTTACCATCAAAAGCTCAAGTTTCACTCAAAAATATGTCTAGGCTTTTTAAATATAGAACAGAATAGTAGATGGTATAAGGCATATACTTTGGCTCTGTTAAAGAATATGGAGGCTAATGAAGTTTTATTAACCCGTTGTGAAAACAGTAAGACACATGAATGATCACTACGTAAGAGGAAATTTTAGAGCACTCCATATGGTTCCAGACAAGATGGGGTGAATGCACTTCTCCCTGTTTCTCCCGCTTAGTACAACTAAAAGCCCTGAACAGTGTGTATAAAACTCACAGAAGAAGATTCGAGTGGGGAAGAAACGAAAGCAGGCTGTTTAGAGCCCTGGCGCCTAGAGGAAGAACACAGCAGTGAGGCCCTTAGATTTTCTTTTTGCCCCGTTTATCCCAGAGAAGGTGCTAGAAAAGTCAGCAACCAGGAAACACCAATGGACTCAGTCAGAAGCCCCAGGAAAAGCCAAAAGGACCAGGAAAAGGGAGGCAAGTTATCTCTAGCAAGAAAGAAAACATTCGGACATTAACTGCAGTACTTCGGCCAAACAGCACAGAAAAAAACTGCAGTTTCACTCCCACCTCCATTGGCAGAGGGCCGGTGGGGAAGCCAGACTCCCACCCTCACCCAGCTCTACCAAGCTACTCACTTTCTGCCAGGGCCATGTCGGAAGTCTGCCATCTCCCAGAAGCATCAGTGAGGGCCACAGGGAGAACCTTCAGCCCTCATCCAGTGGTCATGAGCTAGCCCTTCCCCCTTCCTGACAGGATGGTGTCAGAAAAGATCAACAGGGAAGCCGGGGTTTTTACCACCGCTCAGAAGTAACAAGCCTCCCTCTCTCCCTTCACTCTCCCCCCTCCACACACACAGTCAATGAAGGCCGTGAGAAGAGCAGTTTAATGAGGCATCCTTTCCCTTCTCAGCCAGAAGCCTTGTAAGGAGCCTAAGCTTTCACCATCTCCCGGCAATGAGACACCCTTCTCCCCTGTCTCCCAAAAGTCAGTGGAGGTCAAGAGGAAAACCAGACGTCTAACCCCATCTGGAAATAAAGAAGCAGCATCCTTCTTCCCCCACTGCCATAGCACTGGTACGGTGTCAGAGGAGGCCTGCTGACACAGAAATTTTGAAAAGATCCAGAGTCCCATAATGTAATACAATGCAATTGAAGATTACTTCTTATACTAAGAACCAGGAAAAGCTTCTTGAGCGAAAAGAGACAATCAACAGATGCCAACACCAACACACAGAAGTTGGATTATCTGATGAGGAATTTAAAGCAGCCATTATAAAAATTTTTTCATTGAGCAATTACAGACACACTTGAAACAAATGAAAAATAGAAAAATGAGGAGCAAATGGAAATTTTAGAGCTGAAAAACTCCAATAATGACAAAAACTCAGTAGACAGGCTCAGCAGGAGAATGGAGTGGTCAGAAGAAAGAACCAGTGAACTTGAAGCTAGAACAAGTTAGAAATTACCTAATTTAAACAAGAGAAAATAGCCTGGAAAAAAAAGAACAGCACCTCGGGGACCTGTGGGACTATAAAAAAACTCTAATATTCTTGTGATCAGAATCCCCAAAGGAGAGAAAGAGCATGAGGCTGAAAAAAGTATTTGAAAAAGTGCTTTTCAAAGGAATATTTGAAAACTTCCCAAATTTCACAAAAGATAGGAACTTACAGAATCCGGAAGCTGAGCTAATGTCAAACATCAGATCTACCACTGATGATCTAGGACTTTCTAATACACAGTACTGCTCAATTTTACATTCTGGCTGTTCACCAACAATGTTTCTTACAAATCTAGGATATAATAACATTTATAAAAACTGTGCAATCTTGTTGTAACTTAAACTGTTCTCTTTTCTAGAATTATGCCTACTTGATATAAAAAGAACTGGCAACACCAAAAAACACCATAACTCAAAAAAGGCAGACAAAAAACTGTTTTTTTTTTTTAAATGTATTCATGAGTGATTTGTTATCCTTAAAGAGGTCCTACAAATCAGTAAGAAAAATACTTACACCCCAATAGGAAAGGGAGCAAAAAATATTTCCTAGAAGGAAAAGCATCAAAAAGAATAAAATACTTAGGTATAAATTGAACAAAAGAAGTGCTTATGCTTATACTCTGGAAACTACAAAACACTGAAAGTTTTAAAGACCTACATAAATTGGAAAGATATCCCATGTTTATGGATTGGAAGACTCACTATTGTTAAGATGGCAGTACTCCCTAAATTGTCGTACAGATTCAACACGATTCCTCTCAGAATCCCAGGTGCATGTTTTGCAGAAATTGACAAGCTGATCTTAAAATTCATGTGGAAACTCAAGGGACCCAGAATAGCTGAAACAATCATGAAAAAGAGGAATAAATTTAGAAGACTCCCACTTTGCAATTTCAGAACTTACTTCCAAGCTATAGTAATCAAGACAGTGTGATACTAGTAGAAGGATGGACATAAATCAATGGAATAAAGTTGAGAGACCAGAAATAAATCTTCAGAAATAAACAGTCAATTTGATTTTCAACAAGGGTGCCAAGATAATTATGGGGAAAGAATAATCTTTCCAACAAATGGTGCTGGGATAACTAGATATCTACATGTGAAAGAATGAAGTTGGACTCCTCTCTCATCATACACAATAATTAACTCAAAATAGATCACAGACCTAGTTGTAAGAGCCAGAACTATAAAACATTAATTTTTTTTAACTATAAAACATTTAGAAGACAGGAATAATTTTTTATGACCTTGGAGTAGGCCAAGCTTTTTTGTAAGGATCCAGCACCAAAAGACAAGTAACCAAAGAAAAAATAGACGAATTGGACTTCGTCAAAATTTAAAACTTTTGTGCTTCAAAATAATACCATCAAAGTGAAAAGACAACTCACAAAATGGGAGAGGATATTTGCAAATCCTATATCTGATAAGGCAGTTCCAGAATATATAAAGAACTCTTACAACTCTTTCAACAATAAAATATGGGCAGAAGATTGGGTAGGCATGTCTCCAGAGAACATATGCAAATGTCCAGCAAGCACATGAAAATATGCTCAGCCTCATTACTCATTAGGGAAACACAAATCAAAACCAAAATAAGATACCATTACCTTCCCCCCCCCAACTCAGATGGCTAACATCTAAAAACAACAACAACAAAGACAGATGATAACAAATGTTGGCAAGGATATGAAGATGTTGGAGCTCTCCTGCATTGCTGGTGGGATTACAGGGTGGTGCAGCCATTTTGAAAAACAATTTAGCATCTCCTCATGTGTTAAACATAGTTACCATGTGATCCAGCATTCCACTGCCACATATATACCCATGAAACATGAAGACATATCCACATAAAAATTTGTACATGGATGTTTATAGCATCATGATTCATAACAGCCAGAAAGTGGAACCCACCCAAAATGCCCATGATTGGCGGGGTGTTGCGGAAATGATGAAGATGTCTTAAAATTAGATTCTGGTGATATTTGCACAACTCTATTAATACTAAAATTCATGAATTGTACACTTTAAATAGGTGAATTTTGTGCTATATGAATTATATCTCAATAAAGCTATTAAAAAAGAAAAGCTATTTCTTCACTAACCAGTAATTGTACTTTCAGGAAATCTATCCTAAGGAAATGCATTCCTTCATTCGTTCCTCCCATATTTATTGCGCCACACTGTTCTAGTGGGTGTTGTTTTAGGTGCTAGGGATACAACAATGAACAAGTTAAGGAGCGACAGTAGTCCCCCCCTCCCCCCCACACACACCTTATCCAAGTTTCAGTTACGTGCAGTCAGCCACGGTGAGCAGCATAATCCACCTTCTGACATACGTTCAGTAGTGGCCTAATACTGTCACACCTCTAGCACTCACCATCCTTCGTTTTATTACTTAGCTCTTTTACCATGTCCCACCATCACAAGAAGAAGGGTGAGTACAGGAGAAGATACTTTGAGAGAGACCACATTCACATAAATTTTGTACAGTATATGGTTATAAGTGTTCTGTTATTGGTTATCCTCTTACTGTGCCTCTTACTGTGCCTCTTACTGTGCCTCATTTATAAATGAAACTTTATCATAGGTATGTATACTATGTACAGGGTTCAGTACTCTCCATGGTTTCAGGCATCCACCGGGGGGTCTTGGAACATATCCCTTGCAGATAAGGTGAATGAGTGTAACCAGATACAATGATCTGAGGTTTTTTTTAAAAGGATGTTCATAACATTAATTTTAATAATGATAAAAAGCTGGGAACAATCCACTGGCAAACAAACTATGGCATATGGTAGAATGTTATATAGCCATTTAAAATTAAGTTTTCACAGAATAGTCATTGATGTGAGAAAATGATACAATATAATGTGAAATAAGTAAAATGATACATGAAAAATACACCACTATGAAATCAATATTATTTCTGTAGGTAATGGTGTTGGATTTTGATTTTAGAGCCCACCTTTCTATCCATTATTGTTTCTTTTTATGTTTTCCTGGATTTTCTAAATCTCCTACAATAAAATATTGTGTCTATAAAGATCCTAACATCCAAGTTTCTTTTAACACCAACCGAAAGCACTGAACCATTGCAGAGTGTGCCTTTAAATGCTTGATACAGGTTTGTTTCCTTTGAGATGAAGAAAACAAAACTAGGAGGGAAATCTGATTTGCTGCTGAGTAAAAGCAGAATTTTTCATATGCCAATAAGAATATGGAATTGTCCAACTTAAAAGAGGAGACCAAGTATCAAGTCTTGGGGCGCCTGGGCGGCTCAGTCTGTTAGGCGTCCAACTCTTGATTTTGGCTCAGGTCATGATTTCGGGGTCCTGGGATCGAGCCCCACCTCCGGCTCCACCCTCATCAGGGAGTCTGCTTGAGGATTCTCTCATTCCCTTTCCCCCGCCCACACACTCTTGCATTCTCTCTCTCAAGTAAATATATAAATCTTTAAAAAGAAAAAAGACGGTATCAACTCTTTATTAGAGACTGTCATTTTTTCTTCATGGCATATTTTCTGTGTTCAAGTTGGTTGAGTTTTGCGTCTTTCAGTATCAACCTGGCAACAATTCTTCTACACCAAGAGCTGTCTTTAATGAGTGCTCATTATGTGCTAGGCATTTTAAAATATCACCACATCCGGTCCTTAGGCCAGGCCATTATGGCAGCTCTGACGAAGGTGTCATCATCCCTCTTCTACATGAACTGTGTCCAGCTCATTAAGGTCCCACTGCTGGTTTATGTCAGAATCGGGGCTGTAGCAGCAGGTGCTGTTCACCTCAGGGCTCGTGTTCTCGACCGCGGCACTGTGCCGCCTGCCTCAGGCCCACGAGGCGGAGAGTCAGAGGCCTCACTCCGGGAGCAGTTGTCTGTGTAATGGAATTCAGCACACACAGAAAATGAAGCAGTAAAGGACACAGGCCTGAAGTGCGGAACATTCAGAAATAACAGAAGATGAGAAAATACTGTAGACAGTAACTGTAAAAGAATTTAGAAGAAAACGGAAGGCTGCAGATCACATTTGCCCGTTTCCAGAATATATTTATGCCATTCTTTGCTTCCTGTGCTTCAGTTTTTCTGTTTGTTTCCTCCTTAATTAACGTTACAAAGTTTAAAGTGCTGTATATTTAAAAGGTAAACAGGATGTAAATGATTTGGTTTCGGGGACTTTTTTTTAGACTGAACTACTTGAAGCTAGGTGTGTTGTTTGTAACTCGAAATGTATCCAGCCAGTGGCCAACATGTCAGCATGCAGTAGTCTCTGGATAAAACCCATTTCACCATCTGATCTTTGCTTGTTGCAGGCGACATGGCTGTACGGCATCCAAATGACAGGTTTGCTCCTGGTCTGCATCCTTCAGTTTTTTAATTCTATGATTCTTGGATCATTGCTTATCAGTTTTAACCTTTCCGTATTAATTGCAAGAAAACTTCAGGTAGGACATTTTTGTGTCCTTAAAGCAAACTTTTTTTTTTTTAATTGTGCGGTTGGATGGGCCTCGTTTTCATACAGCACACAAAGGTGGATGTCTGAGCAAATGCACACTGAAAAGCACTGAAGGCATTATTTAGGTGTTTTGTCGGGGGGAGTGGTTTACATGCATGGTATAGCATTTCTGTTTTCTAGCTTTCTGATGTGCCATCCCTTTGTTGTGACATGTTTCTTTTCTTAGAGAATTGGAATCTTAGTTCAGGGATTAGCCAGAGATGCTCATTTGAATGCCATTGATAGAAAGTTGAAATAAAAGAGCAAAAATCATTAACTTTTTTTGTGTGTGAATGAAGAGTAAGAAGAACCTGTGGCTTGGGGAAATATGTTCGCCACAGTGCCTTTCAAGTAGGTGGACGCCGTATTATTGATGTGTACTAGCAATGCTCTTTACCCCAGTGTTCCGTACCATGGTATTGATTTGTAAGTGAATTAAAATTAACTCAGAATTTTGAGACTCCAAAGACATACGTTTAGAACTATGGGGACATTTCCTAGAGTGTCACGTTTGAAAACACTGGCCTGATCTTTTGGCTTAATTCAGTAATTCACATTTCTTAAAGTTACATGAGATTTAATTAAGAGTCCATTGTTTTTCTTCATATAGTGTCACAAAGCCTGTTTTCTTTCTCAAGAGCATATGAGAAACATTTCTCACAAACACTTTTATATCAAGAAGCTGTTTTACTTTCTGCTTTGGGAAGAATAAATCCTTCTTCTTTGGAGTGAGAGCTGTCGTGGACAAGCTGTCACAACGACTTTTAATTCATCCTTCTAACTTTACTTATAAGTAAACAACATGCATATTGAACTCTTTAGATACTATATTTGATAATCTGTAAAGTTATCTAAGGGTTATAAGAAAACTATTACATATCAAAGAGCACAGTTTACCTTTTTTTATACTGATAGGTCCTTTATTTAATTGGGTTATGGCCATGTCTGTGCTACATGAATTAATGGATCAATGATCGCAAGATTTGTTCAGTCAGTGTATTCTGAGTACCTTCTGGCAGACTCCATACTCTGGTTGCAAAGGTCTGCAGAAAAAAAAAAAGAAAGAAACACTAGGACAGTTTTCTGATCTTACGAAACTTATTATTAAGGAATTCATTTACTCTTATATTAGAAATTTACAAATATTAAGACATTGTAACCTCATAAAAATTAGGTTATATTTTCCACATATTTTTCTCTATGTTGCATGATCTAATGTTTTAAATCCTTAAGTAATCTCATCTTAAATGTTTATGAAATAACTTAAGAATTAAAACTCAACTTTCTTAATTTCTAGAAAAATCTGAAGACTGGAAGCTTCTTTAATAGGCTTGGGAAACTATTGGTACATTTATTTGCAGTTTTATGTTTGACACTTTTTCTCAACAACATTATTAAGGTAGGTTAATAAAATGACCTTTAATTTACATTACTACAGAATTACCAGGTTTACTTGTAACAAGCTCAGCTTTAACTTTGTTTCAGTAAGTTGTCTTCTTGATTTTTTAGTCACTGATTTCTGTTTACTCTTATTAAAGATTTTTTTATCCATTTACTTGATAGAGGGAGCATGAGTGGAGGGGGGAGAAGCAGTTTCCTCACTGAGTGCAGAACCTGACATGGGGCTCGATCCCAGGACCCTGAGATCGTGACCTGAGCCAAAGGCAGACGCTTGACTGACTGAGCCACCCAGGCACGCCTGTTTACTCTTTAGTATGTTCTAACTTGAACTCACTTTTTGAGTTGTTAAACTTTGTAAAAGCTCAACTTTAAAAGCATTAAACAGGTGTTTCTCTAAAGTTAGAGAGCATTTTCTTATACTGTGGTACAAAAAAAAAAAAGATGACATTATTTTTATTGGGTTAAGTTAAATAAACTGGCAGGGCACCTGGCTGGCTCAGTTGGTGGAGCATGTGACTTTTGGTCTCAGGGTTGTCAGTTGGAGCCCCACGTTGGGTGTGGAGATTACTTAGAAAAAAGAGATAAGTAAACTAATTTTACTATCAGAAGCACAGGGATTTATTAAGATGATTTTGCCCCTCCTAGAAGGCTGGTTTCAGGACAGGGGACATCTGCATGTGCATGACAGACTCCTTCTCTTCCATAAGAGAATGGCAGTCCCTCTTCCTGTCTGTATGACTATCAAAGACTCTCACTCATCCAGCTGCATTAAACACTTCCACTCTGGGCCCTCGTCCCTATGTTCTTAAACCCCATAGAGTTCAGTACTTATCAAAAGCCTATTTGAGCTGAGCAATCAGCATTTCTGAAGGATTGGCTGTAAGATACGCAGTTCATCCATTCCCCCACTCTAGATGTTCAGTGATCTGTGCCTGGATTAAGCCAGTGGAGAGCTGCCTGCCTGGACCATTGATTCTTGACTTCCCGAAGAATAACATCTATTGAATTGTACTTGATGTCTTGCCAACTATGTACAATGAGAGGCGTTAGAAAAAACCTTCTTTGAGACTCCTGCTGTTTTTGCTGTACCCATGGGGAAAATTTCTCTTGAGTCTCAGTTCTGGGAGTGTTAGGACGTCTTTTGAGCAACTGCTTTGTTTTAATCTTAGAACCTGTGCTTTTATCTCCCTCTGCATTTGCTAGTCGAATATGTAAACCCAAATTTGTGGCTCATCTCTAGCAAATGTATTTTATGTACTAACCTCACTTTCCAGATTCATCTTCTTTTCTACCTTCATTTTCCTTCTGAGAGGATTTCTTCACCCATTTATGTTGTATGGATTCTTATAAGCCATCTATTAAAAATAAAACGATGTGAATTACAATCATTAATGATGCGCACTGGCATTTGTCAGTTCCCCAGGAGGGCCACCACGGGGGTGTCGATTGTCTTTGTGTGGCTGAGTCTTCTATCAGTTGTGTCTGCAGACAGAAACCCCAAAGCCAGACAGGCCCTTTGGGCTCTGTATATGTGTGAGGTTTCAGATCATCCTATTACGGGTATTCTGATAAAAAAATTTGTACTCCTACCGGGCTTCAGCCCTTTCCCTCTCACTGATACCCAAGAAGCTCATCTTTTATCTATTTTACATGTTGAACTTACATGTAAGATGGTTTGAAAAAATGAGTCTGCTAAAAAAAAAAAGGAACAGAGGGAGCTTGAAAGTCCCCGTGTTAGAATTCTTCAGTTCTAACAACTCTTGAGAATATTTGCTAATTTTATAAACCCCTGTGCACACAATCCTATGAAACTGGACAATGAATATATGTATTCAGTGGGAAGTTATCAGGAAACCACGCATAAGGAACTTATAACAACTTTCATTTTCTCCCTCCCTGATAGAAACTTCTTAATCTGAAGTCAGACGAACACATATTTAAATTTCTGAAGGCAAAATTTGGGTTTGGAGCAACAAGGTATGACTGAATTTAAAATTTATGTTTGCTTTTTTATATTATATCAACAGGGACTTTAAAACTTAAGTTATCATTATGCCTTCAACTATTAATTCCAGGCTCATTTGAGGAAAAACTTGTGGTTTACTTATCTTGTACTGAATTTAATAACTTTGCTTTCTTTTCATTTGTTCCCTAGAGATTTTGATGCAAATCTGTATCTGTGTGAAGAAGCGTTTGGCCTCTTACCTTTTAATACATTCGGAAGGCTTTCAGATACTCTCCTTTTTTATGCTTACATATTTGTTCTGTCCATCACAGTGATGGCAGCCTTAGCGGTCACCTTCCATAATCTCAGGTATGGCATGTTTCAGAAATCTGTCCTATGCTTTAATGAACTTGTTCTGTGTTGCAGAAAAACTACACAGTTGAAATTCAAAATGTCAGACACAGACAGGGTAGCTCAACGGGGGATCGTAACCAGATTAGAAGGGATCCCATACTCAGGAGTTAAGGATCAACCAGCTAAGAGACAGCAAAAAGCAGGCAAGGCAGTAAAGACTGGTCTGGGAACAAGGTCCCCTTTGAGCCAGCTCTGCATTGCCCTTATTATGGAATGGGGATACTCAGAGGACTTAACTCTGCAGGGTTTTGTGGGGAATAAATAAGTTAAAACAATAGTACTTAGAATGCTGCCTCACTCCTAGAACATTTTGTAGATTTTAGCTGTCATTAGCTGGTATTATTACGGACTCATAGTCTCTATTTTGTTCTCATTATTAGTTTCCTGTTGTTTTTCTACCTTTCGTCTAGCTGCCTTTTTTATTGCTCCTAAAATATCAAAAAAATATTTTTTGTTTTGTTGCATCTTGCTATAAGGGGCTTATAAAGTTGGAGTGGACCATAACTATTAGCATCCGCCAAAGTCTTCAGTAATAATTGACTGTCTAAAAAACTTAATGTGTCTACTAATCTGCTAAAAGAAAGAGTGAAGGAGTATAAAGACTTTTTTAAAGCTTGTAGAATACCTACCTACAAAGCTGTTGGAGTTTTTTGAATTTACTATCCATGTTCAATTGAAAGAAAATTAAGTGTAAGAAATTGAAGCTACTGTCATTTGTGAAAACTTAATGAAGCTCAGAAGGAAGCTCTTTTCTCTGTAGTTATCTTGCCAATTAAGGTGCTGGTGAGCTGTGATTCGCAGCCCCCAGAGAGCTGTGCTGGGAAAGGGCATTAAAATGAGTCCAGATCAGTTGAGATGTTTTATGATTATTAAGAGTGAAGCCACATTGAACCGTGAAAATATTTCATTGACTATAAACTATTTTAGTATCTTTCAGAAGTGTTCTTAGCCCGATACCTAGCCCAAGATAAAATTTAGCCCTGTGAAAATAGATGGAAATTATTCTAGACAGTGTAATTTAATATTATTCCAGACACGCCAAGTGTCGACAGGACTCTAGACTGCATGCAAAGCAGGAAGTTCAGTTGGCCTGCAGTATTTTGTGAAAATGTCTGCCATGCTCAGTGTGAATCTATGAGCCATCTCTGCAAGCTGACTTGATGTATGAATGTAGGTAAAGATTTTAGAGCATCCTCATCTACCAGGTAGGGGTATTAGAACCTTACTAAAAGAAAAGCATTACATTAATTAAAGTAATACAAGAATTATAGTATCTTAATATTAAATAACTTTTAAGTAATTTGAAGGATATTTTACCAATGCCAAGTATTTGAAGTATTTCTACCAGTTTAGTACTGGGAAGGATGATACTATTATGTTTACACAACACACCTGCATTAGTGTAAAGGATAGGACTCCGAGGGGATTAACTCATGGGCTCTGTATTCACGGGATTGATTAAGAGCTTTCCAGCTTGGCCGGGGAGATGGGGAGAGGTGTTGCAGAATTCTCTCAGGTACCAAGGGGAGATGAGAACATATGTTCTCCTTGTCTGCAGCAATCTTTTAGTATAAGCAACGTAGATGCCAGAGTTTGGGTTGTAATATATAAGATCTAAGTAAAGATTATTACCAGTGGTGAAAATTACCCCACAATATCAGCTTGATTCTCATGTGAATCTAGGGTGGTGAAGGGATTTCTAGGAAAGAAGAGTTCTTTAGTTGCATGGAAGCATCATACATACCTAGGTCTGTTGGATTTTATGAAGGGTAAGTGGGGCCTTGTAAAGGTATTGTTTTGATCTTAATCTGGCAGCCCTTCCTGCTGTTTGCTTATCCCCTTGACAACAAATGGTGCAACATCCGAACCCACTCACCCATCTCAGCGTCTCTAAAGTTCAGACAACAGGATAGGACAGTATGCGCTTGCCCGGTGTGATGCAGTTTAGAGCACAGCGCATCTATGCCGCATGCAGTGTTCTTGCCAGAATAAATGAACTTGACTCTAATAATTAACCTCAAGATCTAATTACAAGTTTATAAGGAGCATGGGAATAGAGAAATGTATTCAGTACCACCACAGGGAGACAATCAGCCAAATCCAGAAGGTGGGAGTAGTTACAGGACAAATGATACACTTCCTTCGACCAGTAAACGGCCTCCAAGTGGAGGATACTTGTATTGATTGAAAATAATTTAAGAGATGTTGATGAAATGCACTGTGAAAGCTGTGGGTCCTAATTCAAAGAAACCACCTGAAAAAAGCAATGGCATTAACGGAAAATAGAATATGAATTCGGTGTTACATGATAAGGAATTATTGTTCATTTTATGGGTGTAATTATTTGAATGTAGCCATATTTGATTAAAAAAATCATGTCAGGCATCTTTAATGAGGTATTGGTTGGTTAAAATGTGATCATTTGTTCATAAGGGAACTGAATTCCACGTTTATGGATTCATTTTTATTTTTTCTTATTTGTAAAAACTTGTAAAATGCTAGTAACACATGAAATATCTTTAAAGATATCTTGCAATTGAAGTGATTCCAAAAGAATTTTTTTCTATTGTAATTTAAAGGGTGGAAGCATTCTAAATTTTTACTTAAAATGAAATTTGTTAAATTTTAGTTATTAATGCATTATGTTATATAACAGTTTTATCCTCACGAATTCAGAATTGATTAATGCTGATTCATTTTATCTTAGAGCAGTAAACATTTCTAAATACATGAAGGCATAAGTTTCTGGTATCCTTAAAAAAGATTTAACTAACTTAAAATGATGTATCTAGCTTCTATTTTGTATGTGTGCTGTTTTATTCAGTGATTCTACAAGGCAGCAATCCACGGGTCAAATGGGAAAGTGCACGATCATCCTGAAACCAGAAACTGCCTACAACCTAATACATACCATTCTGTTTGGATTCTTGGCATTGAGTACAATGAGGTATTTTGTCTTACCTGTTTGCTTGATTAATTTTTTTATTCGACCACTCTTTACCCGACATATTTTAGCAATGCAACTTGGAAACTAACAGTCCTCTTCATTGATAATTATGGGTCCCATAAAAATGCCCTTGTTTACTGTCTTCTCCCGTACAAAATATCATGAGTGACCAGTTTATTCCTGATTACCAACATTCCTCCATTTTTACTTCCATGGTTTTCTCAAAAGCCAATGAAATGCATGGCTAACCCTTGGCGGATGGCTCAGATTTTCCTCCCACAGACAGTGCAGCTGAGTCACACTGCGGTGTGTCCGCCACTGGCACGGGTCTCTGTTCTTACAGAATGAAGTACCTCTGGACGTCGCACATGTGTGTGTTCGCGTCGTTCGGCTTATGCAGCCCTGAGATATGGGAGTTGCTCCTGAAGTCGATCCATCTGTATAACCCAAAGAGGGTCAGTGCTGTCGCTTTGCCTTCCACTCCTATTGCTACGAGTTTGAGGATTTTTTTCATACCAGTTACTGTTATTTCCAGTAGTTGCCTGTTCATCGGTCTGATGAAACGGAGACTAAAATTTGAAGCTGAAAATAGAATAACTGACACATTATGATTTTTTTTAATTTTAGGGAGAGAGCGAGCGCAAGCAGGGGAAGGGGGGAGGGGCAGAGGGAAAGAGAGAATCTTAAGCAGGCTCCATGCCCAGCACGGAGCCTGATGCGGGGCTCGAGCTCACAGCCTGAGATCATGACCTGAGCCGAAATCGAGAATCCGACGCTTAACCAACCGAGCCGCCCAGGTGCCCCGACACATTATGATTTTATAAGGAGTTATTTTTTAAATAAATTTATTCTTTGTTTTTTAAATCCCTTGTTTTTTCCCAGACCATAAGTTAGATATGCTCATTATACTGAATTTGGAAGTACTGTAAGCATACAAGGAAAAATTAAAAATTACCAGTAACCCCATTATCCAGAGTTATCACTGTTATTGTTATAAATTATACTTAGAACAAATATTAGTAAGTGTATGGTTATGATTAATAGCCTATAAATGCAGTTTTGAGTTGTTCTCCCTTATAAATTCACAAGGTGGCAATATGGTAGAAGCTATGAGTATCTCATGAGTGATTGGGACCCTTACATTGACGTGGTTGTTGGGCAAATTGGAGACTCATGCTCCATTAAAGTACATTTCTGTTGTTTTAAGAAGAAAAAGTCATGTGTTTACAAAGCAAAACTGTAAGGCAAAAATACCTGTGATCTAAATAATGTCTTTCTTATATAGATATGTATAATGCGATACTCAGTACCGATATTAATACTGCTGTATCTGTGCTATAAGGTAAGACTGATTTTCCTCATTCTTGCCATCATTAATTTAGCAGAATAATTGCTTTGACTCAGTGTACTCTGTATGTTATTGGCAAATAGAATGGTTTGCAGAGGTTACAAACATCTCCTTCGCTTCTCATGAAGGCACTTGGCATTGATGGGAAAACTGATCTGTATCCCAAATAGTATTTAACAAGTAAAAACAACTACAGTTTAATTTTTCTAGTTAATTTGGTTCTGACTTACTATTCAGCTGATGCAAATTCGGAAAATAAAGATGTTTTCAGACCTATATTGAGGTGAATAAAGTAGAAAAATAATTTTCTCCTGTTACCTGCCTTATAGAGAGTAAGAGATCCTAAAATGCATCTTACTTTAACCTACGTATTTTATTAGACGGTTTAAATCATCTTTGTAAGAGGCTGGGTATATGTAAATATGTACAGTCCCAGATTAGCCTCATTAGCTATCCTTCAGTTTCAATAGGAAATCATGAAATTCTTCAGATTCTCAGTTGACTAATTTCTGAAATAGCTTTAACTGTGTTCAGTTCTGAGAACCCTCGGTAAGAGACAGGGAGTCACCAGTCAGGCTATTTGGTGACTTTTGTCCCATCTTTGAGATTTAGAGGCTTGAATCGATACCTGGGCAGGAAGCCCAGACTGTGCTATCCAGTTGAACCTTTACCCTCTTTTTTAAAAATCTGACATTTTTTTTTTTAAGTTTAGATTTTTTTCCTTCAAGTTTGGTTTTATGTTAGAACAATAGATTTCCTACTCTACTGTGTATAGCCCCTCATTTGGGTAGGGGGCTCCAGGGAGGAGGGGGGCTCACCCACGGAGAGGATCAGCTAGAGCAGCTCAGCTTTTGGTTTTATTTGCTTATACTTTCATGTAAGATTTTATCTGAAGCCAAAGGTTTTAGGCTAAAAATCATGTTTGCTAATCACTATATTGGATGATTCTACTGTAAATATTTCAGAAAATTACGCTCTATCATGTTCCTGTCTATCAAAACATCTACTGTTGCAGGCAGAGCACTGGGCTAACTCAGATACTGGAAAACAGAAATAGGTTATTTCTTCCCCCCGCCTCTGGGAATTTTATTGCTCTAATTTAAATAAATGAAACTTGTTTAAAACCTCTGGAAAGCAACAACTAAAGATTATAAACAGAGTGTATGTTTAAAAATGAATGAGATACCTTGACCTCTCCACATTGGTTCTGAATGATAAAACACCCTCCTCAAAGAAAAGATTGAGCTCATCATGCTTCTTGTCTCTCATAAGGACGGACGCACACTATCAGTCTTTTTTCCACAGTCTCTCTGTGCGTAGGCTGAGTGCTTAGGTCTCAGCTATGTATTTGGCATTTTATTGATTTTTTTACAGCTATTTGAGGACTTAAATCTCTTGTTCTTGGTAAAATTGAGCAAGGAGAGTATAGAAGAAATAAACTGAGCTATACAGCACTGGTTCCCAGAGTGTGGTCCCCAGAGAAGCAGCGTAGCATCACTTGGGAACTTGTTAGAAATACAGATCCAGACCAGGTCCCACTCCAGACCAGACCTACTGAATCAGAACCTCTGGGAGTGGAGTCCAGAAATGTGTGTTTTCCTCGGCCCTCTAGGTGGGGCTAATGCATAGAACTCGGCTTCTCGGCAGAGGGCTTGACATTCTGGGCTAGATTATTCTTTGTCGTAGGGGGCTGTCCTGTGTGTTGTAGGATGTTTAGCAACATCCCTACTCTCTACCCCCTGGGTGCCAACAGCACTTCCCTCCAGTCTTGACCATCAAAAATCTCCAGACATTGGGAAACATCCCCTTGGGGGTGGGGCAAAATCCCTCCACGCGCCCCTCTTGAAAAACGTTACTATTAAAAACAAAAAACAAAAACAGTTATAGCACCAAAACCATCATTTTACGAAATCTACGTAGACATTCTTTGAATAAGAGAATTAGTAACTCAGAAGACTCCCTCCAAAGATTGGCCTGGCATCAGCATTGCCCTTCCCAGTACAAGAAACCCCAATGCATCCAGCTTTCACAGTACAGAACAGTCTAGATAGTCCAGCCTCTCAAAATGTAAAATCACAAAGACAATTAAGATGTTATGTATAGTAAGAAGTACCGTGAAACTGAGGCTGTTTTCCAGCTATTGAACAGATTTACCTGCAAGTAAAATGAACTCCTGTATTTCAAAGCCTGATTTTGAGTTTTATGGAGCAATTGTAATGAGGATTTCCGATTTTCTTGTTGATAGTAGCAGTTTTGCTGTATGTCTCTTTAAGACAATCCTGTTTAAAAGGGAAAAGCATGTACTTCACTCTAAAATCAGGAGCTTAATAAAATTACTACTCTCGTGTTGATTAACTTACTGGCATTGCTGAAATCTCACATCATTTAGAAACAGCAGTTAGTTAATCCAACACTTATTTTCACGTTGTTTAAGAAGTTTATCACAAGATGGTGTTACTAGATTTGAACATTTTCAGAATTAACAACAGCATCTTCTAAGCTAGAAAAATATCTAATATCCATTGAATTCATAGATTTCAACATATGTTTTATACCAAAAGAATGAGGACATATCATTAAAAAGTTGGCCTTCTATTGATTATCCAAGTTAGTAGGGATAATTGAAATATTACACAGGTTATCACTGAGTCCCTGTGATTTACATCTCTTCTAAAACTCGGAGCCAGAAGTGCTGATTTTCTATCACCAGCAGTTTTCCTGGTTCACGCACCCAGGGGACAAGAGGAGAATGAGAGCTAAAAATGGCCGAAGATGAGATGACAAGATAAGAAAGTGACAGGGCTGAAGCACAGCAGCCAACGAGTTGGGCGCCGCTCTGGTTCTAGTTAGTGGTTCTGAAGTACAATTACTCCATTTTCCACATTAATGAAGCACAGACCCATTGGCAGTGGCCTTCTTCCAGCATAGGAATTCTGCTCTTCACCCTAGGGTGTATGTAGATGATCAAGGCTTCTTAGCCAATCATCATTGGATACAGCAGTGAACATGTAATTAATTGTTGAATTAAACAGGCAATTATGTTAGAAAAGCCGTGGACTCGGAGTGGGATGTTTACACTCTCTGCATCACCTTAACTAACTCAAGTTGAGTAGGAGGCACTGGTGGCATAAATAGAATATTCAAATGCCCCAGATTTTCCTAGACAGTCCTACTTCCAAATACTCTTTTCTCCCATTGTACCTGCAGTTACATTAAAATACATCGAGGCATTTGTCCAGATTTCCAGTGCAGACACTGTAATCACAGTGAAGAGGGGGCTGGATTTGGAGTCCAGTTTCAAGTGGTAGCTCTGCCCCTTTTGACCTGGTCAGGTCATCTCCCTGAGCAAGCGTCTCCTGACTAGTAAAATAAAAAGTGAACAGCAGTAGGGATGACGCCTTCTGTGTCCACGTTCTCCCTGGGTAACTGCAGGGATGAAGGAGGTTCTGTGTTCCAGAGCACGTTTGTAGCTCCACAACGGTGCTGTCTTGTGAGGGCACTTTCTGTCTTGAAGGGTAGATGGCGCGATGGAAGTCAGAGTTGCTGGTACCCTGTGAGCTTCCTCGTGGTTGCCATTACCGATACCCAAATTAACGTTGGCCTAGATATCAACACCACATACGACAGCATTTTACTTTTCCTCAAATAAAAGCTCTTTTTTAAAAAGTTGACAACCCCTCTAGCCCTGAGCAGCTTTGGCTCAAGATAATTTGGGGGACTGGTCTCAGACGTTGGCTCGCTTAGGCCAGGAGGGCGGACTGCGGAGGTGAGGTCGTTCTGATACTGCTGTTGTCCTGTTGATCTAGCTCGCAAGTTCTATGCAGTTTCTCCTCTTTCGTTTGAACCTTAGTGATAGTTGTGGGCGCGGGGGTGGATTTTGTTTTTGTTTTTGTTTTGTTTTTAATTTCAGTTCTGGCCAGGAATGATGGATGAACTCTCCGAGTTGAGAGAATTCTATGATCCAGACACAGTGGAGCTGATGAACTGGATTAAGTAAGAGGATTTTTTTTAACCTTTAAAATGTAAAGTGCTTTTTAAGAGTCACCATAGACCTCATTTGGTGTTTTCTTTTTTCTGAATCGAATTGTAAAGATAACATTCATTTTCAAGTTTTTCTTTAAAACTCTGTATTTGGAAATAATTTCTTTCCATTCAAGAAATATTCTCTCTAACCACAATCTCATGAAGAAGGGAAACACCCCACAAAGAGAGGAAAACAGAGCTGGAGGATGTGCTCCAGGCCACTGACAGCTGTGGAAAGAAAGCTTTCTACTCTTGGCCAATTTCACCTTTATTGTTGCTTTCCTTTTAATACCATTCAGATTTTCTGTGACAACTGACACATGGAAGTATTCTTTCCTTGTTAATCATGTAAAAATTACACTGGAAACCACAGTTAGAGTCCTGCTAACTCCGTGCACATTTCATTTTAACGAAGTATATTGCCCAAGCCTAGGCCTAAAGGAAACTGAAAGTACAAAGTCTTCTCTCGAACATCGTCATGTTTAGCATTATACTGGTTCGTATTGTTGCCTGCGTTCTGTTGCTTTGCCTCAGCATCCGGCATCAGGATGAACTCTGTGTTCGTGAAACCGCCTCCCACCAGCACATATAAACTTTTCCACGCAGAGCAGTGTTCCTGTGCCCTGTACTACTGTATTTCCCTGCTTCATAACCAAAAAGCAGCAGTGTAACTATTCACAAGTAAATACATGTCGCAAATCTTGTGTGACATATTCCGAAGGCATCGGCTGAATCGTCTCCATCCCTTACTTAGAATTTTAGTAGCCATATTGGCACTTGCTCGTGACTAATGTTGACTAACCAGTATAGTTTGCACCGCTTGTGTATTAAGAGATGGTAAATGTTTGATAGCTTAGGTCTCTTGAGTGCGATACATGGGTTTTATAGAGATTTATGTCTAAAATATATATGTGGCTTTGGTCCCAATGTCGGACTGGCTTTGACTGGATGCAGGGAGTATAATTTTTCATCTATTTCCAGTGCTGAGATTACGAAGCAGGGCTTTGTCTTTATTTATTTATTTAACTTTAAATCATGGCAGACAATTATAGAGTAAATAATTCCTTCAGTATTTATTGTGTATGGGGAAAGAGGGTTATTCGTATAAAGAAAAGCTAATTACTTCTGCATTAACTGTAGTCAGCTGGAAATTTATGACACGTACATCTGAAGGTGAGGCTGATGTTTTCTGTTTTTAAAATTGCACTCCCGATTCGAATGATGCAGGGCACCCACTCTCTGGTAGAATCCCGAAGCCGGCGGTTCTGGCAGATCTACCCAGATCATTGTTGTAAACATCCCACCTCCACTTCCCAGTCTTACGGGAATGACTTGTAACGTCAGTCAACACGCGTCCTGGCAGATCCCGGGTTTGGCAGTGTCGGCCTGGGTGTACTTACTGTAGAGCTTCTATTTCCGTGCTTGTCCTCACAGAAAGTTAAAGTTTCTGGTTCTGAAAAATTGTGGATGAGAGATTATATTCCAGGTGTAAAGAAGACAGTCTGTTAGTCTGTTATTTCTCTCATTTGGGAAAGCGATCTTTGTTCCTTACTTTCTCCTTTCATTAACAAGGTCCTCTCCCTGTATGGAGACATATTCTTTTTACTTTTTAAAAAATCCTCAGCAACCGGAAAGCTTTGTATTGTTCCAAAATGTTGGTTCCATTGTGATCTAATCCTGCTTGTTTTCCTCTTAAAATTCTTCAAATCCAAATTATTGTTTTTGCAAAAATAGCTGCTGGGCATGTTTGTGAAATAAGCTTAAGTGATGATGAATATATGCCAAAATAGAGTCTATTTAGACACAAAATTTATTTAAATCAACATTTAAATCGGCTCTGGTCTGTCACCTTCAATTCCAAACACAAGGGAATGTACTTAATATTCTTTTAACTCGCCTTGACTTCCTCTGTTTTGGAAACATAAACTCTGACCTTCAGCTTTCATTTTAGTACTTTGATCAGTCACGTGTGCCCATGACATGAGTAGGTCGGAGCTAGGCTGGAGACCAGGCTGCGGCCTAAGGATACATGGCGTGTGTCCGAAAGTCTATTTGCAATTGTCCGAGGGCGCCTCCAGGCCTCCGCTGGGGACCCAGCCCTGTCAGTGAGGAACGCCTCCCTCTCCCGGCCTGGCCTGTTGCTGTCCTCAGCCAGCCACCGTGGCAATGCCACGGCCATCCGCCAGCAGCACAGACGGGGGCGGGAGTCACCCTCCATTAAGGATGGCTGCCCGTGAGGATGCATCAGGATGAGAAACAGTGACCTGCAGAAACTCTAGGGGAACCTCGAGTGACCCTCCATTATGGCACAGGGCACCTCCCGTGTGAAACGTTGAGAGGAAGCTTACCCGCCATGTCCCGGTCTCTGCTTCGTGTACTTAGCGCCGGCCTTCGGCATCGCTCTTGTGCTCCAGGGACCCTGAGCTTCCGTTTGGGGATTAGGTCTTGCCAGGTATTCACTTGGGCTTCTCGGGGTTGGAGGGTGAATTGAAGGATTCCATCACCTCAGCAGGACTTAGTTCTTTTCTTTTGGAGGGGCTCGGGTATGACCTTTTATTGGCTAACCAGATAGCCTATTCCATTAGGATACCACTTATTAATATGAGAGGGGCCATACTGGGGAGGATTAGATTTCTGTGAAAATATTGAAAGCCTTAATACATGAAGTTATATCTGAACTTGTATACTTACGAATACAATCAAACAGCTATTTACTGAGCACCAACTATATATAGGACATGATGATGAATGTGTAAATGGGGTGGCCGTCCTTTTTTTTGTGAGAGAGAGAGGTGGGAGGAGGGGAAGATGGAGAGAGAGAATTTTAAGCAGGCTACATGCTGGGCATGGAGCCTGATGCAGGGCTCGATCTCATGACCCTGAGATCATGACCTAATCTGAAATCAAGAGTCAGACACTCAACCGACTGAGCCACCCAGATGCCCCTCCATCCATTTTAATACTGCCTCTTTGCTAGGGCAAATGTTGAGCCTCATCTCAGCGCCATTGTCTTCTTTTTTTTTTTTTCCATATTCTCATTGTTGACTCTATTTTAAGACTTTGAGAGGCTTACCAGGTTTCAATTGAAATATTTTTAAAGTTTTAATTTTTAGTACAGAAATGTCCTATCTTTAGTTCCTTAGAGATTTATTTTTTTAAAGATTTTATTTATTTATTTGAGAGAGAGCATGAGTGGGGGGAGGGGCAGAGAGAGAAGCAGGCTCCATGCTGAGTAAGGAGCCTGATGTGAGGCTTGATCCCAGGACCCCAGGATCATGACCTGAGCTGAAGGCAGATGCTTAACCGACTGAGCCGCCCAGGCGCCCCTGGAGTAGAGATTTAAATATAAGTATAAATTAAGAACACTTTGAGATTCAATCCCTCATTAACCAGCAAGGACATTTTGTTGAAATCAGCCCCAGAACCTTCCCTGGGAGAACAGGGAGGCCGTTCACCCCACCCCTTCCGCAATACCACCCGTGTGCTCGCTCACTTGGTCACCTGCCTCCCACGTGACACTGACGGGCTGCACACCTTGCTCCCCCCAGATTAAGTGCCATGTTCATATTAACTCCTTTTTGCTGATAATGTTTCCCAAATACAAAGGTTAAAAACCTGATATGTTGGGCTTTTTGGTTTTTTGAGGTTGTTGGGTTTCTTTTTTTTTTTTTTCTGTTCTGGTATCGCTTTCAGCGAGCCCGGGGTGGTACTTGTTGGGCCTTCTCTGTGACTAGGAAGCACATTTACTTCCACGAGGCCAAACACCACAACAGCAGGCTTCATACCTCATTCTTTTGTGACCTCTGAGTGTTTCAGTCTCGGTTCCTGAAATTCTTCTCTAACGTTTTGCAGTTAAGACACTCCTATGGGGCGCCTGGGTGGCTCAGTCATTAAGCGTCTGCCTTCAGTTCGGGTCATGATCCCAGGGTCCTGGGATCGAGCCCCACATCGGTCTCCCTGCTCCACAGGAAGCCTGCTTCTCCCTCTTCTACTCCCCCTGCTTGTGTTCCCTCTCTCGCTGTCTCTCTCTCTGTCAAATAAATAAAATCTTTAAAAAAAAAAAAAAAACACTCCTATAGATTTGAATATTTTGAGATGTGACATTTTAACTACGGGGCTTTAGAGGAGTTTTCGCTAGCAGTAGTCTGTTTTCAGTGATGAAGCCAGCATGTGCAATATTTTCTCAATGGGACAAAGAAAATGGCCCAAACTTCCTTAGCATTTTATCAAAGCAGAAAGAATTACTGGATATTTTAAATATGATGAAGGTTAAGTTCAGACCTTAAATGCCTCTAAGCCTCTTTTATATTTAATGAATCATTTTGTGGTATTTGCATAATTCTATAAATTTTTGAAGTGTAGATAAAGCACATGTTCACACATTATATTATAATGCTCAGTTTACCCATTAGTTCAACAGTAATTAACTTGTTGAAGCTTAGAGCTTCAAAAATAAATGAGATTATTTGTTCAAAATGCCATCAGGTCTTCCTGGAATGACATTTAAATTATGTAATGTAAATCCGTTTGACCTGTGAGTCCTTGTCATTATTTAGTGACATTTCTTACAGAATAAATTGTTTGCAGGTTGGGCAGCCTGCTATAGAGCTTGGCAGAGAGCTATAAAAACAAATTATCCTTTCATTTTATACATCATTTGTTCAAACACTGGTAAAAATTGCTTTGTTTTTCTATAATAGAGAAGTGTCATTCAGTGGTTAAAAGCACATTAGCTATTTTAGACACAGACCACAGTCTGTGTCAGCAGAAGTATCTGGGAAGGAAGAAGAACAAGCATTACACCTGTCACACTGCATGTTTTAAGTTAAGGACAAAGAATGCCTTTCCCCTCTGCCTGTTAAGTTTACCACAGAAAATATGAAACACAGTGAATCTAGGTTTTTAAAGTTCAGAAAATGTGTGATTGTTTTTCATTCTGTTCCACTTTGCTTGTTTGTTTTACTTTGCATTTGCTTTATGGGTAAACTTAAATATTTAAAGTAGCAGTGAAATGTCCCAGATTTACTATGGGCTAGCACAGAAAACCGAATCAGTAGAAGAAAGCAAATAAACATCATCTCCGCTCTGCTTGGAAGTCAGTAGATTTCAAAGAAGTAGTCTTTCTAGTTCATTTGATAGGCATTAGGATACTTGTATTTTGCTCCTTTAAAATAAAACCAAGGACCTTAGTGAAAGACTCTGTGAACAATCCGGAAGATTGTTGCACCAACAGTTGAAACAGATTACATTACTTTTAAACTTCTGACTTCTGACTAGTGAGGCCAAACATTAAAACATGTCGCAGATGAGAGCAGTTTATTTCATTTTTCCCTCAGTGCCTCTCAGCAGTCATGGGACCCATCACCTTGCTCTGCCTGGAGATGACTGCTCTCCCGGGGACTGCACCCTGTGTGTTCTGTTTCCAGGATAGCTAAAGGCCCACAGAAAGTGCTAGTAAATACATGCTGGACTAACTACTTGTTTATTCGGAAGTGCTTGCCTGTAGTGGGAGCTGAGTCTGGCTCTGTTCGCTTATTAGCTAGTAAGCTTCTCGAAGCCAGGTTATCACCGTACGGTGTTTTGCCGGCCCAGCACATTGTAGGCCCTCGGTGCTGTAGTTTGAATAAAGAATAACTCTCTAACTCCCCAGCAAGCAGTTCAGGACTTGGGACATTTTAAACCTTTGTGAACTGTGTAATTCATACAAGTGGTATGGTCAGAGTCCAGGGAGGGAGATGAAACCTTGGTCATGAGCCATGAATAGACAACAGTCATCTGTGTCTGCCACAGTTACAAATGTAGACTAGCAACAGCTCTGTGCATCTCCCTGGTGCTGACCCCTGTTCTAATTCAAAATGGTGATGCTAAGACAGTCTGAAGATTTGAATGGATGTTATCAGCTCAGCTGTGTAGGAGGACCAGTTGGGCACCCTCTAGGCAGAAACCAGGATAGCTCAGCCACAGTTAGGTCTCGCCTCTACCCCACGCTCTGCCAGATAGGGAGACCAGACTTCACTCCTTCCTGCATTCTGCATCTGTTCAGGTCAGTGGCCCCAAAGACAGGCACTGTGGGGCATTTATTTAATATGCGGCATTATTGCATTATTTATTGCAGTGGAATGGTTTAAGCCAGTTAGGAGTATACAAAAAGAAAGACTGGCTTGGAAAAACGTTGACGTTTTCTTGAATTAGTATTTGCCCGCGCTTACTCGTCCTTGGCAATTCTAACACACTATGATGAGAACGGCCCAGGCCTGGGGCCCAGACTAAGTGTTTAATAAGGGTCAGTTGAATTAAACTAAGTATTTGTAAAATCTCCCGCTAAGGAGCACTACACCTTCACATGTTGTCATTGAAACCCTTGTGTCCCCCTGACCACATGGGGCTAGATACCAAGAATTCCCTGTAAATTGTCAGTTCAAGGGGACAGAGCAAACATCTGTCTGTTCTTGTGCTCCTGGGTCTGCTTGTTAGAACGCTCACAACCTACCGAGCACAGCCAAGCTAACCAAAAACTGTTTACTCTTGGAATCCACACCTTGGGCTCTGGCGTGAGTAAGGAGGGATGCAGGTTATGTGTCATCCCCAGGTGCCCATTGAGAAAGCTCCTTGAAATCCAAGTGAATGAGAGTGTCATTGTTAGAAAAGCCTGAGTTCTTCAAGTAAATTATTTGTAAGTGTTGCAACTTAAACTGTAGGATGTCTTACTCATAGGCATCCTGAGGCCTTTATTGGATGGCATTCACACTGTAGTCTTACCTTAGCATTACACTGAAGTGCATGGAACATCCTCGTGCCATATGGGAATATGATGGCGGCCTCTCTTAGAAATGTAGCACCAGAGTAAGTCTCTGCCCTGACCTCCAAAAACACTGAGGAGGACAGCCTGCTCTAGCTCTTTCTACAGAGCATGTTGCGTTTTAATAATTTCAGTTAGACTCCTTCTCAAAACTGTCCATCTTCTCACTCCCCCTGGCAGGCCGAGACTCCTCTTTCTGAGCACAGGAAGGGCACGTGTGGCCGGTGGTGCTCCCAGTGGGCCTCTTGAGGACGCGCTGCACTGAGGAGAGTCTGTAGAAGGGCGCTTATGTTCTTCACAATAAACTGACACCTTGTCAGTTTGCAAGGGACTCCCAGGTTCCCAAAAATATGGAATGAAAATCAACTACTAAAATTCTTTTCCAGAGGGAAAAGGAAAAATGCTCTTACTGTAATCGAGGAGTCTTTCCTTCATCCTCCTTCCTTGTCCTTCACACCCCACAGGGAGGCAGAGAATTGCAGCTCAGTGGCACACGGGGAGCGAGGTCATGATTTAATAATATGAGAGTGCCCGTATTCCCCCACGTTCCTTAGACTTTCATAATCAGGACTGAGGAAAGGAACATAGGAAATACTTGTGTTCCCACATCAGAAATGGTGTATATCCCCATACTGAGTAATAAATTACTTGCTTTTTCAGAATCTTCTGTGTTCTTTTGTTTTTATAAATTCTTTTTTTTTTTTCTGGAAAGCAATTTATCAGAATATCTGTGATCTTTTTTTCTGGTTTTAAACAAAAACAAGGAAATTGTTGGAATTGATCAGCTGCAGTTTCTGGCTTTATAATTTGTTTTACTCTAGGCAGCCCTTTAGTTAACTTTAATACAAAACGTGATGACAGTCTTCTAAGTTCTTTTTTGTCAGAATCTTTTGTCAAAGAGTAGGAGAGGATTATGGGATTTAGCCTGGAAGACTTCGAGCCAGGAGATACCCACATCCTAAGACCATTCGTTATAAGAGTAAACCCAGCAAAACAGTGAATGAGAAATTTCCCAACCATTGTCAAAAACAGAAGTTTCATAGAACAATTTGAGTGCAAATGTCAAGGGACCTCCTGCGTTTTTCCCAAAGTCTCAGCCCTTCCTGACACAGCTGGGTGATTCTGGGAGTGTGATGTTGTCTTCATTGTTGTCTGTGAGGAGATCTTAGCTGTGAGGTTAATTCAGACTCTTGAAATCTTTCAGCTCTCACACTCCAAGGAAGGCCGTGTTTGCTGGGAGCATGCAGTTACTGGCCGGAGTCAAGCTGTGCACAGGAAGGACCTTGACCAACCACCCGCACTACGAAGACAACAGCCTGAGGGAGCGGACCAAAGCGGTGAGGACCCGGCCGGCCTTTCCTTGCCTTGTAGCTGATCAGAGCAAGTCGGGCCTGAGCCCCTGGGGCTGGCGGCTCCTGAGCCTAGACTTTGCCCTGCCCTGCCCCACGTCCACTACAGGCATCCATATATGTTCCCCTTGGTTGGAAGAATCACAGAAGAAAAACAGCTTGAGATGTACCGAAAAGAGCATTTGAGAACAAAGCTGTCAGCTTTTGAATCGGAGAAGGAAGGAAAAGGAATAGGGGCACACTGGTTACTTATTTTATGGACCGTTGTGTGCGTGTGTGTATGTGTGTGTTAATTGGTAATACGGCCACATGGTTCAAACTTCAGAATAAACCAAAGGGAACTTAGTGAAAAGCCTACATCCCAGCCCTCTGCCAGCTACCGGGTCCCCTCACAGGAGACAAACAGTGTTACCAGTTCATTGTATATCTTTCCAGAGGGATTTTATGATATACAAATGTGTATACATACACACATGCCCCGTATTCATATTCTTTTCCCCCTGTTTTACAAGACAAGTCACATACTACATCTTGGTTTCTTTGGCACTTAATATATTTTGCAGCTCATTCCAAATCCGTATATTAACAGCTTTCTTGTTTTTAAATCTACAGAGATTGTGTTATGCAAATGTAGCATACTTTATTTAACCATTGGGGTTGTTTCCCTGTCTTTTGAAGTTATGTAAACAATGTTCCAAATGGCAGACTTGCATACGTATGACTCTGCACATCAGATTCTTCGAGGTGGACGCGCCGGGGCGGAGGGTATGGGCGTTTGTAGCTGAGCGAGACAGACCGTCCTAAGTCACCCTCTGTACAGAGGATACCAGTTACGTTCCAGTCAGCGGTGCAGGAGGCAGCCTGTTTCCCCAGCGGTGGCTTCTCAAATGTTTTAATGTTTTCTATCAGTCACTTCTTAATCTTAGTCGCTGAAAATTTGCTGAAAAGTCTTGTTTGGGCCTGAGATTTAACTAGCCTAAAAAAGCACATGATTTTTACTAAATCCATTGGATTTTATGAGAATATCTGAACCTAGGGTCCTGCTAAAATGGGAATTTTTCAATTGGTGCAAGTGTTCGAGATCTCCCCCAGGTTAGCTGGAGGAAGCAGGGAGGGTGCCTGGCTCCCCAGACCCAGAGTTCAGCGGGCCGGTGGCCTGTGTGGCTGGGACTCGGGGGAGGGGCGGAGAAGCCACGGCAGGTGCACAGGGGGCTCCTCCACGCGCCACCACCTCCGGGACCCTGTCCGTGTCTGGGGACCGAGCTTTGTGCTCCCACAGAACTAACGTCCTGAAGGTCCTGGTGCCCTTCTGCAGTCGTGGGAACGCCTTCGGCGTGAGGCCCGCTGCTGGGCTCCGGCCAGGATGGCCCCACGGCGTCAGCAGCAGAAGCAGACCACCCGCCTAGCGTAGCGCCCATCTGTGCGGGCACGCTGGCCCTCAGCGCCCCGTCTCTTCAGTCAGAGCCACATCATTAGAAATGAGTGTGCCGGAAAGGAGTCAGCAGCCGTCTCCGCCACCCCCCGCACACATACACACGTGCACACACACACACACAAGACACATAGCCTCCTCCTGCTGCCAAGTCGCAGAACACAGGGTGCTCGCCATCTGTGTCTTCACGGAAGGGATGTGACGCTGGTGATGAGCAGGAAGGACGTGCCTCCCGCTGAACCGCCGCTGGGGGCTACAAGGTGCTCTTGCTCTGGGAAGGGTGAGAGAGAAGTGTAGGGTCTCCTGCTGCTCACGCAGGGACCAACCAGCCTGGCACCAGGGACCTGTGGCGCTCCTTCTCCACAGCTGCTGCTGTCAGAAGCTGGGGCTCCTGACAAGTGTGGGTGCCCCAAACTGCACCATCATGCTTAACGGACCCTTTTCGTCCAAGGATCTTTTTAGAGGTAGAGAGTGAGTCTCATTTACTCCACCGTGTTATTTACCTTTGGGAAGCAGCCTTAGAATTGGCACCTACCAATGAACAACTCCCAGTGATAGTTCTAAATCCGTATCTGTCGGGTGTCTAAATCCAAATGTATGCAGCATGCCTCACCCTTCCTTTTCTCAAGGCTGAGTCATGACAGTATTGTTTTGGCAGTGTCCCCCGCGTGCTGCAGATCTGTGGATGAGGGAGTGGCCCGCACGGAAACAGGTGTCTGGGTCTTAGACAACCCCCGTGGGACGCTACCGCATTAGAGCCCCTCCACTAACTTCCTGGCAGTTGAGTGGCATTTTTCCCTATTCCCCTTTCCTCTCATCGTGCAGGTTTATCAGATTTATGCAAAGAGGTCCCCAGAGGACGTGCATGCCCTCCTGAGGTCCTTTGGCGCCGACTACGTCATCCTGGAAGACAGCATCTGCTATGAGCGAAGGCACCAGCGGGGCTGCCGGCTGCGGGACCTGCTGGACGTCGCCAACGGGCACGTAAGCCTGTCCCCTCGTCCTGGGCGGGACTCCTGGAGACGGGGGTCCAGTCTGAACCTCTGTACGTTACAGAATGATGGCCTGAATCGAGTACCCAGCTTCACCGCATTCTGTGGGACTCCCGGCTCGGGCACTTCAGTGACAGCCGTGGGGACTGCTGAGGGGACAGATGCGGGAGCTTCATGTCAAATAGAGCAGCTCTGTCTTTAGCTGATTTGTATCCTGAGGCTCTGCATAACATCCATTTTTTAAAGCTTTGCTGTTAAAATCAGAAACAAAACCTTGACCTTTTAAAACCTACGCTCCGAAGCATCATTTTGGCTGGCACGTGAGTGTGACTGTGACAGCGGGGCTTCCCTCCTAGGCGCTCCTGTCACTGTCCCCTTTGTCCATGGGCACAGTGCCACAGAGATGGCTTTCTGCGGCCAAGCCTCCACTCCAGAGCAGAAGAACAAGCTATTTCTCCCTCCTCCTTCTGAGGAAAATGTTTTTAGAGCTATGCCAGGTCTCAGATCAGCGCAAGCAGAAGATTTTCATCCGTTAAGAGGTGGTGTGTGCTATAATTATTTGGTATAAAAGCTGACAGATATTTTAAAAAATGAATGGGAAAAAATGATAAACCTGGCCTAAATCTCAAAAAAAAAAAACTTGACTGTACAGAATTGGAGATTCGGAACACCTAAGATCTACTCTCATGGCGAATTTCAAGTATAGGGTATTTTATTTTAACTGTAGTCACCATGCTGTACATTAGAGCCTCAGGACTCATTCACCTTATAACTGCCAGTTTGTCCTTTGACCAACACAAATGTACTCATTCACTTGATTGTGGTGATCATTTCACCATGTCTATGTGAATCAGACCATCAGGTTGCATCCCTTAACCATACACAGTCTGATTTGTCAGTTATGCCTCAGTAAACCCGGGGGAAAGAGAACAGGAGATTCAAATTTTTGCCCAACTGTCTTGAATTCAGAGGATAACAGACCAAAGACATGCATTTAAATTTTGATTTGTGTTTAATTTTTTCTAACTAATGAGTTGGAGGATTTCCTCTGGTCATAGTCATTCTTCTCTGTACTTCATTTTTGTGAGAGTGACAGTGTAGTACATTCCTAAGAACAAGGAGATCCAAGTTCTTCTAGCTTTGCCGTTAAAGGTGATCATCCTGTTACACTCAGCTCCCCTCCTCAGCCTTGATGTATACTTCCAAGGGGAAGTTGGACCAGATCATCTTTTAAGTAGCCACTGACATTGAAAGAATACAATTTGTGTTCACCTAACATACCACTCTCAAAGAAACCCAACACCTATTCCTACTTCTCTTGTCTCCTATAAATATGATATTTCTCCCAAATTGTATTTGGTTTTGTTTTGGCTTTAGATGATGGATGGCCCAGGAGAGAATGATCCCGATTTGAAACTTGCGGGCCACCCTCGCTTCTGTGAAGAGATAAAGAGAAACCTGCCACCCTACACAGCATACTTCACTAGAGTGTTCCAGAACAAAACATTCCACGTTTACAAGCTATCGAGAAACAAGTAACCAAGCTCTCTGTTCAACCTCTATTTTTGATACGTGAAAGTCCATCCTAATGAAACCAACAGTAACATTTCGTATGTCGTTAGGTAGCCTGTAGCACAATGCTGGGATGTGAGTAAGTTGTAGAGATGTTTACACAAGCGTCACTGTCCTTGAAAGTATCTTACACAAGCTTCTGTCTTTTTTATCTTGTTTCATTAATGTTCTTTAGCCTAAACTTCTCAACTTTCTAGGAGTGGTCTAGAATTTCGTTGCTGGGGAGAATACCAAGTGGGCCACAGAGGCCTGAGCAGCCACGCATCATGGTGGAAATCCAGAGGCTGTTCAGGATTGAAGTACTGTTAATTGACTTCAGACAGCTATGGTGGAATCGAATTAAGGGGATGCATAATTAAATTCTTTAGTGTTGGTTCACTAGTGAAGACCAATGGATGGCTTTTTACAAAACTCCTTATCATCCTGTTTCACCTAAAAATTCTATGATGTTTTCCAACTGTCATGCTTTTAATATTTTTTTTAAAAATCATGTTAGGTCTTTGTACATATCTAAAACTTTTTGTTGTGCCCTGTCTGAAATGGAAAGTTTAGCACCTCAGTATATGAGTCACGTGTCGTGTGTGTGTACGCGCATGTGGGTGCATGTTTAAATGCCAGATACAGGAAAGTGTGACAAATTCCTTGTTGTAAGTCGTGACAGGAGCAGAAATGTGATGTAGCCAAGCAGGTTTTGTTACTGTTTAGTGTTATTTTAAAACCTATTGATACTATTTAGCCTATCCTGCAAGTAAGAAAATTTTTCTTCATTTCTTACTCATTTAAATTTACTGGGTTTGCAAAATTTTCTAAACTTTTTGTTTTTAGCCTTTGTATTTTTTACAGCCTAGAACCTTGCAAAGTCTGAATATTTTTAAAATGTTCTATCTTAACTAATTCATTAATACAGTATTTTTGGCAGAGAGCATTTTCATACCAAATTTGATTTGTGGTCTCCAATCTTACTGTGAGGGCCTGGGTAGTGTTACTGTTTTTCTTACTAAAAGGTAACCAAGTGCCTCTAAGTCATGCTTATTTGTAAACAACAAAGAGGATTATGTATACCTGTTCAAAAATTTTTTGATAATTGCTTTTATAATTAATTTCTAATGAGGGGACATGTAAAAGCTGCTGATAAAAGCATATTGCACATTTAATTAAATCAAGATGGGTAATGAAATTAACTTTCTCCCCTGTTCTTGCCAGTTGGAAATGATGTAAAGGTTTCTCCTTGCAGTTGTACTGAAGTAAATTACCCTAGGCATCAAGATAGATATATCACATGTTCAAATTATTTCACATTCAGTTACTACTTATTAAACAGTATTCAGAAAGAAATGTTACAGTGTCATGTCGGACTCCAGGATACTTGGCTTTTTTATCAAAACTTATTTAAATAAAAAAAAATTGACACTGGCTGGGTTACTAAATTATGCAGCTGAAACTCCTGAATTATGTCTTTCCTGTATCCTGTAATAAGGTTGGAGACCACTGCAGTTTAGGATAATACAATAATAAAACACTGTAATCAGTACGAAAACTTTAATTAAGCCAGTAATGATGCATGCGTGGTGTGGCTGACAGCATGGGTCAGTACTTCCTTCGGCGAGTGCCTTACTCCTAATTGAAACGAAGCACATGTAAGGTACATGTTAGACCACGTAGTTTTTTTTTCAAGCCCTCTATTACCTTCCTGATAGATTTTGGTTTTATTTTAACTATTTCTCTATATGCACTAATCTAAGCGTTTGGGTATGTGGAGTCTCAGTGTAAGAAACATGTACTTAAATTTGTACACTGATCATCACCGCCTTGATGGCACACAGGGATCTCTTTCTCCTAGTTTAGGTGCCATTGTTGCCAAGACGCTGAGTGTTGAGTCTTCAGTGAAAAATATAAAGTGCCAAAAAAAAAAAAAAAAAAAGTCTTGCAAGACAAAATCCATGCATACGCTCTTTCCAAGACACTGTGACCATGTAGACATTTCTCTTTTCTGATGACCAAGTCTGTCAACAAACCATGTTGAACATTCTTAGTGCTCATCAGTTTCTCTTTTACAACCTTCTCGTTGGAGTCCACAGGAGGAAAGAGGAAGAGTGACTACTCCTGGCCCTCTGCCAAGCTGGAGCACGCCACCCGGGGCCTTGGCTCCCCGCCACGCAGGTCACAGCGGCTGTGTGAATATTTGGTAATAGCCTCAGGTTGTGGCTGGTTTTTTTATGGGTAGAATAACCACTTGATTTTGCTTCAGAGTTAGCATTCAGAAGAACCTCTAAGTACAATAAGTGCTCTTACCGATCCTCTGCTTACGTGACTCACCAGATTCCCTGACAGTCTCCATCCGTCCTGTGAGCTGACTGACCCGGCCGTTCCCCGTGTCCCCTCCCTGCTGTGTGCTCGGTGCCAGTGCCAAACTGCTCTGTGCCAGTTCTCCTTCTTGTTGTGAGGACACAGTTCAACACAAACTAGGAGATCGGGGTGGAAAAAGCTATTTCTGTGAACATTAACTGGAATGCTTTGGTAAGGTTTGATAAAGGTTGAGTTGCTGATAAAAATTGCTTTTAAATAAATTAGGTGTGGTTGGGAAAATTCTAAAATATTGGGAAAACATAAAATTCAAGAAAATTTCTGAGCTTCGATTGCTTTATAGATTTAAGTACTCGCTCCACCTTTAAAATATCTAGACTGACCAGAGGTATTAAAATGTACCCAAACCGTATTACAGGTATGATTTATGCAAGCATAGAACTGGAACCATTGAACCCTTATTGCAAAGGAAAGACCCTGGCTTCACAGCAGATTAGCAAATGAATGGACAATTATACTTTTAAAGTTATGATTCCCTACTTAAATCTACTTACTTCATTAAATGACTTCATTAAATGACTGATACTGATCACAGTGGCTAATAGAGATTCTACTACAGTTGAAAGGTTCCAGTTACTCTTTTATTACAGACTTAAGAAATAGGGATTCATTTCAGATATAAGAGCCAGGAGCATAATTAGGTGTTTTCTAAGCCATCTGTTGTCCACTTAGAGATGATTTTCTTGAACTTTGTGAGGTCAGCTAGGGGTGTGTGTGTGGCCGTGTGTGTGTGCGCGTGTGTGGGGTGGGGCAAGGAAGATGTAGATATTTCATCTGGTCTGCATCTTCACAATTAACTAAAAATGTTTATTCTGATTCCACGTGAACTTTGTCTAAGATGTACCAATTTTAGCTTATCTTTGGCCAAATCCTACATGAGTTAACATAGAAATACTCCATTTTTTAGATTTCATTTAAATCTTGGAATTAATAGGAAGGTATTAAAACATTTTCAGATCATGTATCTTGGTTAATACGCTCCCAAATGCTTTATATATGACAGCCTTTTGGCCCAGAAGAGAGTGCTTATCTGTTGATGGAAAAAACTTTTAAGATGAGAGTAGCTTGCTTTCTTATGGCAACTGGCAATTAATTGACTTTCTGTATTTAACATCCTCTGGATAAAATCTTACAAAGAGCTTTTATAATTTGTTGTATTGAGTTGTATGGAGATTATATACTAAATAAAGCTCTTTTAAAGTACACAAGATGAGTGTTTTTCCTGTCTTTGAAGGTCAGAAACCAAGGAACCATCTATTAAAGTGTATTAAGTATGTGCTACATGGAGTCTAGTCCTTAAAGATGAATGTGCCAAGATCTTGGCTGGACTTGCTAATGTCATAGGAGTTTATTTTTTCATGGAATTTGGTTTGATAGCCGCTTACTTGTTTCACTTGAACCTCAGGGCTATAGTATTTCTGAAGAGAAGAATTTATCCTCAAAGAGGTAAATGCTGTTTGTTTTCACCTCTGGAATTCTTTTTATTTTTTTATTTTTATTGTTATGTTAATCACCACACGTTACATCATTAGTTTTTGATGTAGTGTTCCATGATTCATTGTTTGTGCATAACACCCAGTGCTCCATGCAGAACGTGCCCTCTTTAATACCCACCACCAGGCTAACCCATCCTCCCACCCCCCTCCCCTCTAGAACCCTTAGTTTGTTTCTCAGAGTCCATCGTCTCTCATGGTTCATCTCCCCCTCCAATTTCCCCCCCTTCATTCTTCCCCTCCTGCTATCTTCTTTTTTTTTAACATATATTGTATTATTTGTTTCAGAGGTACAGATCTGTGATTCCACAGTCTTGCACAATTCACAGTGCTAACCATAGCACATACCCTCCCCAGTGTCTATCACCCAGCCACCCCATCCCTCCCACCCCACCCCCCACTCCAGCAACCCTCAGTTTGTTT
Source organism: Mirounga leonina (assembly GCF_011800145.1). NCBI lineage: Eukaryota > Metazoa > Chordata > Mammalia > Carnivora > Phocidae > Mirounga > Mirounga leonina. The sequence continues at coordinate 6,827,681 of NW_023270459.1, read as the reverse complement.
CCTGAGATTAAGAATTCCTCATATCAGTGAGGTCATATGATACATGTCTTTCTCTGATTGACTTATTTCACTCAGCATAATACCCTCCAGTTCCATCCACGTCGTTGCAAATGGCAAGATCTCATTCTTTTTGATGGCTGCATAATATTCCATTGTATATATATACCACTAGTTCTTTATCCATTCATCTGTCGATGGACATCTTGGCTCTTTCCACAGTTTGGCTATTGTGGACATTGCCGCTATAAACATCGGGGTGCATGTACCCCTT
>NW_023270459.1:6736479-6827400 GCF_011800145.1 Mirounga leonina | reverse complement strand
AAGGGGTACATGCACCCCGATGTTTATAGCGGCAATGTCCACAATAGCCAAACTGTGGAAAGAGCCAAGATGTCCATTGACAGATGAGTGGATAAAGAAGATGTGGTATATATATATACAATGGAATATTATGCAGCCATCAAAAGGAATGAGATCTTGCCATTTGCAATGACGTGGATGGAACTGGAGGGTATTATGCTGAGTGAAATGAGTCAATCAGAGAAAGACATGTATCATATGACCTCACTGATATGAGGAATTCTTAAGCTCAGGAAACAAACTGAGGGTTGCTGGAGTGGTGGGGGGTGGGAGGGATGGGGTGGCTGGGTGATAGACACTGGGGAGGGTATGTGCTATGGTGAGTGCTGTGAATTGTGCAAGACTATTGACACAGATCTGTACCTCTGAAACAAATAATACATGTTAAAAAAAAAAAAGATAGCAGGAGGGGAAGAATGAAGTGGGGGAATCGGAGGGGGAGATGAACCATGAGAGACGATGGACTCTGAGAAACAAACTGAAGGTTCTAGAGGGGAGGGGGGTGGGAGGATGGGTTAGCCTGGTGATGGGTATTAAAGAGGGCACGTTCTGCATGGAGCACTGGGTGTTATGCACAAACAATGAATCATGGAACAGTACATCAAAAACTAATGATGTAATATATGGTGATTAACATAACAATAAAAAATTTAAAAAAAAAACATTACAGTTATACTGTCTCTCTATCTTGTAGTCAGAAGTCAGCATGTCTCAGCTGTTTCTCTGCCTGGAGTCTCAGGACGAGGAAAGCCAGCCCCCCTCTGAGGGCTCTAGGGATGAGTCCACTTCCAGCCTGATTCAGGTTGTGGGCAGAATTCAGTTCTATGTGTTTGTGGAACCAAATTTCTCATGTCTTTGCTGGCTGTCAGCTAGGGACCCCCCTTAGCTACTAGAAGCCTCCCTGGGATCCTTGTGCACAGCCCCCTCCATCTCAGACCCACAACAGCGCACCGGCTCCCCACCCTGCTGCACCACTTTCTACTTCCTCTCTGCCACATCTTCGTGCCTACAGCTGGAAAACATTCTCCACTTTAAAGGGTGTGCAGCATTAGATTGCACCCACCAGAAAACACAGGATGATCTCCCCATCTCAAGGTTTGTAACCTTCGTCCGATCTGCAAAGACCCTTCTCCCAAGTAGCATGATGTATCCACAAATTTTAGAGATTAGGAAGTGGAGACCGGGGATGGGGGACAGATTCAGCCTACAAAGTTGTATGGAAATTAGACTTGGGTGTGGCAGAGGGTAAGATTGGAGGCAGGAAGACCTGCATTAAGGGTATTTTAGTCCTCCCAGTGAAAGGTTATAGTCTGGCGAGCAGAATGGTAGTGGTGGAGAATGAAGAGAAGTAAGGTGTGTAGAACTTGCTGGTGGATTATACATTGGGAATAAGGGAAAGAGATCACGGATAACACCTAGATTTTTTTTTAACTGGGTATGTGATGGTAGTGCCTTCTCTTGAGATGGAGAAGACCGGTACGGTAGTCATTATTGGTGTTCAACAAATATTTCTGGTTCTCCCTTCCTCCTGTCCTCCTTTTGGTTGAGTGTGGCCTTATGACTAGTTCTGGCCAGTGAGATGTGTCCCTTCTGGGTCAGAGCATTTAACGCCAGCCCCAAATCCTCAAGATTCTTTCTCTCCTGGATGGTGGCTGCTACTCCATCAGCCTGGGTCCTGGAATAAGGGCAGCACGGAACAGTGCTTCCTGCTGACTTGCATTCGACATGCAGTTGAAAAATTAACCTCTGTTGTTTTAAGTCACTGAGATTCAGGGCTGTTTGCTATTGTGCCACAATATCGCTTATCCTGACCTAACATACTGAGGAGGAGCAGGCCTTTTACAGGAAAAGGAATAAAGGGTTATGGAGCGGCCATGGTAAATTTGAGATGCTTAATCAATGGCGTGTCCAAGAAGTGTGCCTCTCTGCCCACTTCACTGCTTTACTGCAATCAGTATTAACATACTACCTCCACTCACTGTTCTTGGGTTCCATGAAGCACCCCTGTTACCTTTTCAATAAATTACTTCTTTGACTTGAGCTAGTGTGAGCGTCCATTCTTTATAACCAAATGATCCCTGATGAAGACACTTCAGTGAAGGCAGAGTTCTCATGAGTCTGGTTTTCTTGAGGCAGACATCTTTTTTAAATGTTCTTTATTCTCATTACACCTTTTTCACATGGTTCTCATGGCACTTGTCACCCTGAATTCTAGTTAATTACATATGTTTCTACCCTTCACACTGTGCTGTGAACTTCCTGAGGGTAGGGGCTATTTCTTTTTTGTCTTCAAGTTCCCACTGGACGCTCAGAGTGAGTGTGTCATAAAGGCTTGTTGCATCGGAGTCTGCAGTTGAGATCAGGTTCATCGGATTAAATAATATTCAGCGAGTTATAGTTAGTCGACTCCTCCCAGAGAGAGAAACGGAATGGGACCATGGACCGTGATGTCTGGCAAGCTAACTTTCCTTTCCTGGTGCCAACTGAGGAAACTGATCCACTACACATTCCAAGAGGAATGTATGACTGAAAACTCCACTGAAAAATCGTCCAGGCATCAAGTCAACAGAAACAACAACAACAACAAGAACTGCTAGTGACAGACTATATGTCCATTTCAACAGGATATCTACTATGTTATTATCAGGAGCACTGCTCCAATATTTATTAATTAAACCACGTTTAATTTTGTTCATATTTTCGATATATATAATTATTACTACTTGTCAGTTGTTGAGAAAAGTGTTAGAACCTCCCATTTTGATTATGGATTTGTGTATTTCTTGGTTTTGTCCTGTTAATTTGCTTTATATGTTTTGAAGCAATGCTATTGGATACATGAAGGTTTAGAATTGCTATAACTTAATGGCAGAAGAATCTCTTTAACATTGTGGAAGTGCCCCCACTTAATATCTAAGTAGTGCTTATTGCCTTAGCTCACTTTGTCTGATATTAGCAGAGCCATACCAGTTAGTCTGTATGGTGTATATATATCTCTACCCTTCTTGTTGGAACTTTTCTGTATTCCTGTATTTATAATGTGTCTCTTATAAACATAGAGTTGGAGGGGATCTCCATCCTGACCATTTTTTTTTTCCTTTTGATAAGAGTGTTTAGTCTGTTTAGATGTTAATGTAATCATGGATAGACACACTGGGGTAGATACAGTGCTACTAAACAGTGATGTTATGTCCTTCTCTGGTTATCTGTCCCATCTAGAGGCATGTGAGATCCATGTTTCCCTTTTCAGTGATATTGATTTTGATCACTTAGTTAAGGTGTTGCCCAATTACTTACTGTATTGTTACTAATTACAAAAGGATCAGTAGTAAGTGGTGTGTGGAAAGATATTTTGAGATCAAAAACCCTGTTCTTCATCAATCCCTGCTCCTCCTACTAGATCTACCACCCATCACTGATCTTTTTATTTCAATGTTCATGTTCTTCCAGATTTGAACAGTGAGAGTCCATCAAGCTGGCTCTTACAGTTTTTTTTTTTTTAACATGCCCCGTCTTTTCTCTTAGCCTTTACTCTCTTTCTGGTACAACAAGACCTCCCAAGCCTATTTTGTATATTCCCTATCCCAGCCCTGTAATCAACCATTTCTCCAAGGAGCCCTGGTCATTTTAGTGGGAAATACTATTTAGACACCAAAATCTGGATGCTAGGTGTGCTCATTGCTATTGTCATGGGCTTCTAGGATTTTTTGCTGGACTATGTGGGGAAATTCACACACACATACACACACACACGTGAGCACAAGAAAATATAATATATAATATATATAATATAATAATATATATAATATAATATATAGGGGCGCCTGGGTGGCTCAGTCGTTAAGCATCTGCCTTCGGCTCAGGTCATGATCCCAGGGTCCTGGGATCGAGCCCCGCATCGGGCTCCCTGCTCGGCAGGAAGCCTGCTTCTCCCTCTCCCACTCCCCCTGCTTGTGCTCCCTCTCTTGCTGTGTCTGTCAAATAAATAAATAAAATCTTTAAAAAAAATTTTTTAATATATAATATATAATATAAATAATATAATTAATATAAACACATACACATATGCACAAACGTAAGTTTGTGCTGATACCACCAATTCCAATCCAACTCCACAAGGTTCTTCCTTGCCTTCTCTCAATAAAAAAAAAATCTATATTTATATCCCCCTATTTCCACTCTGGCTCCCAATACTATCAATTCAAAATCACATAAAATAGGGACTCAGGAGGGCATACAACTCTTGATCTCAGGGTCATGAGTTCGAGCCCCACATTAGATATAGAGATTACTTTTTAAAAAATTTTTTTAAAGAAAATCAACAAAATAGTTTCAGAATTGCTATACTTCTAAATCACTATGAAAATCAAACCTACTCAAAAGAGTTCAATATTTGTTTGCATTTCTTTTATTATTTCTTTGTGTGAGTATATACCCAAAGTATTATGTTAAAACGTCACTTGAATTAATTCTATTCCCACCACTTCATTGTGGTTGTTATTCTAATTATTTAATATTGAGAACATTAATGTGATTCCAAAAGTCAAAACAATCAAAACAGTGTATTCAGAAAACAGTCAGTCCCTCCATTATCCCTTCCATTCCACCCTGTCCCCCTTGTACGTAATCCATTTTATTAATTTCTGGTTTATCCTTTCTTTGCTTCTTTTGCAAAAATAAGCAGATGTGTGTATGTTTTATTTTCCATTTTTCTTAAAATGAATATATATTCTTTTGCACTTTGTTCTTTTTGCTTAACAGTACAGCCTAGAAGTCATTCCATACCTTCTCAAAGAGATTTCACCCATTCTTTTTAACAGCTGTTTACTCAAGCTCATTAACATTTATTGATTGATATGTTTTGTCTCTCCTATTGTTGTGTTATAATTACTGTGTGTATCATATTTACTGTGTTTCATTATATGATGTGTCAACTTCCCTCTAAAATTATTTTTTATATTTAGGAAAACTCGTGTTTGGTTCCATGGGTTACCTTTGTATGTGTACCTTTGGTGCTCTTTATTTTAGGCATAAATGAGAAAAACTCATTGAAATTTTACTATCTGGTGCCTCAGTTTTAAAGATAGGTGTTGGGGCACCTGGGTGGCTCAATCGGTTAAGCGTCTGCCTTTGGCTCAGGTCATGATCCCAGGGTCCTGGGATCGAGCCCCGCATTGGGCTCCCTGCTCAGCGGGAAGCCTGCTTCTCCCTCGGCCTGCCTCCTCTCTCTCTCTCTCTCTCTCTGACAAATTAATAAATAAAAAATCTTTAAAAAAATAAAAATTAGGTGTTGATTCTCACCTGTCATCTGGTCAACAATCAGTGATCATATTAGACTTTTTCCTTTCTTCCCCTTCTTGTTTAGTTGTAGTCTTCCTATGTTGTCAGAACATATTCTGTTTACTGCTCTTTCTTCACCCATGTCTCCACCTGTTGTAAGGTTCTTATATTTCACCTGAAGTGATATGGTATTATTTGAAGGTATAAAGATGCATATTGTAATCCTTAAAGCAATCTCTCTCCCTCTCTATAGATAGATAATTGATTAGATACAGAGATAGATAGAGATACAGAGATACAAAGATAGTTATTTACCATACTTTAAGAATTAGTGTCTTTTTTTAAGATTTTACTTATTTGTCAGAGCGAGCATGAGCAGGGGGAGGGGCAGAGGGAGAGGGAGAAGCAGGCTCCCCACTGAGCAGGGAGCCTGATCTGGGGCTTGATCCCAGGACCCTGGGATCATGACCTGAGCCAAAGGCAGACACTTAACAGACTGAGCTACCCAGGCGCCCCAAGAATTAGTGTCTTAATAGAATTGAATGTGTTATTAAAAGCCTCTCCAGAGAGTTCCACTCCCACAGTGGCAGCGTGAGGAATTCTGCAGACCTGTTCCTCAGTGAAACAGGCATCACTGGGAAGATTATTTTTAAAAACCAACCATGTGAAGTCTGATCTTTATCTTAAGGAAATTATCTTCAGGACATACAGACAACAAGGAAACATTTCTTCGAGAAAATCTATCAAAACGTGGCACTGGAGCCACAGCCTGTCCCCCACTCCTCCCCTCCCGGTTGGGCATGACCAAAGCCACTGCCGGCAGGTGCCTCCAAGAACTCGGGCCCCCTGCTCCCCCTGCTCCCCGTCGCCGCTGCAGTGTCTCTCCGGGAGGGGGGCAGCTCACCGGCACATCTCACCCTCTGGCCCCAGCTGCCTGTGCGGGAGGCCACAGGCAAGTGTGGCCAAGAGGGTGGGGGCTCTGCCTTAGGACGGCACACAAACTAGGCCAGGCCCTGCCGATGGGGCAGAGGTTCCACACCAGGGAAGGCAGGGTGGGAAGACCAGCGTCCTGCTCCTGAAGCAGGCGAGTCCCTCAGAAGTGGGCCACACTGTCCATCTCACAGTCCGCATGACCCAGCGAACATGCTCCTCCTGGGTTACCCAGATGTGCTGGCCACGTATGCCCACGCAAAAACCTGCCCAGGGATGTCCGGAGCAGCTTTATTCATCGTTGCCAAAACCTGGAAGCAACCAAGAGAAAGAAAGTGCAGTCCACCCAGATAATGGAATATTATCCAGCGCCAAAAAGAACTGAGCTTTTGGGCGCCTGGGTGGCTCAGTCGGTTAAGCGACTGCCTTCGGCTCAGGTCATGATCCTGGAGTCCCGGGATCGAGTCCCACATCGGGCTCCCTGCTCGGCAGGGAGTCTGCTTCTCCCTCTGACCCTCCTCCCTCTCATGCTCTCTGTCTCTCCTTCTCTCTCTCTCAAATAAATAAATATAATCTTAAAAAAAAAAAGAGCTGAGCTTTCGAGCCTGCAGAAGACACGGAGGAACCGTCATGCCTCTGACTAAGGGAAAGAAGGCAGCCTGAAAAGGCCACCTGTATGACATTCTGGGGAAGGTGAAACTGTGGAAACAGTAAAAGGATCGGTGTTTGCCAGAACGTAGGCGGGGAGGAAGGGTGAATAGGCAGAACCCTGAAGCCAACTATGGACCTGGGGTAATGGTGATGTGTAGCGCAGGCTCACCGGTTGTAACACACGTGGGGGACGTTGACAGTGCAGGAAGCGGGGCGGGGGTGGGGGGGGCCGGGGAGGGGAGAAGGCCTTCTGGAAAATCTCTGTGCTTTCTGTTCAGTTCCGCTGTCTTCAACCTAAAACTGCTCTAAAAAGTAAAGTCTGTCTTTTAAAGGTTAATTACATGAAAATCAGTCCCAAACAGACTGAGCTCAAAACTAACAAAGAGAATAGGATGCAGAGTATCTGAACTTGATAGATAACAGCAGAAACTGTAACACATGAAGAATTACCGCCACCCTTGCTCTGTGTTGAGTTTTTCCAGATTGGCAACATTTTCAAGGATTCAGCATATTAGCAGCTGAGGTTTCAGCATAAATACATAGCCTATTAATAACCTCATATTTTAGGTTAATATGCAAACTCAGTGTATGTGGTATTTTAAGAATTCTAACCCAAAACAAGCAGTGAGTCATCTATAAAACCTAAGCTGCTTTCTGACTGCCAAGAACCTAATGGTACTTGTTACATTAGGATATTTGAAATTAATTTTCCCTTCACATCTATCATGCACTCCATTAAACTTAAGTTATAATGCACATTATTTGCTAATACTTTCTAATGTTATTCCAAGAGATTTGGAGGAAGGCAGTACAGTGGTGAAGGTTTCTGCTCGGCGCCATCTCTTGCCAGCAGTGTGACCTTGGGCCCGTTATCTGTGTCTCAGTTTCCTGAACTGTAAACAGATTAAATCAGTAGTCTCATCCCATAAGGTTTTGGAAAGGATTAAATTAGTTAATAATTTAAAACTCCTAGAACAGTGCCAGGCATGGGCTAAGCACCTAATAAATATTTATTGCTGTGATTAACGCAAATTTGACACTTCTTAAAAGGTAGTTTGGCTTGTGTGATTGTTCTTTTTACACTATGGCATACAACGTTGACCGCTGATGGGGCCGAACCATCTATTAATAGACACTCCTCGCCCCACCCCACCTTCCTCTCCTACTTCATGACCACTTTGAAGCCGTTACCACAAAGCAAACCTGATTTCCCCGAGCACTGACCACTTCTGGAACATTCCAAGCACGGTCTCATCTGAGAGCATTTCCACATGCCAGACCCTTCGCGCTCACCTGCATGACTCCTTCCCTCCCTGCACTTAACTCTGCTCAGACAGTGCCTTTTGGGAGACGCCCGCCCTGCTCACCGGATGCCAGCCTCGTGCCGTGGGTCAGCACCTGCGAGCCCATTTTGCTGGTTCTATTTTCTATTTCCTCTTCTAGAATGTAAGTGTCAACAGGGCAAGGACTCTAGCTTGCTCACTGCTCTATTGTCTTCTTCCAGATCCCTCTGTAGGCTGCGCTGGCCCCCCCATATGCAAGAGCACCCCTTCACTCCATCCCTTATTCTCCTTTGCTTTTCTTTTTAGTATGCGTTACCATCCCATTTACTTATTTATTTTCCATGCCCCATGCTAGAATGGTGTCTGGAATGCCTGGCACCAGTTAGACCCTCAATCATACTTGCTGATGTATAAAAAGGGTCTGGCATAAAATAGGTCCTCAGCGAATGTGCGGAATGAATAAATGTCCCTGAAGATGTCATGGAAGGATTAAGGGGGGGCTATATTTCCTGTGGCCCACCAACACATAAGAAAAGTTTCCATTAGGGACACCATGAGCAAAGCTCACCCTCCCAAGTTGAAAAAATTTATGGACAAGAAATTGTCATTGAAATTAAATGGTGGCAGGCATGTCCAAGGAATATTGCGGGGGTTCGATCCGTTTATGAATCTTGTGATAGATGAATGTGTGGAGATGGCAACTAGTGGGCAACAGAACAATATTGGAATGGTAGTAATACGAGGAAATAGTATCATCATGTTAGAAGCCTTGGAGCGAGTATAAACAATGGGTGTGTTCATCAGAAGAAATCAACTGCTTCCACATGTCCCCTCCATAGTACCTGTTTTACTACAATATAAAAATCAGGTCGTGTGCATTTTCATGCTGAACTTTTTTGTTAAATAAACTTTTATAATAGTCAAAAAAAAAGTTTCCATTAGAAAAAATATAATAATAACCCATTATATCTGCCTTATGACCAGCTGGTTCTACCCTAAAGCTGTGATTGCTAAGCTCATAGGGGCTCTCGTTACAGCCCAGAAATCCTATTGTGCTACACTTTGTCTCACTTTGCACAACGACCATTTCAAATCTCCCCTCTTTTTAAATATTTTATTTTATTTTATTTTATTTTACGTAAACTCTACCCCCAACGTGGGGCTCAAACTCACAACTCTGAGATCAAGAGTCGCAAGCACTACCGACTGAGCCAGCCGGACGCCTCTCAAAATCTCCTCTCTTTAAACTTCTAGCCTCCTCCCCATCCTACACTCTCAGGAGATAAAACTGTGTATTACTTATCTATGGCTGTGTCACAAATTACCCCAAAACTGAGTGACTAACACATAAAAAGCATCTATTATCTCCTAGTTTCTGTGCAGGAATCCAGGCCTATGCTGGATGCCCCTGGCTCAAGGTCTCAATTAGGTTTCAGCTAAGTGGTTGGGGTCCAGGGTCACCTACCTCTTTTGGGGTAGGGTCTTCTTCCACACTCAATCCCATGGTTGTTGGCAGTGTTGAGCTCCTTGCAGGCTGCTGGTAAGAGGCCTCCCTCACTTCCTCACCTTGTGAGCCTTTCCATAGGGCAGCTCACAACATGGCCGCTGGCTTTCCTCAAGCGCACATTCATGGGACAGAGTCCAAGACATCTGCCTCTTAAATCATCTAACGTCCGAAGTGGTACCCATTAGTCTGCCATATTGTAGTTGGTGGAGGCAAGTCACTAGGTGCAGCCCACACTCAAGGGGGAATCAGACAAGCACATGAACACTAGGAGACATCATGGGGGCCATCCTAGAGGTTGCCTCCCACAACTGCACTTCCAATCACAGAGAAAAGAGAAGCCACGGCATGAAAACATTCTCAACTGCACCAACCTCCTGCCCTTTCCTCCTGCAGCAAGAACTGCCCTTCCTTCCACCTGCGGTTTGGTTTCCATTTTGATCCTTCTTCTCAGGATGCTTGCATAACTGATTCTCCCTCTTTTCTTACACAGACTCTCAATTCAACTGGATCTTCTCCATAAGCCTTTCTGTGTACTCATGACTCTTCTCACAGAAACAAACTAACAAAAACACAAACCAGTGTAAACCCTCACTTATCCTGTCTCCAACATTTATCTATTCCACTCCTTTATTTAACGGTCCAAATGTCCTCCCCATCCCCTCCCCCAAAAGGAGCTGCCTGTTGTCACTTTCCACCCACTCCAAGATGGCAGCATTACTTGCCAGCAGAGCTCTTGCTGGTATCACCAATGACTTCCTGAGGCCTAGTTAATATTTTAATCCTTGTGTTCTCTTCCTTTTAAACACTGGACCACTCCATCCTTTCTGAAACACTTGCTTCCCTTATTTTGTAAGACAGAGCAGTCCTGGTTCTTCTTACTCTTCTGGCCTTCCCTTCTCTAGCTCTTGTGCAGGCGTATTTTCTACTACTCATCCCTTTAAATGTTGGAGTCCTTCAGGCCTTGGGGCCCTCTTAGGACTTCCCTTCTCTGTGTTTTCTCTCTCTTGGTGATCTTCCACGGCCCAGCTTCCAGGACCATCTAAATGCATACGCCTCACAAACTGACTTCTCCAGCCCAGACTTGTGCACATACTGGCCCATTTGACTTCTCTTCCATGATGCCTCAAAGGCAGTTCAAGTTCAACACTTCCAGCACCAAGCTCATTATTTCTTCTATCAGCCTGTTCCTTTTTCGGTGTTCCCTAGGGTATCGTTTCCTGGGCTGCTGTAACAAATGGCCACAAACTTGGTGGCTTAAAACAACGGGAATTTATTCCCTCGTAGCTTCAGAGAACAGAAGTCTGAAATCAAGCCTCCCTCTAGAGGCTAGATCCGGGGAGAATCCTTCCTTGCCTCTTCCCACTGCATGTGGCCCCAGGTATTCTTGGCTTGTCACTGCATACCTTCCATTGTCACATGGCTTTCTGCTCTTCTTCTTACATGTCTCAAATCTCCCTCTGCCTTTCTTTTAGAAGGACTTGGAAAAATCCAGGAGGACCTCATCTCAAAATCCTAACTTGATTGTATCTGCGAAGACCAAATAAGGTCACATTCACAGGTCACATGCAACCCACCACATCTGGCTCTGTGAATGGCACCTTCCTCCGTCCTGTTGATCAAGCCAGAAACCTCATGACTATCCTTGTTCCCAGGATCCAACGAATCCAGAAGTGGTTTTCCTTCCTCTGCATCTCTGGTATCTGTCCACTTCTCTCTCTTCATCACACCTGAATAATCCAAGCTATTATCACCTCTCACCTCGTCATACAGCAGCCTTCCATCCACACCTATTCCTGGGCCTGCCATCCATCCTCCACACTGTGGAGTCATTTCTAAATGTGATGTGAATCTGATCATGCCGCCCCTCCGGCGTCTTCTTCCAACTTTCACTGCTCTTGGGACCATAGTCTTTATTAAAAGCCAACGTGAAATAAGAGCCTCAATTTACTCCATGAAGCCTTTAAGAAGGTGGTACATAGCAGGCAAAGAAACATTGTGTAGAGCAACTGAGAGGAGTCATGACAAAAATTGATGACTTTGAACTTGGCCTGCTCCACACCCAACAACTGACTACACCATGACCTTACTTGGCTCCTTCTCTAGACTCTAAGAAACCGTCATTGGACACTGATGTGCTACAGAGCATCTGCCTCCCTTCAACACTCATCATGTACTAAGTACTGAGGAGGCTGGGTTCCCCTAAGGGTGATGCCAGCATTTTAGACTTACCACGTCTGCTTTCCGCCCCCTCCCCCCAGCCCTTCTTGTGGCTCTGCTGTTGGAATACCTGCATGGGAGCTGTCCAAATGGCTTCAAAATACAGGGCCTCGAAATTGCCAACTTTAATATTCCGGTCACCACAAAGCCGTCGATCCCAATCTATATTCTAACAGTAGCTAAGCAGAGACCTTAGGGGTCCAATGGACGCAAATCTCTAGCATAAAAAATATGAAGTCCACCAATCAATCATGACCCACCTTCTGGGTATCCACGGTGCATTCAGCCCGATGCTAATTCTGCGCTGGCAAGGGTTTTGGCTCCAAAACAGGGAAATGGAGAGCAAGGTAATTTTATACAAGTGTAACGTTCCCTTCACAATTCCTGTGTCTGCAGGAAACAGTTGATTCTGCTGCAGAAGCAAATAACCCTACAATCTCAGGGACTTAAAGCAATGAATGGTTAGTTCCCTTTCTTGCTGCATAACCAGCAGGTTGACTAGGGCTTTCCATCCTGCTGTCCTCCCTCCTAGACCGGTTGATGGAACAGAGCCTGTACGGATATTCCCGGTTGCTTTGGCAGGAGGTTGAGATGGCTTCTGGGGGTCTTATACCCATCATTAAATGCTCTGGCCTGGAAGCAATGTATGTTTCTTCGGCTCACAACTCATTGGCCAGAATAGTCGCATGGCTCCACTCAGCCACCAGGGGGCCCCCAAGCTCACCCTGCAGTGTGTCTGGAAAGCCCGAGAAGCGGAAATACTGGCAAAGGTCGCTGAAGATACGCACTGTCTGTCTTTCTTGTCACTAAGTACTTAGACCGCCGTTCTCTCCAACAAGCAATATATATACCTGCACGACTGCCCCCAAGGGGAAGAATCCAAAAGCTCCATCCAATCATGGCATCATCAGGCTTAAAGCCCAGAACCTGTGCATGGCGCACAGGAATTTCTAAATTGGGTCAAAGGAGGCACAGTCTCCATCCAGAGAATTAGGAACTAAACACCAGGTTCTCCATCCGACTTCCAAAGGTATTGCTTCGCTCCCAGTATATAAAGATAGAACAGTCACAGGCTAACCACAACCAACCCACCCTCTAGCAGGGGGGAAATGGAGGGCACTCAGGCACTGACCCTATTCCCTCCTCTCTGTTGTATTTATTGCATTTAACATTCACATGGCATCATTCATCTGCCAAGAATCCCTGTAAGCACTGTATATATAGTAATTGATTTAATCCTCACTACAGCCCTATGACAAAGGTACTGTTACAGATCCCATTTTCAGATGAGAAAATCCAACCCATTCGCGTGTTCAAGGTCCCCCAGCGAGTACGTGCTGGAGCCGGGGTTCTAACTAAGTTCTAACTAAGCCGGGGTTCTAACTAAGCAGCCTGGCCCCAGAGTTTGCTCCCGCACTGCCTTGGCAGGACATCTTCATCTTCAGAGATTCGTTTACGGTAAAAAAACTCTTAAGTTAAACTTGCTACCTAAAAGTGGGAAGATGCTTATTATGAGAAGCACGTTTTAGCCAGGGAGGGAACAGATTTGTTACCGGAATCACCATTCTCTACTACTCCGTCCCGCTGTTGTTTTCACCCAGGATGAGTTGGTTGGACCCTCGCGCCTCTCACAGAGGGGTCTCTCACTGGAGGCTGGGACACAGATGGAACATCCCTGCCCTTGGCGGTCAGAACGCCTCCACGCAGGGAGCACGGCTGCATCACTGTGTTGCCAGCAGAGGAAAACGCCCACAAACGCGTCATACACGCTGGTGTGGGTAGAAATGGCAACGGAGCTTCTGGATCCAAACCAGGGAGTATTTTTTGAAGATGGCCTCACACGTAGCCCTTCGTTGCTGGCTGAGCCCACATTCTCCTCCAAGGGAAGCAAGCGGGGAGGAGACAGAGCCAGCCTGCAGAGAGGAGGAGGTGGGGTGAGAGAATCCTAGCAGTATTCATACCCCACGTTCTAGCCCTTCCTAGGGATCCCCACAGGGTGGGGAACCCTTTCCTTCTGAGGTTTCTTCAAGCTGAAATTCTGTCCCTCGCCGTCAAAATGGTAGCTCTACCAGAGTCTAGTTAACCCGTCTCCTACTGACGCCTTTCAGTTTTTCTAATGCTTCTGCTAATGCAGATAATGCTTGAAAACTTTCTTGTTCTTTGAGCCTGATTGAATATGTCAAGAGGATGATCCTAAAAGTAGAATTGCTTTCTACTTTTAAAAAGTTATTGATGCTGGGTTGCCTGGGTAGCTCAGTGGGTTAAGTGGCTGCCTTCAGCTTAGGTCATGATCCTGGGGTCCTGGGATCGAGCCCCACGTCCAGCTCCCTGCTCAGTGGAGAGCCTGCTTCTCCCTCTCCCTCTGCCTGCCACTCTGCCTATTTGTGCTCTCCTCTATCTCTGTCAAATAAATAAATAAATCTTTTAAAATAATAAATAAAAATTATTGATGCTTTAAAAATATATGAGTACTTGGGGCACCTGGGTGGCTCAGTTGGTTAAGCGTCTGCCTTCGGCTCAGGTCATGATCCAGGGTCCTGGGATGGAGCCCCGCATCGGGCTCCCTGCTCAGCCTGCTTCTCCCTCTGCCTGCCACTCGCCCACTCCCCTTGCTTGCGATCTCTCCCTCTCTCTCTCTCTGATAAATAAATAAATAAAATCTTTTAAAAATTAATTAAAAATAATTAATTAAATATATCAGTACTTTAAAAAAATGTATTGATAATGCTAACCCTAAGCATGATGCCAATGCACAAACTCCACAGCAGAACCGAAGGGGCCCAATTCCTCGTGTCCTCGTCAGCACTTGCTATAATAAGTCTTTTTATTTCTCGACAGTTGGTTACAAATAAGTGATCCCCTTGCTTTCATTTGAATTTCTTTAACTTGATGATGACACATCCTTTTATATTTATTGGCCATTTGTCACCACTTCTTACAATTTTTAAAAATCTGTCTGGAATTTATTTTGGGGTAAGGAAAAAGGTGAGGATCCAATTTATTTATTTATTTATTTATTTTATTGTTTTACCTTCCAAATTTTTATTTAAATTCTAGTTAGTTTTTTTACATACACAGTGGATATTCAACTGCACAGCCCTGGAAATCTACCTTTATCATGTATCTGGACCCAACTGTGTCTGCTCTATACCATTAATTTGTCCCCTCCAGTCTTTCTGATTCTTCTGATAAATGAAAATGGAATGAAATAGTCTGGTAGGTGAAACAGATCCAAAATTGGGTCTAAAAATTAAATCTAGCTCTATGCTGTTTGTATGAGACACACTCCAAACAAAAGAACAGCACAGAGTTGGAAACAAAAGGGCGCGTAAAAATACACAGGGCAAATGCAAACAAAAGAAAGCATGGGTGTGGCAAAATGATCATCAGATATATAACTCATAGGCAAAAAGCATTAAATGAGTCAGAGGATCAAGTTGTAATAATAAAGGTTATAGCCCACAATGAAGATAACCACCACGCACTTTTATGCACCAAATAACATAGCACTGGAATGTGTGAAGAAGACTTACAGGGAACACAGGAGGGAGGGATGGGACAGCAGCAGAGGGGGACAACTGACCCCTCTCAAAACCAGTCAGGCCACGTACAGAAATGCATATGAAGATGGAGAAGTGATTTTGTTATATTATTTATGCTACACGGAAAGGATTTCTTAAAGTTTGTGACCATCTAAAATGAGAGGTTGGCATGAAAAAGTCAAAGCATATTTATTGGCTTTAAAAATGGGGGCGCCTGGGTGGCTCAGAACGGTTAAGTGTCTGCCTTCGGCTCTGGTCATGATCCCGGGGTCCTGGTCATGATCCCGGGGTCCTGGGATCAAGTCCCCCATCGGGCTCCCTGCTCAGCAGGGAGCCTGCTTCTCCCTCTCCCTCTGCCTGCCACTCCCCCCTGCTTGTGCTCTCTCTCTGTCAAATAAAAAAATTAAAAATCTTAAAAATTAACTATTATCTCTTGATTTCCTGCTAGGGCATGAATGTGCATGTCCTCGCAAATTCATGTGTTGCAATCCTAGCCCCTGAAGCTCATGATATTAGTAGATGAGAACTTTGGGAGTTGATTAGGTCATGAGGGTGGAACCCCAATGAGTGGGATTAGGGTTCTTATCAAAGAGACCTCCCTCCCCCAAGAGCACCCCAGTCCCTTCCACCATGTGGAGACACAGGGAAAAGAGTGCCTTCACCCAACCGTGCTGGCACCCTCACCTGGGATTTTCAGCCTCCAGAACTGTGACCAAAAAAAATATCTGGTTTTTTATAAACCACCCGGTCTGTGGTATTTTGCTATAGCAGCCTAATAGACGAAGACATTCCCCTTATAGAAAAAGCGAAGAAGCCAAGATTCTTTCCTATTCTCTCCCCTTCCATTACCTCTGCTGGCACCAGCCAGGAATTTTGTGATCTCTTAGATTTCTTGAATAAGCCGCCTAATGTAAAAATAATAACATTTTAATAAGTAGATGCTGGTTTATGGGCATGATTGCCAGTCATTTTAACCTAATAATTTTGTTTATTTCTATTTGAGGCTCACTACAACCTTCATTCCTCATATTCATAACTTCTTTATTTTGATCCTTCTTCTAAATATGTATTGCATCAACTCAAGCATATAATTTAAGAAGCACTTGGGAGTTCCTAGCTCGGAGGCTCTCCCCCCACCGCCCTCTGCAAATAACTGTTCCATTATCTTTTGGCATCTTGAGTTTGGGAGGAAAGGCTGAAGCCAACCTGATTTTCCCCGTGATGAGCTGACCTTATCCTGCCCTGATGCTTACAGAATTTGTACTGGGCCTGATGGCTTGATCCTGATTTGTCTCATTACAGGGAGAGAATCCTTTTAGTGTATAAGACCTTCCATTTCATCTTTAAGTAAGTTTGGTTTGGTCACATTGGTCCTGTTCCGTGCAGGAAAACCGGCGGTGTGTTACATCATCAAGCCAGCTTCACAGCCGCCATCCCCTCTGGCTTCCTCCACCTGACCCCCTTGCTCTCACCGGGTTTTCCCCACGTCTCCGTGCCCATGGCACACACTTCATTCCGAGGTTTCCGTTCGGTAAAGCTTTTTCCCCTCCACTCATTCTCCAACACCCGCTCTCCTTCTCTTTCTGCTGTTTGATGCTCTTCTATTTTTCCCTCTCTTGTTTGAACTCGTGCATCATAGGCATGAGTGTCTTGCGGAATCTCTTTGAGGGTTTGGGGAAGTTTTATCTAATTGTTTCTTCAATCGTGTGATCTAATTCCTGTTCAAGGGTGCATTCTTTTTTTTAAGATTTTTTATTTATTTATTTGAGAGAGAGAGAGTACAAAGGGTGGTGGTAAGGAGCAGAGGGAGAGGGAGAAGCAGACTCCCCGCTGAGCAGGGAGCCCACTGTAGGGCTCGATCCCAGGACCCTGGGATCAGGACCTGAGCCAAAGACAGGCACTTAACTGAGCCACGCAGGTGCCCTTCAAACGTGCATTCTTAATCTGCACTCCCCATCCCTGATTTTGTAATATCTATGCCTAAGTCCCGTTCTGTTCCTTTCTGGTCCTCACTGAGCAGGTAATCTGCACCTGCCTGAGACAGCAGGACGTCATCACCTTTGTTTCCTGATAATCTGAGCACTGTTTTATTTTTTATTTTTATCTTTTTAAACCTGAACACTGTTTTAATTCTTCCCTGAGAAAGAGAGGTGAAGAACTAGCTATCGGACCCTGACAAGGACATATCTGCTCATCCCTTCGGCTGCTGGAGAACAGGTGAAGGGGGCGAGGATTGGGCTGGAGGGACCATCTGCCTTGACTTGGGAAGGCTGCCTGCAGATCTTTTCTACTGTTCTCTGGTATTTCAGGCATTTCTCTCCTTGGGGGAGCAAAGCAACTTTGGGGGAAGCAGGAGTCCCCAGAACGAGGTAAAGCCTTGCAGCTCTGGCCCGGTTATCCGCTGTGGCGTTGACTGCAAAGAACAACGATTTATGGTTACGTGCTACAGTCGGTGGGCTGATGGAGCTCCGCTGCCTGGTTCTCCAGTCTCACGCTGCTGCAGGAAGTGATGGCCAGGGCTGGCTTCATGCGAGAGCTTCTTCACTCACACATCTGGTCCCTGGGCCAGGATGGCTACGACAGCGAGGGGCTGGTGGGGCGCCTCTCTCTCCGAGTGGCCCCTCCACATGCCCAATTTGGGCTTTCTCACAGTACGGTGGTCCCTGAGTCGTTGGACTTCTTACACGGCAACCAGCTTTCCCCTGTGCCAGAGTTCTAAGAAGCGCAGGTTGGCTTAGAGACAGAGCAACGGAAGGGGTCCTGTCTTTGATGTGCCTGTGACCCAAACTGGGGGGTGGGGAGGCTGGTGGCAGAGATCGGAGGGATGTGACAGCCAACTGCTGGGACAGAGCCCCTCTCCCTCTGTCCTGGGGCCCCAAAAGAGGAGCGAGGCGCTCTGAGGATGTGGGTCATGGTAAACCTGTGCTTTTCAACTTTCAAAGGGCACAGAAACCGCTATTGGGTTGTTTTCGATAAATGCAGAGTGTCGTGTACCCACCTTCACCATGAGGGCGCCACAAAGAATACATTCACACCCTCAACCATCCCCCTAGTCAAACCCCACTCAAAGCCCGGCAACCACTGGCCTGCTTATCATTCTTATAGTTTTGCCTTTTTCAGAACGTCATGTACTTGGGACCATACAATGTGTACCTTTTCAGATTGGCTTCTTTCATTTAGTGATAAGCGTCTAAGATTCAGCCGTAGTTTTGTGTGGCTTGATGTTACATTCCTTTTTATTGGTGAATAGAAAGTATTCCATTTGGGGGCGCCTGGGTTGGGCCCAGTTGGGTAAGCATTCAACTCTTGGTCTTAGCTCAGGTCTTGAGCTCAGGGTCATGGTGAGTTCAAGCCCCGGGTCCGGGGGCAACACATAGCGCCTACTTAAACATTAAAAATAACAAAATAAGAAAAACTTAAAAAAGAAAGTATTCCATTGGGCTTGCTTCCAGTTTTAGGTGATTATGATTACAACTGCTATAAATCTTAGTATGCAAGCCTGTGTGTGAACATAAGTTTTCAAGTCAGTTGGGTAAACACCTAGGAACATGACTGCTGGATGGTAAGGTAAGTCTATGTTGCTTTATTTTGTTTTGTTTCTTATAAATTCTGTAGGATTGTCTATATAGACAATCATATCATCTGTGAATAAAGATGATCTTCTATCTTCCTTTCCAATCTGTATACTTTGTTTTGGTCTTACTGCATACTAGCTAGGACTTCTTTTTTTTATTCTTTTTAAGATTTTATTTATTTATTTGACACAGAGAGAGAGAGCATGAGCTGGGGGAGGAGCAGAGGGAGAGGGAGAAGCAGGCTCCCCGCTGAGTATGGAGCCTGATGTGGGGCGATCCCAGGACCCTGGGATCATGACCTGAGCCAAAGATAGATGCTTCACCGACTGAGCCACCCAGGCATCCCTAGCTAGGACTTCTAATATGCTGTTGAATAAGAGTGATGAACAAGACACTCTGCCTTATTCCCAGTTTCAGAGGGAAAGTGTCCAGTCTCTCCAGGGTCACAAGTATCATCATATCTGTAGGGTTTTTTGTAGATGTCTTTCACCAAGTTGTGGAAGTTCTCCCTCTATTCCTAGTTTGCTGAGAATTTTGATCATGAATGGGTGTTAGATTTTGTCAAATGTTTTTTCTGCTCCAGTGAATATGATCACATGATTTTTTTTCTTTAGACTGTTGATATGGTAAATATCATTTGATTTACTTTCAAATGCGGAACAAGCCTTGCATACCTGGAATAACCCCCACTTGGTTGTGGTGTATGGTATTTTTTAATTTATTACTGAATTTGATCTGCTAATATTTTGTTATGGATTTTTGTGTCTCTGAGCATGAGAGCTATTGGCCTTTAAAGTTTTCCCGCATTGTGATGTCTCAACTGGTTTTGATATTAAGTTAATGCTGGCTTCACTGAATGAATTACTAAGTGTCCCCACTGCTTCTATATTCTGGAAAAGAATGTTGAAAATTGGTATTATTTCTTTTTAAATGTTTGGTAGAATTCACTGGTGAAATTTTAGACCATCTGAAAATTAGTGAACTCATTACTGAAGAAAGATACTAATATGTAAAGTCTCAATTAACAAATTAACATTCCCTATGACCTTAACAGGAGAGGAAGGGGGAAATAAAAGCTGTCAAGAGTCGTAGCTTGTGAGAGGGAATGATATGGATACTGGGGAACTTAATAATTCTCTTGGATCCCCGATCCCAAGGAAGCTCGGATCAGCATTTCCTTGGGATCCCCGACCCCACCCAGGGAGGGTTGTTGGCACCTTCTGCAAGGTTGAGATGCATGGCATGCAAAGTCGCCTGTTGGACAAGATAGCTATACCCAAGGCCTAAAGCGCTACGGAGACAGCAGCCCCTGGCACAGAAGGTTCTGAAAGGTAAACCAAGAGTATGCATGTCCCTGTGCCTGGTCAGGTGAGTTCTGCTGCATTGGGGGTGACCCACTGTGGGCACCATCTGCCACGTCCTCTGTTTCTAGACCAGGTTCACGCTGTAAATCTTGAACTGAACATGGAGCAAAACCACCTCCCATCCTGCATATAGAAATACCCAAGCCACCTGGAAGAACCTTCCAGAAGGTTTTTTCCTAACAGTGACACAGGGCCATTTCCTTCTCACCGAATCATGATGGAAAAACATACGACAAAAAATTTTTTAAACATATGACAGTAAAACCTGATGATTTGCTAAACATAGAATTACTGGGTCTGATGTATCAAAAAACCTTAGCACAACCATAAAATGATACAGAAAAGGGTAGCATGATGGTTAACTTTAGGTGTCAACTTTGAATTCCCAACTTTGAATTCCTTTAGAAAAGGATCTATAGCTTCACAATCACCAAAGGGGTGAAACAACACTTCTAGGATGAAAAACTGATCCGGTAAAGATTTTGAAATTGACTCCTTTTCTTTTGGCCAACATCCCAACATGGAACAATAAATGGAAAAGTCCTTGATTGTAAGATTTTTTTTTTTTTTGCATAAAATTCTCTTAAGTTCTTAGTCTGTATATAAGATGGACAGAAATTGGCTCTATAGAGTTTTAGCTGAATAATTAACAGAGAATTCAGTTCCCTCTTTGTAATAAGATTGAAAAGATAAGTAAATCAGGCCTGTGACCATTTTACCCCAAAATGCAATTTCTTCATTATAAGGAACCAAACAGAAAGGAAGTTAAAGAACTTCCTTAATAGCACCGAACTGCCACCAGTCTAATAGACTATTAGAGCCTAGATGAAGATGGAAAATTGCCTAATAAAAATTGCAATTTGCATAGATTTGCCCCATAATTACAAAACTTATTAAGCTCCATTTTGCAGATACTATAATGGAGTTCACCTTTCATTTAATGCGATTTGTGATCACTGACTACTGCAGGCAGCAAACGTTGGGAAAATCAAATCCATAATTACATTTTTGGTTCATATGTGAAAGACTGAAATATTCATTAGCTGGGATATATACTATTTGTTAAAATTAAGTATAATGAAAAAATTCTGCAAAGGGTTTTACCCACTCCTTTGAATACCTTTTCCAGGGCTTGTGGCCCATTGAGTCAGGGAAAGGTAAGGTTCTGAAGGTTACAAAATGAGAAGAAACACTCACTTGGGGTCTACATTCATTCAGTCTGGTGCAGTACAGTCAATGTTTATTAAAACCCTCCCGTAGGTGTGGCCCTGTCTGAATTAAGTAGGTAGCATAAGTGCCTAATGCCTGTTCCATTTTGTTCCTTAGAAACAGCAACTGCCTTGGGCTTTTAGGGTGGATGAGACAGGTAAGGTCCCCCAATGAATCAGCCTGCCTCTCTGAGGCCACGCCTCCTTTTGAATATAACTTGGTGGCTCCTCCCATCAAGTGGCGAGGCCTATTTTCCCAGCCTGAAATGTAGGCCGACTTTGCAAATTTGGGTAATGGAATGCAGTCGATATGAGGTTAGGTGGAAGATGCCTTGAAGTTTCCTCTTCTGACTCTTGGGATGCTCCTTTTACCAGGTGAGCAAGACTTCCCTAGACTCCCAGGTGACACGGGACCTATTGAAGCTCTGGCTGACAGCCAACACCAAGGCCCCAGAGGCCTAAGGAGGCCGGGGACCGGCCAGCTGCCAGAGAACTATAGTCACGTGAGCAACCCCAGGTGAGACCAACAGAAGGATCCCCCAGCTGAACCCAGCAAACCCCCTGGAACTATGAGAAAGAATAAGTCACTGTTGTTTTTAAGCACTGCGCTTGGGGCTGGTTTGTTTGTTTAAACAGCCTTTAACAACTGACACCATCCCCAAATGCCCAGTTTCCCAGGAGAGAGAGTCTGTGGTACACGATGCCACCACACTGGACGTGACTATCAGAGATAATCTCGGAAAACACAAATGCACCTTTTTCTCATATGTTTTCCCTAGCAATTTTTGCTACTAGTTCGCAGCCGGTATCCCTGTTCTCTCCGTAAGTTACAATAACATCTATGATTATGAAGATTTCTGGGACAAGGTATCGTACGTACGGCCATATGTGCGGAACTCATTTCCGTGTGTGTGTGTTCGCGCTGGTGAAGTCTTGCAGAGTGGTCTTCGAGAACATCCACACGAGTACACAGTTGTCCCTCGAACAATGAACACCGCGGGTTTGAGCTGCACGGGTCCCCTTGGGCTCAGATTTTTTTCAGTACAGTACTGTAAATGTATTTTCTCTTCCTTATGATTTCTTCTGCAGCTGACTTTATTATCAGAATATAATATATAATACATCTAACATACACGCTGTGTATTAATCGACGGTGTGCGTCTATCGGTAAGGCTTCCGGCCAACAGTAGGCTATTAGCAGTTCCATTTTGGGGGAGTCACAAGTTATACATATATATGTGTATGTATATATATATATATTCACCTCCATGAGGGTCGGAGCCCCTAACCCCCATGTTGTTCAAGGGTCAACTGTACTTCCGACCCCGTTGTCATGACAAAGCAGACTCTAAAATACACGAGTCGATTGTTCGTTTCATTGCTTAATTTATAACGAACTAACAACCACTGCTATCTGTCTGAATGCTCTCTCACAGAGCTCCCGTGGCAGCCTGTGGCTCGGGGCTGGTGCCTGGCCACTCCGGCTGCTGGATCCCCCTCTGTCCCGCCAGACCTGTAGGCTCCGAGCACCCAAACTCCTCTCAGGTAAGATTAAAGGGGGATTTCTTTTTCAGCACCACAAAAGCTACCCCAAAGTTGAAAACAGATGAAAGGGGTTTGCTGGTTTGCTCAGTGCAGTGTGGTGCTCACACCTCTAACCGCCTTTCTATTGACTTTGGGCATTTTACAGCTCCGAATGGGCAGATGTGAGCTTAGAGACTTTTCTCAGTTAGATACGCAAATAATTACCGGTCGGTGGAAAAAATCATCCCAGGTGGTCTGGGTATGGCCCAGGAGGATATTAACCAGTTACTGTCTAAACCTGCAATCCTACCCTCATTCCTTTATTAAAATTGCCTAAAATACCTGGTTCCCCAAATGCCCTTGGAACCACTTTTAGCATCTTCCTGGTCCCCACATTAATTAGGAGTTAAAGAAAATCTTTGACACTGTTCTTTTTTGTTGTTGTTGTGTTATTTAATCTTTTGTAAATGATATCCTAACATAAGGTGAAAAATGGGTATCAGAGAGCCCAAGGATGGGAGAAACCGTTTTGTCTCCAGAAGCAGCCACTGTCTGGGGTCGCTCTGAGCCACTTCCTGTCTGTCTGTCTGTCTCTGTCTCTCCCCCATGGTCCCCACAACTGCTGCAATCTCCTCTGGGCAGAATGGCTCCCTCCACATCCTTATGGAAAATGGCCATCCACAGCTCTCAAGTTTCCATGTTCTTGATTTCCAGGAAGAGCACAGACTGAGCAGAGTCTCAGAGGTTTAAATCCACTTGCAGGAGAGAGCCTTTGACCTCTCCGGTTCCACTCTAGCCTCTCCTCTCCCTGCTGATGCCCAATCACCAGTGTTTTCTCTTTCTGTTTCTTGATTAGCATTGCCAAAATGTAGTTCCTTTTTATCTTTCCTGGAGAACCATTCCCTGTATGGAAAATTCTACTCCAGTTCTTTTCTCTAATCTGTTGCCCTCTCATTTTGTGCCCAGCAGTCCCTTTTGTGTTCTTCTTGGCTTTCTTTTATTGTTTTTCCAGCTTTTGATTGAATAGTTAGTTCATTTATTGTCATCCTTTCTTGCCTAATCATGAAAATACTTCCTTCTCTTCTCCTAGGTTTGGGGGCTCCATGCTTCTCATGTTCTTAACTTCTTAAGGAGCCCGGAACTGCTTGTTGGCAGAGGTTAACCCTTGACAGAAGCCTTATTTGCTTAACTTCCAGGACCTGCATCTTTAAAATAAACTTTGTGCAATGGATTGCTAGTTTTATTACATCATTGTGAGAACACTGCCCTGCACAGGTCCCGCCATGTGGAACGCGGGAGTTTCATAGGGTCCTGAGGCGAAAATCTGATGATGCACAGCTGCAAAGTTCTGTGGCTCTTAAGTCTGCTGATTCCAAAGCTCTGATTCTTTTGTCTTTCTTATTTGACCTGTCAAAGATTGAGAACAGTGTGGTCCAGGGTCTCACTCTGATTTTCCTTAAGACAACGTATTCTTGGGGTGCCTGAGTGTCTCAGTCGGTTAAGTGTCTGCCTTCGGTTCAGGTCATGATCCCGGAGTCCCGGGATTGAGCCCCCATCAGGCTCCCTGCTCCATGGGAAGCCTGCTTCTCCCTCTCCCACTCCCCCTGCTTGTGTTCCCTCTCTCACTGTGTCTCTCTCTGTCAAATAAATAAATAAAATCTTTTTTTAAAAAAGACAATGTATTCTTGAATTTCTTCCACTTTTGCTTTATGTATTTCAGCTTCAATAATTTACTACAGCTGTAGGAGTGGTATGGATATCATCATGAATCATACCTTCTGTGTCATTCATACATTCACCCAAATGCATATCACAGATTAAGAACATAACCCCAGTTTTTAAAACTGCATCTGCCTGAGAGTCATTAATTCACATATTTGAGCACCTGCCATGTGCCAGGCACCCACCATCCTGGCGCTGGGGACAAAGGTGTGAATGGAACCAACAGGGTCCCTGCTTCCAGTGGAGGAGAGAGACCATGAGCAAATTTACCAGCGATGCTAGATTCACACTCTCACACTCTCTCTCACACACCCACACAGGCTTCCACACTCACACATTTTCGCACACATCTTCAATCTGGAAGAGTATTCCTGTATTATTAGGAAAGGAATTTAGGAGTTGACAGTCATGAGCATTTTAAATGGACACAAAGTGCCACATTTACCAATCCCCAAAGATGGTAAATTCTCTAGATTTTTACATTTAAGCTGACCCAAGAGGTGACGGTCATATTTTTGCTAGTTTATTCATACTTGATTCATAAACGTGAGTATCTTTTACCTTATATTTGTCTTATCTATGTTCAGAAGCCCTTCACACATTATGGATATTAACATTTTGCCAGATATCATAAGTATGTTTTCAATTTTGCTATTTATTTTTTAACTTTATGACCTGCTTGTGTACATAAGTTTTAAAATTTGGGATTCCCCTCTTCTTTTTTTTTTTTTAAGATTTATTAAAGAGAGAGAGAGAGGGGTAGGGCAGAGGGAGAAAGAGACAAGCAGACTCCCTGCTCAGCGTGGAGCCTGACTCAGGACTCTAATCTCATGACCCTGAGATCATGACCTGAGCCAAAATCAAGAGTTCTGATGCTCAACCGACTGAGGCACCCAGGTGCACCCGCTTCTTTTCTTCTATTGCTTTTAGATTTCTTTTCTTTCTATCTCTCAGATTATGAAAACATCCTTCTTTATCTCTTTCAACTACTTTAGTTCTTTTATGTTTAGATTTTTTATTTTTTTAGAGCGAGAGAGAGAGTGTGTGTGTAGGTGTATGTGTGTGTATGCACACCGGGGGGTAGGCAGGAGGGGAGAGAAGCAGAGGGGAGAAGGAGAGAATCTTAAGCAGACTCTGTGCTGAGTGCGGAGCCTGTCCCAAAGCTTGATCTCACGACTCTGAGATCATGACCTGAGCCAAAATCAAGAGTCGGACCCTTAACCAACTGAGCCACCCAGGTACCACTATGCTTAGATTTTAATCCATCCAGATTTTGTGAATAGCATGAAAGCAGAAAAGTGACTTCTCCCCCAGTGGATAACCAGCTGTCCTGGGAATATCTGCTGAGTAACCAATGGACCAGTCCACCAAAAGAAGCAAAATACTATTCTCAGAGAAAGGGGGAGAAAAGAAGGAGGCTGGAGAGAGACAAAAAACAAGTGTGTGTTCCAGTGCATTACAATTTCTTTCCAAATCTAAGAACCTATATTCCAAGAGGAAGTGGTATATTTGACGAGCCTTATCCAGCCAACAGAGAACTTGCTGTACATAGGGACGAGGGAGCTTGTTTCCTGGAAGAGACCAGGCCTCTGGTCTGAGTCCAACATGCAAGGAGGCGGCCACCCAGTCATGAGCTGAGCCCCCAGATCTCAGGGTAAAAATACCCCAGGAGCGGAGGCGGCTGGTAAACCATGCATGCGGTGATGAACACTGCTGTGGGGACAAATTTAATACAAAGCCAAGTCCTTTGTTTAGATAAAACTCAAATGCCTACCTTGAGGAGGGAGGTTGTCATGGTAACTCTTTCAAAGACAATGTCCTCAACAAGGACCAGCTGTCTAAACTCTGGAGAAGAACCATTCTCCTCTGTGATGACAATTCAAACCCAATGGGAAGGCCGAAGCTGGCAGCTCCCAGGGGTACCACAGAGAGCCTCACTGGTGTTCCAAACACTTCCAAAATGGTACAACAAGTACTTAAAGTTATAAGACACCTTTCGAAAAAGAAGTTGTTTAGATCAACTGTTTCACTACACAGCTACGACGTGGTTAATAGATAAACTAGCAAAATGAATAGTGTGGTAAATATAACATTAGAACAAGGTTTTTTTCTTTTTAATGTGGGGATATTAAATACTAGGTTAATAGGCGCCAAGCTAGGCTCTCTCCATCCTCATCTTCGATGGCTTCTCAACTATCGTCTTCTTCGTCTTCAATCCGTTTCTGGGTAACAGGCACGCAGAGCCTACCAGAAGCAAGCTGAATGTGCGCCCTGGCACTCCCCATACGTGACTGCATCCGTTGTGGTCCCTGCTGTCTGCTCCAAGGGTTTAAGGCAAGCTGTTTAATGAACTCCTTACAGCGGTGTGGGCTGGGTTATGGGGAGCACCCCGGGGCAGTGGGAGTGTTAGGAAGCTGTTACTCCCAGGGCCAGAAGCGAGCACGGGAGGGCGTGGTCTTTCTGGAACCTGTGAGAACTGGGCTGTAGGAGAGGGGTCCTCACAGGAACTAGGGCCTTGAGTAAAAGGATGCCAAGCTCAGCATGCAGGTCCTGCGGTTCGGATCCTGCCTGGACAAACTACACGCCTGGTCTCCTCCTCCATACCGGGTGCATAATAATACCACAGACTTCACAGGACTAAGGATTAAATGTGATCCTCATTAAAACACTTGGAACCGTGGTTGGCACTGTTGAAATCGGAACAACTCAAATGTGAGCTCCAATGCATGGACATTATCTGGAAACCAATTACGACGGACGAACTAAAAAAGCACTTGAATCATCTGAGCATGTGCTAATTAGATATTTGATCTTAAGGAACTGCAGGAGGGGATTAATGGAATCATGGTTCTGTGGATTTTCTGACAAGTCCTTCTTTTTTAGAAATACATATTGAAATATTTACAGATGAAATTACATGATGTTTGGGATTACCCCAAAACACCCAGTGAAAAGAGAGTACAATTGAAACCAAACCGCTGTAAGCTGATAGTTCTTGAAATGTGGGCATATTTTCTTAACTTGGGTGTATGTGTGAAATTTCCCATGTTAAAGACAGACACAGAAGAGGAATGTATTCACTAAGCATCAGACACATCTTAACATTTTATACATTTTTTAAAAAGATTTATTTATTTATGTATTTATCTATTTATTGCTGGGGAAGGAGCAGAGGGAGAGAAGCAGACTCCCCACTGAGCTGGAGCCCGAAGTGGGGCTCGATCTCACGACCCCGAGATCATGACCTGAGCCGAAATCAAGAGTCTGACACTTAACTGACTGAGCCACCCAGGCGCCCCCATTTTAATTTTTTTTTTTTAAAGATTTTATTTATTTATTTGACAGAGAGAGACACAGTGAGAGCAGGATCACAAGCAGGGGGAGAGGGAGAGGGAGAAACAGGCTTCCCGCGGAGCAGGGAGCCCGACGCGGGGCTCGATCCCAGGACCCTGGGATCATGACCTGAGCCGAAGGCAGACGCTTAACGACTGAGCCACCCAGGCGCCCCCATTTTAATATTTTTAATAAAAATATAATGCTTGGTCTTGAGATAAACCCTAATTGGGGCAAACCCCCCACCAAGGGATTTGAACATAAATTTCTGAACTGAAGACTTGAAGTGTGGGCTTCACTGGCCGTACTCTGGCTCTTGGACAATGTGGAACAGAGAGACCAAGGCTCCAAGGACCGTCCTGAAATAGCCCAAGTCCCCCCCACCTCAGCCCCACTCCCAGAGCCCAGCCTGATTCACTTGTCTGGCTGGCTGGCTGTTGTGCAGAGCCAGGATGCCTCCCTGGGTGGGGAGGGAAAGAAGAAGAAAAGTAGGAGAGGGTGAGGGGCAAAATTTGGGAGCACGAACCAGGTTGTCAGCTGGAACAGTACATACAGTAGGCGCTTAATAAATGTTTGCCAGGAGGCATGGGAACCAAAGCACAGATACTGAAGAAAGGCAGTAACTTTTTCCCCAAAGGTGAAAGGAGAGGTCTATTGATAAAGGCCATAATAAAAATCTATGTAATTTCTAGCAAAAAGCCAAGTGTTCTCTGGCAGGAATGAGCATCAATATTCCAAATATACTGGTGCTCCTCTGAGAGAATTTTCCTTAAAGGAATTTCTGGAGTTCTTGTTTAAACTCATTTCCCTCCCCCCCCCCCCATCCCCCAAGTTGTTTACCTTTCGGGATTTCCCATGTTATTTTTCTACTGCATTTATTTGTTGGCTTGCATGGTGCGGTGTGGCCACAGCAAACTACCCAAGGTCATAAATATGCACCAGGCAGCCACAGTCATATCGAAGGAATTTAAGAAACGAAATAAAAAGTCAAAAGTGTGACTTCTTAGACATAAATGAAAAAAAGGCATCGCAGACATGGCAGGATTCCATGTAAACTGCTTCAGCTGAATTTAGACACCCAAGTAGACACTCACTTATCCTGAAGCTTTATGGACGCCCTATTAGAAGGCCCCGCCCCCTTAGAATCAAATGGAAGGTACAGGCGGGCTCCTTGGAGGAGCAGGGAAACAGGTGTGCTGCCGGAAGGTAGGTAGAGCGCAGCCCCTCCCCTGCTGTGTACATGCGCCTTCTCCCCGAGAGCCTCCCAAATCTGAGTTTAAAGGTGCGTCTTCTTCCAGGACTCCAAGCACACACTCGCTCCGAGCGGCCCCGCCCGCTGTGATGTCAGCCTTCAGGGCCCCGAACTCTCAGACCTGGCAGGGGTCACCACCGAGCTGCTCGGCTAAGCTGCTCCAGGTGGGGTCTGACTGATGGGGTCGCTAGGCGCCCACGCCCCCTCCTGGTTCATAACTTCCGACCGCAAGCAGCCGGCTGCAGGTCCCTGCCCCGGTACCACATTATATGATAATTATGCTCAGATTAGTT
Organism: Mirounga leonina; assembly: GCF_011800145.1. NCBI lineage: Eukaryota > Metazoa > Chordata > Mammalia > Carnivora > Phocidae > Mirounga > Mirounga leonina. The sequence goes on along the minus strand of NW_023270459.1, from coordinate 6,797,680 downwards.
TTTCATACCCTTTGGACAGAGACATGCTAATTCGGATTCTTAGACATTAAAATCTTATAAATTTCTCTGGTGATTTCAAGTCCGGTTTCCTAATTCGGGCTCCCTGATGGAGAGAAAAAGATCTGGCTGCTGGCGTTCTCTCAAGAGCTGATTCCTCCGTGACTTTAATCAGAAGCTCCTCAGGGGGCGTGGTGTCTCACACACGGTTCAGCACCTTATTTTAAAATGTCTGTAAGCTACTTAACTGTGTTACCAACTGCTCAATGGGCTTTACCTTCACAGCCCCAAATGCCGCCGAGCAGCCACAAGAACTGGAGAGCAATCAGCCACCTCCAGGAATCATTTGTTTTTTCAAACTCATCACCATCAGAAAATGAACAGGGCTGTCAATGGTCACCGCCCCCTCCCCAATAAGCAGGTCGAGGGCAACACCAGCCACAGCTCTTTGTGCAGAGCAGCTGCTCAGAGCTCAGCCCCCTGAGCCGTAATACCAGCTTCTCCTATCACCTGCTGTTCAACCTCCCTGGACTCCACTTTCTCATCTGTAAAATGGGACTGTGGTAGGATTAAAGGCATAAAGGTCCGGGAATCACACCATGCAGTGCCTGGCCCACAGAGCCTTCAGTAAATGTTAGTGATTTTCTAGGAATATAGAAATAGAAAAAGAAAAAAATTATGTAGTGAATCGTTTTAAAGTGGTTAAGTATAGGGACTCCTGGGTGGCTCAGGTTGGTTGGGCGTCTGCCTTTGGCTGGGGTCATGATCCTGGGATCATGGGATCAATCCCCCCCCATAGGGCTGCCTACTTGTGGGATGGGGCGGGGGGGGGCTGTCTGCTTCTCCCTCTGCCTCTGCCCCTCCCCATGGCTTGTGCTTTCTCTCTCTCTAATAAATAACTAAAATCTTAGAAAAAAATAAAGTGGTAAAGTATATACTGTACAATAATAGTACATATACAATGTGATATGTGTGGCTATATTATGTAATACTATACAATATAAATATATAGTATATGCTTTTTTCTTTTTCCTTTTTCTTTTCCCACTTGAGAATGACTCCACAGATAGGTTAAATGATCTGCCTAGTGGGCATTCTGTTGAATCTTGTTGCTTTTCCCACACTTGATGGTAACTATCTGTGTCTGTCTGTCTGTCTCTCACTGTCCCTCACCTTTTCTCTTCAGGAACTCCCAGAAACTGAGGTTATTCCCCCTGCGAACAAGAGCTCATGGCATCTCTATCTCCCCTGCTCTTCCCTGAGCCTTCCCAAACTTACCGACCCTGCTCCCTTCCCTACTAGGATTCTCACCCTGAAGCCCAGGGTTGGTCCTCTGAATTGGTCTCCCTCTGGCATCCTTAATGTGCTGTCTCAGTCCCACAGCCACCTGCCCCAGTCCCACACCTGCCAGGCCACTGCACAGCCCCACAGGCCAGCAGTCACTGGAAGTCCATGGCCCCCTGCCCTGGATGGCCTTTCAAGACACTCACCTGTCCCCGTCATTCAAAATGCCAGTGGTTCTTGGTATCTGTGATTAGTCAAAACTATTTCAGGATAACACTTTCTCATAAAAAATTCCTAAGCTGTGCCTGGGTGGCTCAGTTGGTTGGGGGTCTGCCTTCAGCTCAGGTCATGATCCTGGGGAACTGGGGTCAAGCCCCAGCATTGGGCTTCCTACTCAGTGGGGAGTCTGCTTCTCCTTCTCCCTCTGTTCCTCTCCTCAGCTCGTGCTCTCTCTCTCAAATAAATAAATTCTTTTAAAAAAATTCTTCTAAATGTTAACCTTGAAAGTCAAGTGAGGGTATAGGATCGCAGTGTATGGAACTGCAAGGCATGTCAGCCTCACCAATTAGAGGTTGTACTTCAAACAACCTAATAGATACAGAGACCAATGCCTTTCCGGTGAGAGTTCTGCACGTGATTCGTGATGCACTTGGCTGACGAAATCCTTCTTAAAATATGTGAACTTCTACAAAGTACCAGTCACAAGGCTAAGGAAACTTGGCACCCCACACTTCTGTGCCCAGAATAAAGATCTATGAGGACACAGCGTTCTGTTCTCGAGCTCATTGTTCTACCAGCAAAAATTCATTCTTAGAGTCTCTTATAATACAAAATTTTTCTCAACAGATTTTTTTTAAAGACACTCGAGGAACACGAAGAAGTTAGGAATGCAGGAAGGAAGTGGAGAGAGCATGTAGGAGGCTGTCATGTCAGTCCCAACACAGAGGACAGGGCCTAAGAGGCTGAAAGGACCAGATTTGAGATGGTAGAATCTTCAGAACTTAGTGCCTGATCAGGAAAAAGGAAGGAGGGAAAGGAACCTATGATACAGCGACCCCACCCCATCACGTACGGGATAAGGTAGGTGTAACATTGTGATTTGTAATGAGGAATATATATTTGGTCTTCTTCCTATTCCTGCCAGGGAGCTCCTAAAACACTTGGAATTTCCTAAGTGCAGAGAGAAATAAAGGTGTCTTTTTTTATGCTAATGAGGTGGTTTGGGGAAGCGCAAAAGGCTGGAAGCTGGTTGCCAAGGGAACCAACCCTGAGATTAGAGGGTTGGAATTTTCAGACCCACCCCCTGACCTCTGATGAGGGAAGGAGTTAGGGCTGGGTGTTCAATCAAAAGCCCATAGCCAATGATTTAATCAGTCTTGCCTACGTAATGAAGCCACCATTAAAACCCTAAGAGGATGGGGTTCAGGAAGCTTCTGGATTGGTGAACCAATACAGATTTGGGGAGAGTGGCGCACCTGGAGAGGGCATGGGGAAGCTCCACACCCTATCCTCCTACCTGTTCTATGCATCATCTCCATCTGGCTACTTCTGAGTTATATCCTTTTATAATAAACTGGTAATCCAGTAAGTGAAATGCTTCTCTGCGTTCTGTGAGCCGCTCTAGCAAGTTAATCAAACCTAAGGAGGGGGGACTTGGGACCTCCGATACATAGCTGGTCAGAAGCACAGGTGACAACATGAACTCTTGATTGGCATCTGAAGGGGGCAGGGGGCCGTCTTGTGGAATTGGGCCCTTAACCTGTGGGGTCTGATGCTGTGTCCAGGTAGATAGTGTCAGAATGGAGTTGAATTTTAGGACGCTCAGTTGGTGTCCAAGAATTGCTTGGTGGTATGGACGAAAACATACATCAGAACTGGTGCAAGAATCGAAGCAGATAAGGAGTGTGGTTTTAGACTTGAAGGATTCGAGACACCTGCAGAAGATTCATGTAGGGAGAAGTCCCATAGGCAAGTGGATCTTCAGCTGGGAGCTCAGGAGCAAGACAGGGCCAGAGACACAGGTTTGGGAGCCATCAGGCAGCACAAGTGGTACCTCATAGTTGGAACCCTGGGGAGAGATGAGATTATCCGAGACTGTGCAGGGACAGAAGGCAGCTAAGAACAGAGCCAGGGTGGGGGGGTTTCAGCCTAGGCATCCTAGGCAGGTGGGGAAGAGCCCACCAAGAGACTGAGAAGAAACAGTGAAGGAGGAGGCCCTACAGTTGCAGAACAGAAAGTTGAGAGAGTGGTCAGCAAAGTCACAGACCTCTGGTATTAGGTAAGGTGGGAAAGGTCCCATTGCATCTGGCAATCAGAGTTATTGGTGGCTCAGTCATTTGAGAGTCAGACTCTTGATTTCAGGTCATGATCTCAGGGTTGTGGGATCGAGCCCCACATGGGGCTCTGTGCTCATCGGGGAGTCTGCTTGAGATTCTCTCCTCTCCCTCTGCCCCTCCCCCTGCTATCTCTCACTCTCTATCTAAAAATCATAAATAAACAAATCTTTAAAAAAAGTTATTGGTGACCTCAGTCTGAGCCATTTCTCAAGATCAAACCCAGAAATCATCCTTAATTCCTCTTTATCCTTCACATCCCACATTGCCACATTGAATCCATCATTGGCTTTATTTCCAAAATGTAACTCAGATTCATCTACTTCTCCTATAACCCTGATCTTGGACATCCTGGACTTAGCTCTCTAGAAGAAACTCTATAATAAAGCCAATATCAAATGGGAAATTGGCTTGAATTTTGTGAATAGATTTCTGACTATGTGATTTGTTTTCATATCACTGAGCCTAAGGAGAAATAAAGACTATTTCCTAAATGCTAAAAAGATACATTCAATGAATGCCATTCTCAATAAGCACCGAAATAAAGAGATAGCCATCTACTTCCAGTGTGATTTTTTGAAGTTTATGTATTTATTTATTTTTAAGTCATCTCTACTCCCAACTGGGGCTTGAACTCATGACCCTGAGATCAAGAGTTGCATATTCTACCAACTGAGCCAGCCATGTGCCCCTCAATGTGATTTTTAAAAAATTTCAATCCAAACTCAACATATTGGGGATACACTAGGGACATTCCCACTAGCTATGAAGAACACAAGGATGCCCCATCACCCCTATTACATAACACTGTCTTGGCAGTACTAGCCAATGCAATTAGTTAATAGAAAGAATTCTAAGTGGGGTGCCTGGGTGGCTCAGTGAATTAAGCATCTGCCTTTGGCTCAGGTCATGATCTCGGGGTCCTGGATCGAGCCCTGTGTTGGGCTCCCTGCTCAGTGGGGAGTCTGCTTCTCCATCTTCACCCCCCCCACCCACTTGTGTATTCTCTCTCTCAAATAAATAAATAAAATCTTTTTAAAAAATTTGAAGTATAAAATTAGAAAGGAAGATGTATACTATCACTATTTGTAGATGATGTAATTGGAAAATTCAAGGGAATTCATTGAAAAACTGTAAGAATTCAATAAGCACCTACCAGCTATGGGAGTGAGGTCATCTTAGACATCCAGCCCTAGTCCAACACCAGCTAACTACAACCACTTGAGTCACCCGCAGAAGAACCACCCAGGCGAGACCAGCCCGAATTGCTGATCCACAGAATCATGAACAAATAAAAGGTTGTTGTTCTAAGCCACTGTTTGGGGGTGGTTCATTATAACTGATTCACGGGGGAAGCCTGATAAAGATGGCCTGTTAATTATGCTACCAGGCAACATTGTTTAGGCTTAGAATGACACCTGGTAGGTAAATTGCATCTGGATTGTGAAGAACTGTAAATTAACTATAGACTCCTGAGAGAAAGCCAGACCTTTAGCTTTCCAGGGTGAATCCCACCAAAATTCCCCTCTCCTCTCCCCTCCGCCTCCCTCCCTTACCCTCCTTTCTCCTCTCCCTCTCCCCTCCCTCCACCTCTCCTGCTCCCTATCCCTTTCTCTCCACACCTAAGGACACAGCACGAAGGCAGTCATCTGCAAATCAGGAAGAAGGTCCTCACCAGGTATCTGCTCTGCCAGTGTCTTGATCATGGACTTACAGCCTCCAGAAATGTGGGAAATAAATGTGGGTTGCTTAAGCACCCCCATCTATGGTATTCCATTAGAGCAGCTGGAACTGACTGCAATAGTAGTTAACCCTGTATCTCGCATCAAAGGTGGGTTGTGACTCAGGTAGGAGAGGAATGAACACCCCCTAAAGATGGGTAAATGAGGGATCATTGCCTCCTGTTGGGTCAAAGTGTGATTCTGCTCCTCTCTGAGACTTAAGTATAGGGAAAGGAAGTGAGTATGGATTCCACGATGACAGAGGGGTGGAGCATGCTGGATATTCTCAACTTGACACCACCATTCTGGTCTAAGGCTGGGAAACCAGTCTCTTGCATGGCCCCAGGTTAAAGTTGGCCAAGAGAGGAACTTGTGTGACATCCGAAAGGATGGAAATAAAGTGGACACCATTACTCTTGGAAGGTGTTGTTGGTGAGAAACTTGTTGATTTCAGGCACCATCAGCCAACAGTGGCCCCAGGCCCCTGCAGAGTGCTCGGCTGCAGGGCCCACAGGGCATGGCTCTCTCAGACCTCCTCTTTCACACACCCAGCTTCGGGCACTTTCCCACAGGCTCTGATCCCCCAGCTGCACCAGCGTTTCTGCCTGTCACCGTTACTTTCAACACCTCTGTTCCAGGCCTCTAACTTCCCACATTTGTGTAAGCTCTAATTGCTCTAGTAAACTCCTTGTTCCCGTAAAATATAATCAAATGATAAAGAGGCAAAAGATGTGAATAAACAGCTCACAGAAAAGGTACTGCAAATGGTTCTTCGACATATGACACGAAGTTCAACCTCATTCATCACAGCAAGGCAAATGAACATTTCCCCGTGATAAATTTTTCCTCTATCCAACCAACAAAACTCCGTAGGGTTGATAGCACATTCTGTTGACGAGGCTCTGGGGAAGGCACTTTCCAGGACCTGGGGTGGAAATGTATGGGAAGGAGCACTATGTCTCCTATGTGTCCACCAAAACTACAAAAGCTTATCCTTGATCCTTTGTGACTCAGCAATCCCACTTTGTTGTTTCATTCTACAGAGACTCATACCAGCACATGCGTGCGAAAAAGCGTCTGTTCAAGGGTTCACTATAGCATTGTTTGCAACCGCAAAAGACAAGAAGCAATCTAAAGTCTGTCAAAGGTTAAATAAGTTACAGTATGTTCATACAGTAGAACACTATGCAGCTATAATAAAAGATGCAGATGACAAAGCTCTACGTGGAAAGATATCGAAGATATTGTTAGGTGAAGGGGCAGATGCAGAACTGTATGTAGAATGAGCTGTCCTGTATAGCAAAGGAAGAAAAACAAAATATATGTTTTGTATTTAGGTATGCATGACCTCTAAAAGGGTACATCATAAACCAATGGCAGAGGGGGATTTGAGGCAGAAACAGAGCAGTTGAGGGTAAGGATGGAAGGAAATTTCTCTGTATGGCTTTTTATAAATCGGGTGAACAACTTTCTTTTTTTTTTTTTAAAGATTTTTATTTATTTATTTGACAGAGATAAAGAGCACAAGTAGGCAGAGAGGCAGGCAGAGGGAGAGGGAGAAGCAGACTCTCCACTGAGCAGGGAGCCTGACGCGGGGCTCGATCCCAGGACCCTGGGATCATGACCTGAGCCGAAGGCAGACGCTTAACCGACTGAGCCACCCAGGCGCCCCGGGTGAACAACTTTCTATTAAAAAATTTAACGTGTCTAAAAATTAATTAGGTGTTGACTTAAGAAAAACAAGAATTAATTGCAATCATATTGACATTAGTTTAAAAATATAATTGCACCTAAATTCATTCTTTTTACTTAAAACTCTTCTCTGAGTCACCCTGATTTGGCCAGCTTTTCTCCATCAACCTTTCATTTTAACCATCTTCAAACCTGCAGAACAGTTGAAATAATAACACATCCTTCACCTAGATTCACCACTTGTTAATGCTTATCACGCTCCCTGTATTTATACACATGGGCACACAAGCACCCACACATTCTCAGGGAAGCTAAAGTATCTAAGATGAGTGGCAGACATCATGACACTCTACTCCTAAGTACTTCAGACTATCAATCCTAAGAACAAAGACATTCCCTACAAAAACACAAGTTATTGCAATTAAGAAATTTAACCTTACTATTTATTAACTAATGAATAGCCCCTGTTTAAATTTCCCAGACTGTCCCAATTGTACCCTTTATAGCTTTTTTTATTTTTTATTTATTTTTAAGATTTTTATTTATTTATTGAGAGAGAGAGAATGATAGAGAGAGAGCATGAGAGGGTGGAGGGTCAGAGGGAGAAGCAGACTCCCTGCTGAGCAGGGAGCCCGATGCGGGACTCGATCCTGGGACTCCAGGATCATGACCTGAGCCGAAGGCAGTCGCTTAACCAACTGAGCCACCCAGGCGCCCTATAGCTTTTTTAAATCCAAGACCCAGTCAATGCTCACACATTGCATTTAGTTGTTATATCTCTTTACCCTCTTTGAATCCAGAACAGTTCCCTGTGTCTCTCTTGATCTTTTTTGACACTGACATTTTTGTTTTGTTTTGTTATTTTAAGTAGGTTCCATGCCCAGCATGGAACCCAACACACGGCTTGAACTCATGCTCCTGAGATCAAGACGTGAGCTGAGATCAAGCATCAGATGCTTAACTGCCTGAGCCACCCAGGTGCCCCCTGACATTTTTAAGTTTTATTTATTTAAGTAATCTTATCTCCACCGACTGTGGAGCTCAACCTCACAATCCCAAGATCAAGAGTCACATGTTCTTCTGACTGAGCCAGCTGGGCAGCCAACACTGACATTTTTAAAAGAATCCAAACCTGTTGTTTCATACAAAGTCTGGATTTTCTAGGTAATTCCTTATGACTAGACTCAGGTTAAACATTTTTGGGCAAGGATACTTACAGATGATGTTGTGCCCTTCATCAGAAGACCCATGGTGTCAGCTGGTCCCATTATTGGTGAAGTCTGACTATCTGTTACGGTGGCATCAGCCAGATTTCTCCATTGTCATGATCCTCTTTCTTCCTTTAACTAGTAAATCTTTTGAGGTGACTATCCTGGTCCAACAACAGGTGGTTTAGCATCCACCAATAAGTTTCATCTGAATCAATTATAACAAAACTTGTTGCAAAAAAGTGATTTTCTAGTTTTACCATTTCTTCTGTATTTATTCATTGTCATTTTTATGGGGGTGGGGCATAAGGAGCAGTATTATTATGATTCAAACTACTTTTTATTCCATGTGTTATAACCCATTCTTTATGCTCAAATGGGCGTGGATTCACCCAGGGGGGACATCTCCAACCTAGCTCCCGTGTCCTTTTACCATCTTCCCATCAATCTTGGAGCATGACCTTGCATTTGGGAAAAACACGTTCCAGCTTTTGTTTGTACATTTTCTGCTCCAGACCTGGAATCCACTACTTTCCAAGCAGTCTTGTTTCCTTTAAGGAGGGAATGGTATTTAAAGACCACAATCTGGGTGCTAGGGTTTTCATTGCTTCCAGGCCCTTCTTACTTACTCACTCTAGTGAGGAACTTGTCTTTGCTGTTTTACCTCTTGATCTCTTCTCTACCCCACCCTCATTTTCTTTTCCCCTTTCTTTAGCATCAACTCCTTGACAAAACGTGGGAAACTCTAAAAATTAGCAGCCATGAACACAAATGGTATAATATTTGAAGGGAGACAACTTCTTCGCTTTTTCTCCAGTGTGTACCCCTCGAGCTGAATGGGTTACAACTGAACTATTTTAAGGACTACCTATAAAATAAGCAGCAGTGGTTTCCCATTCAGATCTTTTTTCTGCTTGGGGGTAAAGAAGTGGAGAAATCTCATCTATTATAAATATGATTTAAATTTTAAAAGTCTATGTCTAATTACTACTTATGACTATAGTAAAAAATGATTTTATACACTGTAATTGTGTGGTTTGAATATGTAATCAGAAATGCAAAGCTTGGGCGCCTGGGTGGCTCAGTTGGTTAAACAACTGCCTTCGGCTCAGGTCATGATCCTGGAGTCCCTGGATCGAGTCCCGCATCGGGCTCCCTGCTCCGCAGGAAGCCTGCTTCTCCCTCTCCCACTTCCCCTGCTTGTGTTCCTGCTCTCGCTGTCTGTCAAATAAATAAATAAAATCTTTAAAAAAAAAAAAGTATTTTGCTATCTCCTTACTGATCTCTTTTGACTCTATTTTCTTTTACAAGAGAATGGCATATTTAAAACCAGCTTACTTACACCTGTGAGTTCCCACTCCCCCTGTCCCTAGATTTCTCCTCTCATTCTCTACTCATCAGAGTGCCTCTAGCCTTTTTGGAGCACTCACATGTTAGGGGTTCAGCTTTGAAAGTGATGTTAAGGGCGCCTGGGTGGCTCAGTCGGTTGGGCGACTGCCTTTGGCTCAGGTCATGATCCTGGAGTCCCGGGATCGAGTCCCGCATCAGGCTCCCTGCTCGGCGGGGAGTCTGCTTCTCCCTCTGACCCTCCCCCCTCTCATGTGCTCTCTCTCTCATTCTCTCTCTTTCAAATAAATAAATAAATAAATCTTTAAAAAAAAAATTTTTTTTTTAGGGCGCCTGGGTGGCTCAGTCGGTTAAGCGACTGCCTTCGGCTCAGGTCGTGATCCTGGAGTCCCGGGATCGAGTCCCGCATCGGGCTCCCTGCTCGGCGGGGAGTCTGCTTCTCCCTCTGACCCTCCTCCCTCTCATGCTCTCTGTCTCTCATTCTCTCTCTCTCTCTCAAATAAATAAATAATAATAAAATTAAATTAAAAAAAAAAGAAATGCAAAGTTTGATGCCTTTGATTCTAATTTCCATAACCAATGCCTCTCAGTTCACATATTTCAGTGGTTTCTGGACTGAAACACCTTTTTCTAATTAGCAATCAAGATGTACACAGTAGTTCAAAAACTTCTCCGGGTTTGGACCACCCTGCATAATGCATTTTATTCCACATCATGATTATGCTTGGCCCTTTATTGAACTGGTCATTACCTTGACCATAGAAATACATCCCACAGAGAATTAGTTCTTTTTTTTTTTTTTTAAGATTTTATTTATTTATTTGAGACAGAGAATGAGAGACAGAGAGCATGAGAGGGGGGAGGGTCAGAGGGAGAAGCAGACTCCCCGCCGAGCAGGGAGCCCGATGCGGGACTCGATCCCGGGACTCCAGGATCATGACCTGAGCCGAAGGCAGTCGCCCAACCAACTGAGCCACCCAGGTGCCCGAGAATTAGTTCTTGAAGTCTTAAGTGGCCTAAGATTTGCATCTCTCTGGCAAGTAAACGGGTCAAACTGAACCATCGACTAGCAAATATTTTCACAAGACAAAAAAATGAATTACAATTCACCACAACTGAAGCAGCACTCCAATGTTTTAACAAAAAGTTCTTCACTCGTGAAGAGTCTGAGGACACCACAGAAATCACCACATGATTCCATGGACCAAGAACAAGCCATGGAGTCCCTCTCCTGTGAAAACTAAACTCATGCCTCCCCCAACACCTCTATTCAAGATCAGCTTTTGTTGTTCTGTACGTCAAAGTTCGTAAGATGTATCAGCAACCACTAAAAACTCAACGCATAATGGCTCCACCTAAAATGGGAACCTTCTGGTTCACTGGGAAGCCTAGCAGTGACTTGGACTTAACTGCTAATGTGCTTGAAGAACTTGAGGAAAAACTCCCACCCTCCTCAGGCCAGAGGAAAGCCTGCCCAGGCTTCCAGCCAGCTCTGTAAGCCCAGAGCCACCCACCCCAACCCAGAGTCTCCCCCTCCTGACTCCCTTCCCACGGCCCCCACCCCCAGTCTCGTCACTTTCCTTGCTTCATAATTTTTTGCCACTTCCCCTGTTGTCCCTTATGTTTTGCTATGTTACTTCTGTCTCCCCAAGTCAATTATACAACAAATAAGCACATCCTATTGTTTTCAGTACTGCTAATGACATTCTTTGGGAAGAAGCCCTCCTGTTACACTGGTTGTGATCATTGTTGAGAGCATGAAACACACGCACTTCCCCTCTACTCCAGAGCTCCCCAGCTGTCCCCACCCCAGGTCAACTGTGGTTATGATGAAAACCATTTCTTGATTTATTTCAGCTCCTTGCCTACCCAACATAATGCCTCCCAAGCCTGCCTGCCACGAAATTCCTGTAGATATAGGATAGAGTGTATATAGTATCTTTGAAAAATATAAAGTGATAAATCTATCAATTTCCACATCTTTTCAGCAACAACAAAAACCCACAGTCTTTTCAAATGTCCGTGGTGCATATATAGAAAATAATCATACACTAAGCTACAAAAAAAAACAAACAAAACACCCTAAATTAATTACCAAAATAACAGGGCACATACTCTTACCACTCTGGGAAAAAAAAAAAAAGCAAAATGATTGGTTAAACCAACAAAAAAACTAGTAACTTGTAAACTGAAAGTCACTTTCCTGGTCAAACTGGAAATCAACGAAAGTCACCAGCTATAAACAGATGACAGGAAGAGCAATATATGTCAAAATTTGGGAACATTGTTATGCTTAGAAAAAATAGCTGTCCAGACTAAAAACAAAGCCCCAACATTTTATACCTCCTCCCATAAAAAGGTAGAGTTTGTTTACTTAGCCCTTGAACCTGAGTTAGCCTCTGACTTACTTGGGATAACAGAATGTGTGGGAGGGACATTGTGTGATTCCTGAGCACAGTAGTTTGAATATTTGCTCTCTTGAAATGTAGCTTCAACACTGGCACTGCCTTGGGGCAAGAAGGCTGTAGCAAGTCCAGCCCTCCCTAGTTCAGAACAAGCCTCACCTTTCCTCCTTGACCCCAGAAGGGTCCCTGTGGCCAGGAGAACTGCAGGCTGACTCAGTCCTAGGCCCTGTGCACCCCTGGAGTTTGCGGTAGAGTTCTTAGCTCACAACCCATCAAGTTGTTAACCTTTAAAATAAAAGTCAGAAAAAAATAAAATAAAATAAAATAAAAGCTATTTTACGGCAAAAATGGATTTATTCAGGAATAATAGAATCTCAATTTGGGACAAACAAGCTATGGTAGAATCATAGGTGAGTCCAACAAACAAAGCAGAGGAACCTTATTTTATGGAGAGGGAGGAGGAAGTTGGGAGGAGTTGTTTTGCACAAAAGAACATTGGAGAAAAGCATGAGTCCAGGGTGATGACAGTTTCTCATTGGCTGAGTTGCCAGGTAATCCATTACTTGTAGGAGATGCAATGCACATCTTTCCCTGATGGGGCCTATAACTGATCATTTTTTCCTGTTGAGGATTCTTCTGTTGGGGTCTGTAATTGACAATTCTTGCTGTAATTGATGTTACGTGGTAAGGCTCCCCCTTACAGCCTCTTCTTCTAGCCTTCCTGCTCCATTTTAGTGATGTTTAGGTTTGTGAATTTTCACCATTATTATCTATAGTGACCTTATTACCTGGAAAACACTTTGTTGATCTTCCAGGAAACAAAGAGGTCCCCTTCACCTTGTCCCTGACTTTACCCCTCTGGGGGCTGGGACCCAGGACTTTTTTGAGGGATGCCATCACTCCCATTTCTGCTAAAATGATTTCTAGACAAATACCTGCTATCTCTAAAATGCGGATTGACTGGGGAAAATGCTTTTGTCTTTTTCTTTTCTTTTTCCTTCTGAAAAATATGTTTATGTAGATATCAAGCAGCCAAATAACAGTGCCTCTCTCCCAGCATCCTCCCTGTCTGGGTCTCCTTATAGACAAGCCTGCGCCCCATATGGCTGTGGGCCCCTCAAAGAGCAGGAAGATGCCAGATCCCCCCTGCTTGGGACCGGGCTGTGGGAGGGGTGCACCCAGGGTCCGAGTGGGCCGTCTCAGCTCCCGCTCTCCTGCCCAGCCTCTGCTTACCCACCACAGCAGGAGAAGTCCAGAGGAGAAGAAAGACTGGAGGGAGCCATGACTTCAAGGGCAATCCAGAAAGAAGGGTTTGGCCAGAAGAAGATCAGCCCTGATGTTAAAGAGAGACGTTTGGGTGTTTCTGTGTATTAAGGTCTCTAGCTCTCCTACCCATTCCCGAAAAGAACCATGGATGCTGTGCCCAGGACAGAAGCGGAGTGGAGCCCCCAGAGAGCCTGGCTTCGCAGCTTGGTGAGCTGGGGTCTCCGACACAAGGAGGGAACATTGGGTGAGCCCTCTGACCTCAACTCCACAGCGGAGGGAGAACTGAACAGAGCGTCGCTCACATTCTCGAGATTCCATCCAGAGAGCAGCCATTAACCCTGGTTCATTTCAGTGCCTGGGTTAAGCAGCGGATCCTTCTGACCTTATGACTCGGGAGACTGCCAGGTGCCACATAAAAACCAATGAGGTTTCTACCGTGCCAGTGTCTCTGTTGCAAAATTAATCCCACGAGTGGCTGGTAAAGACACATGCTAAGCAGTTTTCCAGGTAAATGACACCAATGCCTTACATCACTGTGCAAAACTGAGGGTGTCCACTTGTTCCCAGTCCCAGCTCCTCAGCCGTATCCCCACAATCTCCAACACCCTGGCCCCTTCCCTCTTCCAGGGCTTGCCAGGGTCCTAGACCACAGGCAGAGTCCAAGGAACCAGCAGGCACACTCCGCCTAATGCCTGCCCTCTGACTGCTGGGGACCAGTGTCCTCACCACAAAGGGAGATGCTGACCCCCAGTGGGGTCTCTGGCCTGGCAGGCAGAGACCCCACTGTGCTCTTCTGTCCAGTAGCCGGAAAGCGGAGAGCCAAGGATCTGAGACTTGCAACTTCTCTGTGCTCCGTGAGTGGGAGGTACGAAGAAAAGCAGGGGACTCCAAGCGGAGGCAGGCAGTGGGAAAGACTGTGGTGACCGCTCCCACCCCAACCCCTTCAGCTGTGTGACCTACCTCTTCCCTTTGGGGCCCTGGAGACAGTGGGGCAGGCAGGAAACCCACACCAGAGGTCACCATAGCAGGGTCAGGCCAGGTTCTCGAGCACCTGGGCATGATGGATAAGAAGGTACCCTTCCAAACCGATCTTCTTTGATTTTTAAATAAAAAATATAAAATATGTGAAAACAGAAATAAGTCTGTGCCTATTTCCAAGCCACACAACTTTGGAGGCTTATTCTACCAATTAAAATGCAGCTGATAAATAACTCGTTTCCAGTGAAGCAGGCCCTGTCTGAGGGCAGGCACCATCCAGCTGGCCTCAGTGGGCTCTCGCCTAGAGCTGTGGAATGGGAGGCTACCATCGCGTCAGGTAAATTCCCACCGCTACGGGCACAGTTCACATGTTGCTAGTTATGCGAGGACGTCAGTGTGGAAACCTGAGTTAACCGGCAGCATATTTCTGATATACTTCAGTGATATCTTACCATTCCTTCTAGACTGCTGCCCGGGAAGCTTCCTGGCTCTCCCACCCCTTAATCTAGTTCTTATCCTGGGATGCCTCTCTCCAGTGTCTTCCAGATGGGTATTCTGAGAACATGAGCCCAGCATCCCGAGCTCACGGAACACTGACCTCGCTGTCTACTGAAAACTGTAACCAAGGGTCAGTGGAGCTCCTACTGTGACAGACAGAAAAGGTTCCAGGTGATAGATGGAAAGGTTCCAGGTGATAGATGGAAAGTATCTCTCTTGAAAGATCTTATCACATCACATGTTCAAATGGTAGGATATCCAATGCCCTCAGGCAAGGGCCAGAGAAAGCCCTCTGAGAGCTGGCTGTCCTGCTAGGCTAAGTTCCTGGAATAAGATCTGAGCCTATCAAAAAAATATAGGATCAAGAAAAGTCTGTGCATATTCCCAGTGCTCTGGTTCATCTGAGAATATCCTGGATTTTCTTTGTAACACTCCATTTGCATTCATGTTGCTCAGAAATAGATAAAGGAACAAAAGAATTGGATCCATCCAAGAATTTCTTGCCTTCAGGAAAGAGGGGGGATGAAAAGATAAAGGACCCACTTTCCTGGAAAGTCAACTCTTTTTAATCAGTCTTACCCAATAAAATTCTTGAAATCAGAAAAGCTGTCTACACATGCATACACACAAGCAGAATTCAGCTCGCTTTACAGACATTTTTACCATCAGCTAAGATGCTGTTCTTAAGGGAAACACACAAAGGAGACTATGACTCTCAGTTTTCTTACCATTAGCAACGTCTCATTCTAGAACCTAGCAACGAATAATCGGAAAACAATATTTTAAAATACCATTTAAAATAGCATCAAAGATAATCTATAGTGGTAGAAATCAGATCAAGAAAACATGAAATACTTGGGAGTATGCCTAAAGAAATTTGTGTCAGACATCTATAGTGAGAACTACAAAACTTCATTTTTTTTAAAGATTTTTTTTATTTATTTGAGAGAGGTAGAGTAAGAGAGAAAGAGTGCACGAGAGGGGGTAGGGTCAGAGGGAGAAGCAGACTCCCCACTGCGCAGGGAGCCTGATGTGGGACTCAAACCTGGGACTCCAGGATCATGACCTGAGCCAAAGACAGTTGCTTAACCAACTGAGCCACCCAGGTGCCCCTGAGAACAGCAAAACTTTAAGGAGATCTGACTAAAAGGAAAAACCCCTACTTCTAATGGGTTGGGAGACCCAACATTTTTTTTTATTATGTTATATTAGTCACCATACATTACATCATTAGTTTTTGATGTAGTGTTCCATGATTCATTGTTTGCGTATTACAGCCAGTGCTCCACGCAGTATGTGCCCTCCTTAATACCCATCACCGGGCTAACCCATCCGCCCACCCCCCTCCCCTCTGAAACCCTCAGTTTGTTTCTCGGAGTCCATAGTCTCTCATGGTTCATCTCCCCTCTGATTTCCCCCCCTTCATTCTTCCTTTCCTTCTCCTAATGTCCTCCCTGGTATCTCTGCCCAAGGTGATGTACAGAGTCAATGCAATCCAAGTCAAAATCCCAACAGGACTTTATGTAGAAATTTATAAGCTGATTCAAAGATTTATGTGGAAATTCAAAGGATTTAGAAGAGCCAACATAATTTTGAAAAAGAACAAAGTTGGAGGATTTATGGCATAAAGATAGATGTATATATAAATGGAACATAACAGAAATTCAGCCACAGACCCACACTATGTATGGTTAATTGATAGTTTTTTCAACAAATGATGTTGATAAAACTGGATATCTGAACCTAATCTTTACCTCACATTGTACAGAAAGATTAGCATGAAATGTATCAGAGACCTAAATGTAAAAGCTGAAACTATAAAGTTTCTAGAAGAAAACACAGGAAGAATCTTTGGAACCCTGGAGTAGGCAAAGATTTCTGGGATACAAAACTAAAAGATTAAATATAAAAGGAAAAAGTTGATAAATTGGTCTTTATCAAAATTAAAGGCTTCTGCTCTTCAAAAAGCACTGACAAATTACTTGTATCCAGAATACAGAAAGAACCTCTACATAAAACACTAATAAAGAGACAACCCACATTTTTAATACGGGATATAATTCACATGCCCTGCAATTCACCCATTTAAAATGTACAATTCAATGGCTTTTAGTATATTTACAGAGCTGTGCGTCCATCCCCACAATCAATTTTGGAGTGTTTTCATTACACCAAAAAGAAACCCTACTCCTCTTTTGTTTTCTTTTTTTTTTAAGATTTATTTATTTCTTTCTCTGACAGAGAGAGACACAGCGAGAGAGGGAACACAAGCAGGGGGAGTGGGAGAGGGAGAAGCAGGCTTCCCCGTGGAGCAGGGAGCCCGATACGCAGCTCCATCCCAGGACCCTGGGATCATGACCTGAGCCGAAGGCAGACGCTCAACGACTCAGCCACCCAGGTGCCCCGAAACCCTGCTCCTCTTAGCTGTCACCTCCCCCACCACCACATCCCTCCCCCTTCCATACGAGGCTTAGGGAACCACTAATCTAATTACTATCTCCATAGATTTGCATATTCTGGATATTTCATGTAAATGGCATCATATAATAGGTGGCCTTTTGTGTCTGGCTTCTTTCACTCAGCATGTTTTCAAGGTTCATCCATGTTGTAGCATGTATTAGTACTTCATTTCTTTTTATTACCAATTACCATTGTATGGATATATCATATTTTATTTATCCACTCATCAGTTGATTAACATTTGGGTTGTTTCTACAACTCACTTTTTAAAAATGTGCAAGAGACTTAAACAGACACTTCACCAAAGAAAATGTACAAACGGTCCATAAGCCTAAGAAAAGGTGCTCAACATCATTAGTCATCAGAGAAATGCAAATTAAAACTACAATGAGATACCTCTATGCACCTATTCACATTGTTAAAAAATTAAGAGACTAACAGTTCCAAGTGTTGGTGAGGACATGGAGCCATCAACCTGCCGGTGGGAATGTTGAATGGTGCAACCACTTTGGAAGACAAGTTAATTTTTATAAAGTGAAAGATACACTTAAAGTAGACCCAGCAATTCAAGTCCTGAGTATTTGGCCAAGAGAAATGAAAACATGTCCACACAAAGAGTTGTACACAGATGTTCATCACAACTTTGCTTGTAATAGCCAAAAAGTGGAAACAATCCAAATGTCCATCAATAGGTGAATGGATAGATCAACTGGTATAGCTGCACAATGGAATACTTTTCAGCGATAAAAGGGAACAAATCACCGAATCACAACATTATGAAAACATTCTGCTAAGCAAAATAATTCAGCCAAAAAGAAGTTTACACTGTATGATTCTATTTATACGAAGTTCAAGAACTAACAATACTAATCAATAGTTATGGAAATCAGATCAATGGTTGTCTAGAGCTGGGAGTGGAGGTGGGGATAGACAGAAAGGGGCATAAACAGCGGTATACTGAGGACTCCTACTGACTCCCAAGAGTCAATTAATTATACATTTTCAGGAGTTTGGGGAGCCAGTTGTTAAACAGCCATTATTTAAAAACTTGCAGGGGGCTCCTGGGTGGTGCAGTTGGTTAAGTGTCTACTCCTGGCTTCAGCTCAGGTCATGATCTCAGTGTGGTGAGATCAAGTCCTGCGTTGGGCTCCACACTCAGTGTGGAGTCTGCTAAAATTTCTCTCTCCCTCTCCCTCTGCCCCTCTGCTCACTCACTCTGTCTCTAAAATAAATAAATCTTTAAAAAAAATTAAACTTGCAAATAAGTAAATTATATTTAAAACAAAGATAATAAATATGCATTTCTATCTCTTCTCAGTAATTTTACTGTGTTTTACTGTTATCGGTGCTCTTGCAGTTACTTGCTTGTATCTCTATGGTAGAAATGCTGGATAATGGTGCCATCTCTTCCCAAGTCCACATTCGTGACACCATGTTGGCAACTTGAAATCAGCCATGGTGGGAGTAGTGGATATCAAGAAACTTTACAAATCATGCCTTGATTTAAATTTTTTAATTGTCTAGACCAAAGAAAGTGATGGAAAAAATGCTAATAATGCCAATTAAACTTAAAAGTGAGTTAGTGTGTATAGCTGTTAAATTATTTGTATGTTAAATAGATGTTAAAATATAACATATTTTCCAGAGCCTACTGTTAAATATTTACCAGCATACCACTCGACACAAGGAATATTTTAGGCGATGGAAGTGATCTGTATATTGATTAGAGTGATGACAAAACAAATGATCATAGAGAAAAAAAAGAGAGAGGCAAACCAAGAAACAGACTTAACTATAGTGAACAAACTGATGGCTACCAGATGGGAGGTGGTGGGGGGATGGATGAAAGAGGTGATGGGGATTCAGGAGGGCATTTTCAAACTGATGCAGCCATTCTGAAAAACAATATAGAGGCTCCTCAAAAAGTTAAAAATGGAACTACCCTACTATCTAGCAATTGCACCTCTAGGTATTTACCCAAAGGAAACAAAAATCCTCATTCAGAGGGATACATGCACCCTGATGTTTATAGCAGCACTATCTACAACAGCCTAATTATGGAAACAGACCAAGTGTCCATTGACAGATGAATGGATAAAGAAGATGTGGTATATATATCCAATGGAATATTACTCAGCCATCAAAAAGAATGAAATCTTGCCATCTGCAACAATGTGGGTGAAGCTAGAGAGTATAATGGTAAGTGAAACTCAGAAAAAGACAAGTGAAAAGTCAGAGAAAGACAAATACCACATGATTTCAGTCATATGTAGAATTTAAGAGACAAATGATCATAGAGAAAAAAAAGAGAGAGGCAAACCAAGAAACAGACTTAACTATAGTGAACAAACTGATGGCTACCAGATGGGAGGTGGTGGGGGGATGGATGAAAGAGGTGATGGGGATTAAGGAGGGCCCTTGTGATGAGCACCGGGTGTCATATGGGAATGATGGATCACCATATCATGCACCTGAAAGCTAATATTACACTGTATGTTAACTAACTGGAATTTAAATAAAAACTTTTTAAAAAGTGTGCATTTTGCTGTATGTAAATTTTACCTTAATAAATTTGATTTTTAAAAATGCAACAATTAGTAAACTAACGAATCTCAATGAACTCCACAGTACCTGGTTCTTTAGAAAACATTTTGGGGGTCAGAGCACAGTTTGTTTGCTTTTTAACTTGAAATTCAGAAAAGACAAAGGTGGAAATTGTTCCTCTGACCCCCTGTTGGTTCCAAGGCCTCCATGTGGCTGGAACTCCAGGTGGTCTGGTCTCAGGCCAGCACATCTTTGCCTCATGCTCTGGAAACACCCAGGGACTCATTCGTCTATTAAAATAATACCTGAGGGGCACCTGGGTGGCTCAGTCGGTTAAGGGTCAGACTCTTGATTTTGGCTCAGGTCATGATCTCAGGGTTGTGAGATCAGGCCCAGTGTGGAGCTCTGCGCTGAGCGTGGAGCCTACTTAAGATTCTCTCTCCCTCTCCCTCTGCCCCTCCCCACCATGCACACATACTCTCACTAAAAAATAAATAAATAAATAAATAAAAGAATACCTGAGATGAATGGCCTCTGCAGCTGGGAGTAAAGGAAATGTGTGTTTTGGTGCTTTCCAAAGCCTCTTGTATCTAAGTGTTTATGAATCCCCCACAGAACAGCCCTTTGGTCCCAGCACTTGGTGCAGGGGGCAAACAAGGAATGAGTCTTGGCCATTGCACGGACAGGAAAGCCAAGTCTGAAAGTTAAAGTAACTAACAGGGGAAAGTCACGGATCTGGATACTCTGTCTTCATGAAGCGAAATGTGCACAGAGGGTTTGTCAAGAGCCAGTCAGCCCATTAAAGCTTTCAGTGTTTCATCCAGATATTTCATTGTCCATAACCCTCTGTCTTGCACGTATGTATATGCCACATTACATATGTACGTAAGTATATATATGATCTACATCGTACATGCAAGCTTATATATCAAGATAAATGCTTGTTGGGAAAGAAGACAAATTGGTTTGCCTACTCTCTTTGTGAATTAAAATCCCACCACTAGTCTGTCTCCAGCAGCCCAAGCTAAGAGGCTTGATGTTTAGTATCAGTTAATCAATCAGCAGGCATTTATAGAGTGCAGGCTACATGTTTATGACGCCTTCCTGGAAAGATGGGCATTTATTGCTTTGTGTTTCTTTAATTGACATGGGTCATCCCAGCCTATTGTTTCCATCATATTTCTCTTCTAGACCCAGCAGAAGAAGTGTATGTCTTGAAATTGTCCCTTTATTGCTATTAATATGTACTGGGCAGGACTGTTTTGTTGGATAGATTTTAATTGAGAGCTGGTCTTTGGATTTTCACTGTGAAATGATTCTATCACAAGGAGAATCTTTACATTTTTAATTAGTAATGATTTAACAAATCTTAAATAATTGTGAATTTGGTGGTTTCACAATAATAGCCGATTTTAGTAAATGTAGTTATGTAAGAAATAAGGGAGCGATTTCTCCTGAATAAAGCATTTCAGCACAACGCCAGGAAGAAACATGTGTGGGTGGACTTCTGGGAGACAATTCAGCCCAGACGTTACCCTGCTTTGCGGCATCACACGAGAGAGAGGTGGGGCCCCCCCATAATGAGTGCTGCCACTCCTCATTGGTTCAAAACCAGTCCTGCACAGTGTACTCTGTTCCCTGGGCCAGAAAACTTGCTTTGGCCCCAGAGAAAGCCCAGGCTATCCTATGGCTACCCGGATGGAGGTGTGCATCTGCAGAGGCCACCTAGAACCACGTGGGAACACGTACCATCAGGGCATGTTGACAGGGCTCAGGGCTGTCTAGGAACAAGGCTGTGGTCACAGGGCTTGTTAGAAACAGCAACTGTTTCATGGCCCTGGCAATCTCTGCTCACTCATTCCCACCGGAGGCTGCCAGATGGTTCATGTATTCATTCACAACGCACAGTCTTACAGAGTGGGGTCATTTGCTCACCCCACTGACTTGTAAGAGTCGATTGTTAAATTTTCAGAAAATCTGCGAGCTGATTGTTAAACATAGTCATTATTAAAAATGAAATTACATGGGGGCACCTGGGTGGCTCAGTCATTAAGCATCTGCCTTCGGCTCAGGTCATGATCCCATGATCCCAGGGAGCATTGGGCTCCCTGCTCAGCGGGAGGCCTGCTTCTCCCTCTCCCACTCTGCCTGCTTGTGTTCCCTCTCTCACTGCGTCTCTGTCAAATAAATAAAATAAAATCTTTAAATAAAATAAATAAATAAATAAAATCTTTAAAAAATTAAATTATATGAGCATATGATTAAATAAATCGTATTAAAATACAAAGGTGAGAAATACCCCGGACACCATCCCTAATTATTTTATTATGTTTTACTAAGTTATTTCCTCTTGAGGTTATTTACGACTGTTGTATCTTGGTGGGAATATAATAAAATGGTGTGCTACTGGACTTCTCTTCCCAGTTCAGCTCTCTGGTTCAGTGACTTCACATTGGTAGCCTGAAATTGACTATGATGGGTACATTTACACCATGAAAAGTGCCAAACGAGACAAATCAGGGTTTCTTTTCTTTTGTTTGTAGGCGGCTGGGATTTTGGCATATCTCTTGTGAATAGGAGATAGGCTGGTGAATGGCAAAAGACACTCGTAGCAGAGTGGATAGGCTGCTGGGCGCCTGGGTGGCTCAGTTGGTTAAGCCACTGCCTTCGGCTCAGGTCATGATCCTGGAGTCCCGGGATCGAGTCCCGCATCGGGCTCCCTGCTCGGCGGGGAGCCTGCTTCTCCCTCTGACCCTCCCCCCTCTCATGTGCTTTCTCTCTCTCATTCTCTCTCTCTCAAATAAATTTAAAAAATCTTAAAAAAAAAAAAAAAAGAGTGGATAGGCTGAACACACACTCAGAGTATCAAGAGGTAGCAAAGGGCAGGAGCCAGTCTGAGAGATTTACAGGACCCGAGCACGAGGGAAATGAGAACAGAAAGGTCCCTAGAGCCTTAGCTGCAATGGAGGGAAGTCCCCTGCCCCAAGGAGTAATACACAGGAAGCTCTAGAAAGAACTATCACTGTTGCTCCTGAGGAAAGGGTGCCCCAACCCTACCCCCATCCCCAGCTAAACCCCCCAGACACCACTAACCTGTCTGTCTACACCTGGAGGAAGCAGACTGAGAAGAAATGAGGCTGAAGAAGTGTTGGGGGGGGTGCGCCTGGGTGGCTCAGATGGTTAAGCATCTGCCTTCGGCTCGGGTCATGATCCCAGGGTCCTGGGATCGAGTCCCACATCGGGCTCCCTGCTTGGCGGGAAGCCTGCTTCTCCCTCTCCCACTCCCCCTGCTTGTGTTCCTGCTCTCACTATCTCTCTCTCTGTCAAATAAATAAATAAAATCTTTAAAAAAAAAAATTAAAAAAAAAAAGATTAATGCACTTGATGAGACATAATAAGTCAACTAGTTTCCACACCCATGTATTGTCACTTACTACTCCCTCATACGTTATCATCTTACTGTGGGATAGCAGGGCATTTCTATATTTTTGATATTTGATGGAGTGGGGCTCCCAAAGTCAAAGCCCTTGGGGCCCCAGGGGCTCTTAGATTGGTCCTGTGCCTGTTAGCTTTCCAGCTATGGCGGGAGTCCTAGACAGGGTGACACAGCCGATGTCTCGCCCTCCAGTGCAGAGGTCTCCTCCTGAGAAGGACGCTGCCATCCCAGCAAGTGGCCGTGAAAGCTTAAGGGGAGCTGCTTCTGCAGTAATGGGCTCTACAGCAGGCTCTAGATGAAAAACTCTTTTCTAGACATTTCCTGCTGGCCCCCTTTCCCACCAGGCATGAGGATAGCTGCTCTGTGGGCCAGGATACAGGAACTGAGGGTTTTCACTCCTGAGACTGGTTTCAGGAGCTGGTCAGTCAGTCTGGGAAGGAGATGGAGTGGCAGGAGTGTTTCAGAAAAAGGGCCAACATTTTCCTCTTCCCAGGAAGAGCACAGTGTGAGGAACATCTGCAGCATGGCTCGGCTGCAGGAAGAGCCCGAATCCTGATATCTGACATCAAGCCTAGCTTTAACAGCCCAACAGGGTTTTGAAAAAATGCCATTCCGTGTACCGCATGCAATTGTATGTAAAATAGGCCTGTGCTGAGCAAAGAAGCATCAATATCTATTACTTAGAAACAGATGAGAAGGCAAATCGGCAGCTGCTACGCAATCAGATGAAACCCCACTCCGTTGTTTCGTGCCTTCAGATTTTTTTTTTTTTAAGTGGGCCAAACTTTCCTTCTGCCTCCAGCATCTTGTGATTGTCAGCGGGTTCAGTGGTACCTTCCCATGACATGACTAATCAACTGTAGGATCCAGGCTGATAAACGGATTATCAAAGAACTTATTAAGACGTAACCCTTAAATGTGTGGGAGAACAATATGTAATCCAACATGAGGCATAAACAGCTCTGGAGTCCAAGCTTGCCGTCAAGCTCACTGTGGCTTTCTCGGAATGAATCCGGGCATATGGTGCCATAATGGAGCATGAATTTACAGCAACAGAGATGTACGAGGGAGATTAAAGCGTCATCTGTAAGGACATACTGCGTGGCAAAAAACAATTATTGTATTTTCTGCTTTGTATTATGAGGAACTTGATCCCTTTCCATAGAGTGTGGGCTCCCTCTGCTGCTGGCAGGAGACACCAGGACTCCAGGCACACGGGGCTCTTTGGGGACTTGAGCAGAGCAGGTGGCCCGTCCTGGGAGGGGAAAAACGGGGCTGAACACTGCAGAGGGACGGACTTGTTCTTAGCCTCTGCCTCTGTGGGAGCCTGGGACTATCAGAGCTGCTTCTGCACGAGGAGCAAGAAATGGACTGAATAGGAAAACACAAAGGAGCTGTAAGCTGTACTGACAGACTCCATCACCTGTGTCCCCAGTGAAATATGTCACAGGAGTGGTGACTTGGTGCTGAAGGAGTGCCCACCCGAAGTGGCTCTTCTATTCCATTCTCTCTCTCTCTTCTCTTCCACACAGCCCCTGCCGGAAGCTCCTCTGGTTCTGTTTCAGACTCCTGCCAATAGTTGTGCTAGTTCTCAGGGTTCTGCCTTGTCCAAGGATGGCTGACTCCTGTAACACCAAGATTGCACCACCCAGAAGGCACATCACCTTCTGCACTGCAGTAGGGGGACCCGCCCCGTGCACCTGGCCACCCCCACTCCCAGCCCCCCACCATGGCTCCACTTCAGTGGTCACTTCTCAGCAACACTCCTCCCACCAAGAGCAGAAACATTTTATTTTTATTTTTTTTAATGTATTTATTTCAGGTAATCTGTCCACCCAATGTGGGGCTCCAACTTAGGACCCTGAGATCAAGAGTCGCATGCTCCACCAACTGAGCCAGCCAGGCGCCCCTATAGAGCGGAAACACTTTATTTTTATTTTTTTTAAATATTATATTTATTTGAGAGAGTGAGAGAGAGAGAGAATGAGCAGGGGAGGGGCAGAGAGGGAGAAGCAGGCTCCCCGCAGAGCAAGGAGCCCGATGTGGGGCTCGATCCCAGGACCCTGGGATCATGACCTGAGCTGAAGGCAGACCCTTAATGACTGAGCCATCCAGGTGCCCTAGAGCAGAAACATTTTAATGCTGCAACTCTGATGTGTTCGTTTTGGCCAAACAAAAAAATACACGCCTAAACTTCAGCTGTTTCTGTTACTAAGAGGTAAGTGACAGATCATAAGCCCAACCCCTGGAGATGGACTGGTGTGGGGGAAGCAGATGAGGCCCAGGGGTGGGGTCAGACATCCTACTCTTTGAAACGAGGACCACACTTTCTCCTCTGAGAACCATCAACCATCCTAAGCAAAACAGCTCATTCTCTGATAGTTTGGTTATTTGCATCGTCGGTATCTCAGATTCTCTGATTTCCCTCTTAAAGTTCTAATGGCCATGCTAATTTCCTTTCAATGAGCCAAAAGAGATGCCATGCATGTTAACTAACTTCCTGGTGATGCTAGCATTATTTTACTGGGTTTAATTAGATGCTGGGTGACGGGAGTGAGGATACTTGCTAGTTCTCTGGAGTATATATGCTGATATATGATCACCTGTTCTCACCTGCACCCTGCATAGTAAAGTGATCAATTATATTTCTGATGATGTCCTCAGGAATGTACATTTATACTTTGTATCATTAATTTCAACACTTACAGCATTTATTCATTTGTTCATTTAGCAAGGAAGCAGCCACGGTCATCCAGATGAGAGAAGAAGGTGGCCTTGGCCAAGGCAGATAGTGCAGGAGGTGAGGAGGGATCAGATCCTGGAGAGATTTTTAAAGGCAGAGAACACAGGATATTGAAGTGAGTTGGATATGGGGTGAGATAGGAAGAGACCAGTCAAGGTGACTCTTAAGGTCTTTGGTGTGCAATTATGGGGGCACCTATTTTTTTGACCTGGCTGCAAGGTGGTGCCATTTACTGAGAGAGCGAACAACGGAGGTGGCAGATTCTAAAGAAGTCAAGGAATTGCTTTGGGCACGTTGACTTTGGATGCCTGTTAGACATCCTCACGACAATGCTGAGTGGGCAGGTGGATGTCCCGGCATTAAGTTCCAAAGGAGGGTGGGGCTGGAGATGGGATTTGAGACTCACCAGTGTGCAGCTGGTACTGGATGAGGTTTCCATGGGCTGAGCGTGCAAAGCCTGGGGCAGAGCCCTGGGGTATCTCACAGACAGAATCAAGGGGAGGAGCTAACCAGATCCAACAAGGCAGAAGCAAGAGGAAAACCAGGAAGCCAAGGGGGGGCAAGTATTTTGCGGAGCAAGGGATCCAAAAAAAAAAAAAAAAAACGCTGATGGGTTGGAATTATGTCAATGACTCAGAACATAGCAGTTTCGGAAAATCCTGATTGGAATGCGTTCAAGAAAAAAAATGAGATGTGAAGAAGCAGAGACAGCAAATATAAACTACTCTCTCCAGGAGTTTGGCTCTAAAGCAGAGTAGAAAAACAGTACCCTAGTAGGAGGGGTTTGTAGCCTCAAGGGAGGTGTTTTGTTTTCACTGCGGTAAAATATACATAAAATTTACCATCTTAACCATTTTTACGTACAGTTCTACAGTGTTAAGTACATTTACACTGTTGTGCAATCTCCAGAACTGTTTCCATCTTGCAAAACGTAAACTTTATGCCCACTAAACAGCTCCCATGCCCTTCTCCCCTCGGCCCCTGAAAACCACCATTCTACTGTCTCTATAAATTCGACTACTCCAGTGTATTAGTCTGCTAAGGCTGCCATAACAAATTACCACAGGCTGGGTGGCTCAAACAACAGAAGTTTATTCTCTCATGGTACTGAAGGCTACAAGTTCACAGTCCAGGTGTTGGCAGTGTTGGTCTCTCCTGAGGTCTCTCCCTTGGCTTGTAGATTGCGGCTTTCTCGCTGGGTCCTCCCATGGTCTTCCCCCTGTGTGCACACATCCCTGGTGTCTCTTCTTATTCTTTCAAGGACACGAGTCATACTGGATTAGGGCCCCACCAATAAGACCTCATTTAAACTTAATTACCTCTTTAAAGAACCTATCTCCAAATGTGGTCGCATTGGGGGCTACACTTCAACAAAGGAATTTAAGGGGGACATAATTCAGTCCATAACATCTAAGTATTTTTTTTATAAGCGGAATCATACTGTAATTATCTTTTTGTGATTGACATAGTCTTCAAGGTTCATCCACATTGTAGCATGTGTCAGAATTCCTTTTTATGGCTAAATATAGTCCACTGTATGTACATACCATATTTTGTTCACCCATTCATTCATCAATGGACACTTGCATTGCTTCTATCTTTTGGCTATTATGAATAATGCTCCTATTAACATGGGTGTACAGGTATCTTTTTCAGAGCCTGCTTTCAATTCTTTTGGGTATATATATATAGACATGAACTGCTGGTTCATATGGTAATTCTATGTTTAATTTTTTGAGGAACGACAATACTGCTTTCCATTGCAGCTGCATCATTTTACGTTCCCACCAACAGTGCACAAGGGTTCCAATTTTTCCACATTCTCACCAACACTTGTTATCTTCTGTTTGTTTTTTTTTTTTAATAGTAGCCATCCCGGGCGCCTGGGTGGCTCAGTTGGTTAAGCGACTGCCTTCGGCTCAGGTCATGATCCTGGAGTCCCGGAATCGAGTCCCGCATCGGGCTCCCTGCTCGGCGGGGAGTCTGCTTCTCCCTCTGACCCTCCCCCCTCTCATGTGCTCTCTCTCATTCTCTCTCTCAAATAAATAAATAAAATCTTTAAAAAAAAAAATAGTAGCCATCCCAATGGGTGTGAGATGGTATCTCATTGCAGTTTTGATTTGCATTTCCCTAATGATTAGTGATACTGAGCATCTTTCCATGTGTTTGTTGGCCATCTGTATGTCTTTGTGGAAATGTCTATTCAAGTCCTTTGCCCATTTTGGAACTGGGTTGTTGTTTGTTTTTGTTTTGTTTGTTTTGTTGCTGTTGAGTTACAGTTCTTCAAAAAGTCTAGATATCAACCCCTTATCCAATATACAATTTGTAAACATTTTCTTCCATTCTGTAGGTTGTCCTCATTCTGTTGGCAGTGTCCTTTGATGCACAGAAGATTTAAATTTTGATGAAGTCCAATATATCTATTTTTACTTTTGTTGACTGTGCTTTTGGTGTCATATCTAAGAAGTCATCGTCAAATCCAATATCCTGAAGCTTCCCCTGCAAGTTTTCTTCTAAAAGTTCTATAGTTTTAGTTCTTATGTTTGGGTCTTGGATGCATTTTGAGTTAATTTTTGTTATCTGGAGTAAGGTAAGGATGGGTTTTGTTTCTGTGTTTTTAAAGAAGGAAAGTATTGTAGAATGTCTCTGGGCTGATGGAAGTGATGTAGGACAGAGAAAAACTACGTGCAGGAGAAAGGAGAATAATTATAGAAGCAAAGTTCCAGAGTGGGTGAGAGAGGCTGCCATGAGGTGTAACAGATACTCTCTCCCAGACCACACATCAGTCAGGATCCTCGGAGCCCTCTTATTGACAAGGTCTTGACCTTGGCCCCCATCCTGTCTTTGGCCTGCCCAGCCCAGTCTTAGCAAAGAATCCTGCTAAGTCATCACCTACCCAGATAACTTACCAAGTTCCTCATCCCCCACCCTTGCTGTCTGAGCCCTTGACCTGCCTTTTGCAAGAATCCCATCAGGCCAGTTTAGTAAAAATCCCCCGCCCTCAACATCTCCTCTTAATAATTTCCCAACCACTGACCTCCTCACACTGTTCCTTGCCCATAAATCCCCACTAGTCTTTGTTGAGCCTGAATTTGCCATAATCTCAAATAAAGTCCTTCTTACCATTCTAACAAGTGTCAGAGTTATTTTTTCTTTAACACATTCAGGGGTGCTGGGTTGCTCTGTTGGTTAAGCCTCCCATTCTTTTTTCTTTTTTTTTTTTTAAGATTTTATTTATTTGACAGAGAGAGACACAGCGAGAGAGGGAACACAAGCAGGGGGAGTGGTAGAGGGAGAAGCAGGCTTCCTGCCAAGCAGGGTGCCCGATGCGGGGCTTGATCCCAGGACCCTGGGATCATGACCTGAGCGGAAGGCAGATGCTTAACAACTGAGCCACCCAGGCGCCCCAAGCCTCCCATTCTTGATTTTGGCTCAGGTCATGATCTCCGGGTCATGATCAAGCCTCTCGTTGGGCTCCATGCTCAGCACAGAGTCTGCTTGTCCCTCTTCCTCCCCCTCTGCCCCTGCTCCCACTTGTACTCAGTCCCTCTT
Organism: Mirounga leonina; assembly: GCF_011800145.1. Taxonomy (NCBI): domain Eukaryota; kingdom Metazoa; phylum Chordata; class Mammalia; order Carnivora; family Phocidae; genus Mirounga; species Mirounga leonina. The sequence continues at coordinate 6,768,216 of NW_023270459.1, read as the reverse complement.
TCTCTCTAAAATAAATAAAACAAATAAAATCTTTAACATGTTCAAATGGGGGTGTTGGTCTAAGTAGGAGCATGAACAATTCATCTGTTGCTCTGAAAATTAGCTATTTTAGAATCCAGAAAAATAATTAAGAAGCAGTTGGAGAGGGCGCCTGGGTGGCTCAGTCGGTTAAGCGGCTGCCTTCGGCTCAGGTCATGATCCCAGGGTCCTGGGATCGAGTCCCGCATCGGGCTCCCTGCTCTGCAGGGAGCCTGCTTCTCCCTCTCCATCTGCCTGCTTCTCTGCCTATTTGTGCTCTCTCTCTATCTCTCTGTCAAATAAATAAATAAAATCTTAAAAAAAAAAGAAAAGAAGCAGTTGGAGATCCTAAGAGAGTAAGGAAGATACGTGGTCAGTGGAACAGGAATTTAAAAGCCCCATTAATTGGAACAAAGAAGGTTATTTAAACAAAATAGAGAATGTACATCTACTAGGTCCATCTACTAGATATATCGACAAGGTAAATAAGGATGCAACACTATTATAAAAACAAGGAGAAATCTATAGAAACACAATACTATGTCAAGAACTTTCAATACTTCTTTAGTCTTTGATAGATCCATAAATAAAAAAAATTAACAGGTATACAGAAGATATAAATAGCTTCCTATTTTGTATGAAACTTGTCCATAACCAATAAAGAATACTTCTCTTCCAATCCCTTAAAACAGTCATCAAAATTAATCACAAATAATACAATGGGGGAAAAAAAACTCAGGATTTTATACAAGCCCACATTCTCTGACTCCAGTGCCAATTAAAACAACAACAACAGTTAAAAGAATTCAACCTCAGGGTGCCTGGGTGGCTCAGTTGGTTAAGCGACTGCCTTCGGCTCAGGTCATGATCCTGGAGTCCCGGGATCGAGTCCCGCATCGGGCTCCCTGCTCGGCAGGGAGTCTGCTTCTCCCTCTGACCCTCCTCCCCCTCATGCTCTCTGTCTCTCATTCTCTCTGTCTCAAATAAATAAATAAATAAAATCTTTAAAAAAAAAAAAAAGAATTCAACCTCTTGAAATGCTAAAATCTTCTGGTGGGCCATAGGTTTTTTCAACAAACATTTCCAGCTTTCCATTTTCCAGGCACAGAGTAGGACTACACTTTGCCCCCCTTTGATGTCAGGCACAGTCTACTGATTTGCTTTGGCCAATGAAACGTGGAGAGCAATGATGGGTATCATACTGGGGGAACACTTAAGGGGACAGTGAGCAGCTGACCAGGTTGTCTCTGCCACGGCAGCTGGTATCACCAAGATGGCAGTTGCTCCATTAGCCTGGGTCTCAGAGTGGGGAGACATGAAGCAGAGCCCCTTGCTAACCTCAGTGGACAGGCAGAATGAGCAGGAAATAAACTTGTGTTGTTTTAAGCCATCCAGATTTTGAATTTTTTGTTATTACAGCATAGCCAGTCCATCCCAACTGTCATCACGAGCCTCCCAAGTCTCTTCTCAGCCAAGGACTTCAAAACTGCAAACTGGAGACTAGGAAACAGGTGTTATTTTCAAAACGATAGACTGACCACTCAGTTCTTCTCTTCTCCCTCCTGAGACCCTATACAAATGATAGTAAGGAACTAAACTGGGAACACTTCCATAATGACAGAGTACAGAAAGTGGTCCATCTGGGGAAGAGAGTTAAAAAAAAAAAAAGTTTCTGCAACTTTGTCAAGCTGATAGAGAAGGGATAACAGATGACACAGCACAGAGGTGGTTGCTGATCTTCCCTACAGGATTCCAAAGATGCGCAGGACAGAGGATGTAAGAGGCTGGGTCAAAAACAAGGGGGTTACTTGAAAGACTGCCTTTAACAGTGCAGTCCCATCCCCTCCCCTAGTTCAGAATACAGGGCCACAGAACATCAACTCCACAAATGAAACATCAGAGTACCTCCGTGAAGAAATTTTAATAACTCCAGAAAAAGGGAGAAAAAAAGGAAGAAGGAAGAAGAGGTGAAAGAAGGGAGAAGGAAGAAGGAAAAGACAGAAAAGGAGACAGATATGTATTAGCTTGGTAAGGGCTGCCATAAAAAAGTTCCACTAAAAGGAAAAAAAACCTGAAAGGATAGAGAACTAATTCGATTAAAGAATAATAATAGATAAAATAATAAATAAAAATAAATTAAATTATAGATATTTTAAAATTATTATCATAACTGTATTCAATGTTATTGCATTCAAAATCAAGAACAAGATACTATGTAAATGGCACAATCAGAGAATGAGAAAAGGCTCCTCTAAAATAAAACTATGATGCTGAAATAAATTATCTAGAAGGTTCAGAAGATACAACAGAAGAAATCTTCCAGAACATAGAGACCAAGAGATGGAAGACACGAAAGAAAAGAGACATAGAAGGTCTATCCAGGAGATCCAGTTTTAGAAGTGCTCCAGAAAAAGAGAAACCAGAGAGAAGAAAATTACCAGATGAACAATACAATAAAATCCCCCAAAGGTGAAAAAGACAAGTGTCCGTGTTTAAAAGACCTATGAAGCAAACAGCTTAAGGACTTTTAATAGACCCACATCTTTGCAAAATTTTAGAACATTGGAAAAAAAGAAAAGATCCTAAAAGCTCAAGAAAAAAAAAAATACCACTTATGAAGGAACATATACCAGATTTTTTATATAACTAAATGTTGGAAAACAGAGGAGCTCTACTTTCAGACTTCAGGGGAATGACTGCTAAACGCTATTGAGTCCTGAACTGACAAGAAAACAAACACCTGTCGTGAAGGTTCTTTGAACAACTGGAGAGATATGATGTGGGCTGTACATCAAGTAAATCATATTATTTTATCTGTATTAATTTATTGGGTGCAATAATTGTATTATAGTTATGTATGAGATGTCTTTGTTCTTAGGATATATATACATAGGAGTGAAGTGACATGATATCTACAAGGTACTTTCAAATGGCTCAGAAAAATATGTGTATAGATAGAGGTAAAGCAAATATGGCAAAATCTTAATCTTATAGATTAGTGAATCTATGTGACAGGTCCATAAGTATTCTTTGTACCATTCATTCCATTTTTTATAGATTTGATATTTTTCAAAATGAAAAGTAAGCAATTTAAAAAATACTACCAATACATAACAAAGCTGGAAAGGAAAATATCAAATAATTTATTTCTTGATTATTAATTTAAAATAATTTGAAGGGAAACTTATTTTATCTAGACATCTATAGCTGGCCAAAGAGTCAAATGTAAGAGTTGATTCAATATTCAGACATAGAAAAACAAAGAAAATTTACCGGCCATACTCTTTTTTCATAAAGAATTACTTGAAGAGGGGCCCCTGGGTGGCTCAGTTGGTTAAGCGACTGCCTTCGGCTCAGGTCGTGATCCTGGAGTCCTGGGATCGAGTCCCGCATCGGGCTCCCTGCTCGGCGGGGAGTCTGCTTCTCCCTCTGACCCTCCCCCTCTCATGCTCTCTCTCTCTCTATCTCATTCTCTCTCTCAAATAAATAAAAATAAAAAATCTTTAAGAAAAAAAAAAAGAATTACTTGAAGATGTCCTTCAACAAAATGAAGGGTTGAACCGGGAAAGAAAACAAGAAATCCAAGAAACAGAGGATACAACCCAAGACAGTAACAAGGGGAAATCCAGAATGACAGGTATGCTCCAGGCCTAGAGAAAAACACATCCAGATTAAAGAGGGAGGAGGAAAGCCTTTATAAGGTAGGTCTCTGCTAATCAAAGTGAAGCCTGCAAGAATATATGATGAAGAGTTCAGAAAAGAAATGTTCAATTATTTTTGATAAAGAAAACAAAGGGCACCCCTAAGTTCATTGCAGCATTATTCACAATAGCTAAGAAATGGAAACAATCCAAGTATCCATTGATAAAGAAAATGTGGTGTATACACACACACACACACACACACAGGAATATTATTCAGTCATAAAAAAGAAGGAAAGCCTGCCTTTTGCAACAATATGGATGCACCTTGAGGACATTATGTTAAGTGAAATGAATAAGACAAAAAAGACAAATACTTCATGATCTCACTTGTACATAGGATCTAAAAAAGTCAAACTCATAGAAACAGAGTAAATTGGTAGCTGCCAGGGCTTGAGGGGTGAGGGAAATGGGAAGATGTGGCTAAAGGATACAAACTTGGAGTTATAAAATTAGTAACATCTGGGGTGCCTGGGTGGTGCAGTCAGTTAAGCGTCAGGTTGGGTTTTGGGTTTTGGCTCAGGTTGTAATCTGGGAGTTGTGAGATCAAGCCCCGAGTCTGGTTCCATGCTCAGCAAGGAGTCTGCTTAAGACTCTCTCTCCCTTTCCCTCTGCCGCCCCCCCCCCCAACTGTTCGCTCTAAAATAAATAAATAAATATTTAAAAAATAAGTTCTAGGGATCAAAATGTACAGCATGATGATAAAAGTTAATAATACTGTGTTACATACTTGAAACTTGCTAAGAAAGTAGATCTTAAATATTTTCACCACACACACACACACACACACAAAGGTAGTTATGTGAGGTGATGGGTGTGTTAACTGATCTTATTGTGGTAATCATTTCACAATATATACCTGTAGCAAATCATGTTGTAAATCTTAAACTTACATAGTGTTATACATCAATTATATTTCAATAAAGCTGGTGAAAAATAATTTAAAAAATAATGGCAAAGCTTTAAAAAAAAGAAAAGAAAAATAGACACAATTAAAAACTCCAGCAAAAGCAAAAATTTGAACAAGAAAATAAATAGCACAGTACACTACTTGGCTCTGTGTTGAACAATATTTTAAAGTCATAACTTAGGGAAACAAAATGTGTCACTACAAAAAAATCAACTAAATACAAAAGAAGGCAGTCATGGAGAAAATAAGGAACAAAAATGTTATAAGACATACATAAAAGAAATAACAAAATGCAAAAGTAAGTGCTAAATAAAAAACAGGATTCAACTGCAGGCTGTCTACAAGAGACTCACTTTAGATCTGAGGACATAAATAGGTTGAAAGTGAAATGATGGAAAAATATATTCCATACAAATAGTAACCAAAAGGGAGGAATGGCTATCAGACAAAATAGACCTGAAGTCAAAAACTGTTACAAGAGACAAAGAAGGGCATACTACAATGATAAAAGGGTCAATTCACCAAGAAGAAATAACAATTATAAAAATACATGTGTCAAACATCAGAGCTCCTAAATATTTGAAGCAAATTGACAGAATTGAAGGGAGATAGCTCTCCAAGAATAGTAGGAGACTTCAATATCCCACTCTGAATAATGGAAGTAACAATAAGACAGAAGATCAATAAGAAGATAGAGGACCTGAACAACACTATAGACCAGTTGGACCTAACTGATAGATACAGAGCACTCTACCCAGCAACAGCACAGCACACATGCTTCTCAAGTGCACATGGGACAGTCAGGATAGACTATATATTAGGCCACAAAACAAGTCTTAATACATTTAAGAGACTGAAATCATACAAGATATCTTTTCTGATCACAATGGAATGAAACTAGAAATCAACAGTAGAAGGAAAACTGGAAAGTCCACAAATATGTGGAAACTAAACAACAACTCTTTAGCACCCAATAGAGCAAAGAAGAAATCACAAAGGAAATTAGAAAATATCTTCAGACAAATAAAAATGAAAAGACACCATACCAAAACTTATGGGATATAACTAAAGCCGTGCTAAGATAGAAATTTAGAGCCATAAACATATTTTAAAACAAGAAACATCTCAAATCAACACCTTAATGAACTAGAAAAAGAATAAACTAATCCCAAAGCTAGCAAAAGGAAGGAGATAATAGAGATTATGGCAAACATAAATAAAATAGAAAATAGGAAAATAGAGAAGATCAACAAAACCAATAGTTGGTCTTTGAAAAGATCAAAATTTAAAAACCTTTAGCTAGACTGACTAACTAAAAAAAGAAGACTCAAAGAACTAAAGTCAGAAATAGAAGAGGTGACATTACTACTGGTTTTATAGAAATAAAAAGGATATAAAAAGAAATAAAAAGGAACGTCTATATACCAACAAATTGGAGAATCTAGATGAAATGTTCAAATTCCTAGAAACACACAACCTAGTGAAGACTGAATCATGAAGAAAGAGAAAATCTGAATAGACCAATAACTAGTAGGGATATTGAATCAGTAATCAAAACCTACCAATAAAGAACAGTCCAGGAGCGCCTGAGTGGCTCAGTCAGTTAAGCGTCTGCCTTCAGCTTGGGTCATGATCCCAGGGTCCTGGGATCGAGCCCCACATCGGGCTCCCTGCTCAGCGGGAAGCCTGCTTCTCCCTCTCCCTCTGCCTGCAGCTCCCCCTGCTTGTGCTTGCTCTCTCTCTCTCTCTCCGTCAAATAAATAAATAAAATCTTAAAAAATATATTTAATTAAGAAAAAAATAAGAATAGTCCAGGAACACATGGTGAATTCTGACAAACACTTAAAGAAGAATTAACACAAACACTTCTCAAACTCTTCCAAAAATATAAAAGAGGAGGGAACACTTCCTAACTCATTCTATGAGGCCAACATTACCCTGAAACTAAAGTCAGACAAAGCCACTACATGCAAAAAAACAAAAACAAACAAACAGAAAACTACAAATATCCCTTATGAACACTGATGCAAAAATCACCAACAAAATAGTAGCAAACAGAATTCAAAAGCATATTAAAAGGACTATACACTATAACCAAGTGGGATTTATTCCTGGAATATAAGATATTTCAGCATATGAAAATCAAAGTAATATGCCATGACAACAGAATGAAGGCAGGAAAAAAACCCATATCATTGCCTCAATTGATACATAAAATGCATTTGACAAAATTCAACATCCTTTCATGATAAAAACACTCAACAAACTAGGAACAGAAGGAAACTACTTCCACATAACAAAGGCCATATACGAAAAACCCATAGCTAACATACTTGATGGTGAAAGTGTGAAAGCTTTTCCTCTAAGATAAGGAACAAGACAAGAATGCTTGCTTTTACCATATCTATTTCACATAGTACTAGAAGTCCTAGCCAGAGCCATTGGGCAAGAAAAAGAAATAAAAGGCATCCAAATTTGAAAGGCAGAAGTAAAGTGGTCTCTGTCCACAAACAACATGATCTTACATGTAGAAAAGCCTAAAGATTCCATTTAAAAAAACTAGAACTAATAAACTCAGCAAAGTTGCATTTCTATACATTAACAGTGAACCATCAGAAAAGTAAATTAAGAAAAATAATTCCATTTATATTAGCATTAAAAAAGAGCAAAATACTTAGAAATAAACTAAACCAAGGAGGCAAAAGGCTTGTACATTAAACTTCAAAATGTTCCTTAAAGAAATTAAAGGAAACACAAATAAATGGAAAGACATCCTATGTTCATGGATTGGAAGGCTTAATACAGTTAAGATGTCAATATTGCCCCATATTGACCTACAGATTCAATGTAATCTCTATCAAAATCCCAACGATTTTTTTTCAAAAATAGAAAAATTTATTCTAAAAGTCATATGGAATCTCAGGGGACCCCAGATAGCCAAAACAATCATGAAAGAGAATGAAGTTGGAGGTCTCACACTTCTTGATCACAAAATTTACTACAAAGTGACAGCATTCAAAATGGTGTAGTACTGGGCGCCTGGGTGGCTCAGTCGGTTAAGCGACTGCCTTCGGCTAAGGTCATGATCCTGGAGTCCCTGGATCGAGTCCCTCATTGGGCTCCCTGCTCAGCAGGGAGTCTGCTTCTCCCTCTAACCCTCCTCCCTCTCATGCTCTCTCTCATTCTTTCTCTCAAATAAACAAATAAAATTATTAAAAAAAAAAAAAAAAGAGGTTGCCTGGGTGGCTCAGTTGGTTAAGCGACTGCCTTCGGCTCAGGTCATGATCCTGGAGTCCCGCGATCGAGTCCCACATCGGGCTCCCAGCTCCGCGGGGAGTCTGCTTCTCCCTCTGACCCTCCCCCATCTCATGCTCTCTCTCTCTCATTCTCTCTCTCAAATAAATAAATAAAATCTTTAAAAAAAAACCCAAAATGGTGTATAGTACTGGCACAAACACAGACAGACAGAGCAATGGACTATAACGGAGAGCACAGAAATAAACTCTCACGTACATGGGCAAATAACTTCTGGCATGGGTGCCAAGGCCATTCAATGATGAAAGGACAGTCTTTTCAACAAATGGGGATGGGAAAACTGGATATCCACATGCAAGAAGGAGGAAGAAGAGGAATAAGAGAAGTTGGACCTTTACCTTACACCACATACAAAAAATAAATCAAAATAGGTCAAAGACCTAAACAAAAACTAAGACTATAGAACTTCCAGAAGGGGGCGCCTGGGTGGCTCAGTCGTTAAGCGTCTGCCTTCAGCTCAGGTCATGATCCCAGGGTCCTGGGATCGAGTCCCGCATCGGGCTCCCTGCTCAGTGGGAAGCCTGCTTCTCCCTCTTGCTCTCCCACTCCCACTGCTTGTGTTCCCTCTCTCGCTGTGTATCTCTCTGTCAAATAAATAAATAAAATCTTTAAAAAAAAAAAAAAAGAACTTCCAGAAGAAAACAAAGGGGGTAAGCTTCATGACATTGGATTGGCAACAACTTCTTGGATATCACATCAAAAGCACAGGCAGCAAAAAAGAAAAAGTAGGTAAGCTAAATTTCATCAAAATTAAAAAATTTTGTGCATCAAAGGACACTATCAACAGAGGGAAAAGGCAACCCAGAGAATGGGAGAAAATATTTCCAAATCATACGTTTACAGGGGTGCCTGGGTGGCTCAGTCGTTAAGCGTCTGCCTTCGGCTCAGGTCATGATCCCAGGGTCCTGGGATCGAGCCCCACATTGGGCTCCCTGCTCAGCGGGAAGCCTGCTTCTCCCTCTCCCTCTCCCCCTGCTTGTGTTCCCTCTCTCGCTGTGTCTCTCTCTGTCAAATAAATAAAATCTAAAAAAAAAAAAAAAAAAATCATACGTTTACATATAAATATATAAAAAAACTCCTACAACTTGAGGCACCCAGGTGGCTCAGTTGGTTAAGTGTCTGACTCTTGATTTCAGCTCAGGTCATGATGTCAGGGTCCTAGGATGGAGCCCTGCGTTGGGCTCCATGCTCAGCAGGGAGTCTGCCTGAGGATTCTTTCCCTCTCCTTTTGCTCTTCCCCCTGCTCCAGCGCATGCATGCATTCTCTCTCTCTCAAATAAATAAATCTTAAAAAAAATAAAGAACTCCTACAATTCAACAACAAATGAAGAAACAACCCAGTATATAAAATGGACAAAAGACTTGAATAAACATTTCTAAAGATATACAAATAGCCGATAAGCCCATGAAAAGATGCTCAACATCACTAATTTAAATGCATATCAAAACCAGATGAGAGGGCACCTGGGTGGCTCAATCCGTTAAGCGTCTGCCTTCAGCTCAGGTCATGATCTCAGGGTCCTGGGATCGAGTCCCACATCGGGCTCCTGCTCAGCGGGAGTCTGCTTCTCCCTCTCCCTCTGCCTGCTGCTCCCCCTGCTTGTGCTTTCTCTCTGTCACATAAATAAATAAAATCTTAAAAAAAAAAAAAAAAAACATGATGAGATACAACATCATGTCCAGTGGGATGGCTATTATCCAAAAACAGAAAATAACAAGTGTTGGCAAAATGTGGAGAAATTGGAATGCTGTGCATTACTGGGATGTATGTGGGAATATAAAATAACACAGCCACTGTGGAAAATTGTACAGCGATTCCTCAGAGAAAACTAAACATAAAATCACCATATGATCCAGCAATTCTTTTTCTGGATATATACCGAGAAAAAGTGAAAGCAAGGACTAACAGATATTTGTACATCATATCAGCAGCATTAATCACAATAGCCAAAAGGTGGAAAGAATACAAGTGTCCACTGATGAATGGATAATTAAATGTGATGTATATGTAGAATGGAATATTATTCTGCCTTATAAAGGAAGGAAATTTTGACATGTGCTACAATATGGAAGAACCTTGAGGACATCATGCTAAGTGAAATAAGCCAGTCACAAAAGGACAACTTTTGCATGATTCCACTAAATGAAGCATCTGGAGTAGTCAAGTTCATAGAGAAAGAAAGTAGAATGGTGGTTCAGGGGCTAGGGAAGGAGAGAATGAAGAGTTAGTGTTTAATGGGTACAGAGTTTCAGTCAAGAAAGATGAAAACGTCCTGGAGATAGTGGTGTGAAAAATAATAAAGAGAAATATCACTAAAATGGAGCAGGGAAGCTAGAAGCGGAGGTGACAATGAGGAGCCTTATCATTCAACATCAATTATAGGAAGAATTGTCAATTATGTACCCCAACAGAAGAATCCTCAACAGGAAAGAATCATCAATTACAGGCCCCATAACAAAAAGATGTCCATTGCATCTCCTATAAGAAATCACCCTCCACCTACAACTCAGCCAATGAGAAACCACCATCACCTTGGACTCATGCTTTTCTCCAATTGAATTTGTTCAAAACTACCCCTCCCATCTTCCTCATTCTTCTCCATAAAATAAGATTCCTCTCCTTTGTTGGACTTGCCTATCGTTTTGCCATAGCTTGTTTGTCCCAAATTGAGATTCTCTGCTATTCCCAAATAAACCCATTTTTGCTGGTAAAAGAACTAACCCTTTTATTGTTAAGGTTAACAGGGGGGATAGTTGCACAACAATGTGAATGTACTTAATGCCATTGAATTATATGCTTAAAAATGGTTAATATGGTAATCTTTATGCTATGCATCTTTTACCACAATTTTTTAAAAGGAACAAAAGAACTGGAAAAGCTATTTTTAACTTTTAGAATCAACCTATAGACAAAACAGAAAGACTTCATTATGACTGCAGATCAGAATACCAATAAGATGTAGAAATACCAGCACAGATAATAGAAGCTGAGAATTTACAAAAAAAGATGTGAGCTTACTGGAGGTAGAGATGTTAATATCTTCATCCTCTCAAGCTGAGAGTGAAAAGGCACCATCTGTCCTTGACGGAATAAGAAATAGAAAGTGTAAGTATATTGTTAAAGATACAACAATAACCAACTTTAGAACTAAAACTAGTAATATGTGTATTAAGAAACTAAGAGAGAAGGAACAGAGGGGTTCTGGAAATGTGTTAAATCCATATCCACCATTGGATGAGATCATTTGAAAATGTCTGTACTATACAAATTAAGAAATAATAATATAGATGTTATTTAAATAGCCTTTTATAAAAAATGATGTTATTTGTTTGATGTTATTTATTGAGCCACCCAGGCACCCCATCAGTATTCTTTTGTAATTGATTACATTCTATTTTTATCTTTATTTCTTTTTTAAAAAATATTTTATTTTAGGGGACCTGGGTGGCTCAGTCGGTTAAGCGTATGCCTTTGGCTCTGGTCCTGATCCCAGGGTCCTGGGATCGAGCCCCCCATCAGGCTCCCTGCTCAGGGGAGAGCCTACTTCTCCCTCTGCCTCTCCCCCTGCTTGTACATGCGCGCACTCACTCTCTCTCTGCCAAATAAATAAATAAAATCTTAAAAAAAAGAATACTGATAAATTGAGTTCTTTGGGGGGAAAAACAGCAAAATATTAAAATGGCTAGAAAGCATAATCAGGAAAAATAATAATGCAAATAAACAAATCAACAATCCCTAAAATGGATGGAACTACACAATTTTTTTTAAAGATTTTATTTATTTATTTATTTGACAGAGAGACACAGCAAGAGAGGGAACACAAGCAGGGGGAGTGGGAGAGGGAGAAGCAGGTCTCCCGCGGAGCAGGGAGCCCGATGTGGGGCTCGATCCCAGGACCCTGGGATCATGACTTGAGCCGAAGGCAGACGCCCAATGACTGAGCCACCCAGGCGCCCCTGGTAGCCATATATTTTTAAAATGTGAAACCCTGGAATATGCTGAATGGTTCTCTAGAAATTAAAATTATCTTAAGAAACAGAAAACCTAAACAGGCTGATGACCCTAGAGAAATGTGAAAAGAAGTCAAAATAATATATTTATTTTTAAAAGATTTTATTTCTTTATTTGTCAGAGAGAGAGAGAGAAAGAGAACACAAGCAGGGGGGAGCGGTAAGCAGAGGAAGAAGCAGGCTCCCTCAGAGTTAACAGACTGAGCCACCCAGGCATCCCAAAATAATATATTTAAAAGAGAGGTCCAGGGCGCCTGGGTGGCTCAGTTGGTTAAGCGACTGCCTTCAGCTCAGGTCACGATCCTGGAATCCCGGGATCGAGTCCCGCATCGGGGTCCCTGCTCAGCGGGGGGTCTGCTTCTCCCTCTGACCCTCCCCCCCTCTCATGTGCTCTCTCTCTCTCAAATAAATAAATAAAATCTTTAAAAATAAATAAATAAATAAAATAAAATAAAAGAGAGGTCCAACTCAGATGGTTTTATGGAGAGTCCTCTGATTTCCCCACAATATTCACATAACTACATAAAGAAGTTATCATAACTTTGTGATTTATTTTTTCAAACTTTAAATATCTGATCCATTGGGAATGCATTTAGATTTAAGGAAGGAGGTGAGACTCCCTGTCTGCTGATTCTGGTTTCCTCACTTCCTCATGAGTAAGTGCCACTTGAGCACCAGCTCAGCTAGGGCTGCCTCCTCCAGTGCCCTGGAGTAGAAACCCTGTGAGCCATTACATCACCCATCTCACAAATGGGCCACAAAGGGTTTCTACCGCGATGCCCTTAAAACTCCGGACTACCATTTGTATAATCTCTCCTTCTGATATCTTTTTTTAAAGATTCTCTTATTTTTTTTTTGAGAGAGAGAGAGACAGCATAAGTGGGGAGGGGGGGTGGATATGGGAGAGGGAGACTCCCAAGCCGACTCAGCACTAAGCACAGAGCCCTACCCAGGGCTTAATCTCAGGACACCGAGATCATGATCTGAGCTGAAACCAAGAGCCCAGAGCTTAACAGACTGTTAACACCCAGGCACCCCTAAAGATTTTTATTTTTAAGTAATCTCTACACCCAACCTGGGACTGGAACTCACAACCCCGAGATCAAGAGATGCATGCTCCACTGACTGAGCCTGCCAGGTGTCCCTCTCCCCCTTAAATCTTGCCAGTTTACATATTAGAGGAAAGAATCATTAATGTTTAAAATCAAAATGTCTGGCGCCTGGGTGGCTCAGTTGGTTAAGCGACTGCCTTCGGCTCAGGTCACGATCCTGGAGTCCCGCGATCGAGTCCCGCATCGGGCTCCCTGCTCGGCGGGGGTCTGCTTCTCCCTCTGACCCTCTTCCCTCTCGTGCTCTCTCTCATTCTCTCTCTCTCAAATAAATAAATAAAATCTTTAAAAATAAAAAAATAAAGTAAAATAAAATAAAAATGTCTAGTGAATGTCTAATTCAAAAGACTTGGATTCTCTATACTCAAGAATTGAAATACTTATATGCTAATGAGGTTCACACAGCAGCATTATTCACAATACCCAAAAAGTGGAAAAAACATGTGTCCATTGACAGATTAGTGGATAAACAAAAGTGGTATATACATATAATGGAATTTTCTTCAGCCCTAGGAAGTAAGAAAATTCTAACATATGCTACAAATGGATGAACCTGGAACACAGTATGCTAAGTGAAACGCAACGACAAATACTTGATTCCACTTACATGAAGTAGAGTAGTCAAAATCATAGAAGACAGAAGAACTTGAGGACTTGTTATCGAATGGGTATAGTTTCAGTTTTACTAGATGAAAAGAGTTCTAGACATTGGTTTCACAACAATGTTGATGTATTTAACACTATTGAACCAAACACTTAAAAACGGTTAAAATGGTAAATTTTATATTTTGCCTCAACTGAAAAAAACAGCAGGTGAATAACATGCATGAGTCAAGGGTTTAGGGGGCTGTCCCCCCTCCACACACAACAATGTCCCCATTCTAAAGGCACCCTCCCCCCCCCCCAGGGACTTCACACAACACAGCTGCCCCCAAAAGGTCCTCCCACAGGCCCTTGTGTGCCCGTGGGATGGGGGTGCAGTGGGGGTGTCTGTGTGGGGTGGGGGTTTCTGTGTGGGGGTGTCTGTGTGGGTTGGAGTGGGAGTGTGAGGTGGGGTAGAAGTGTCTGTGGGGGCTGGGGGTGTCCGTGTGGGTTGGAGTGGGAGTGTGAGGTGGGGTAGAAGTGTCTTTGGGGTGGTGTCTGTGTCGGGCAGGGTGGAGTGGGGGGGGTTGTCTGTAAGTTTACACCACACCCCACAGCCCAGCTCCAACCTCTGAGGAAAGGACCATCTGGGCCGAGTCTCGGCGTCCAAGTTTGCTTTAACTTGGCTTCTTAATGGCCGGGTGACAGCGACTGTCTTCTTCCCGATCCCCTCCCCCAGCCCCCAACCCCTGACCCATTTTAAGTGTACAATTCAGTGTCTTTTTAGCAAATGCAAGAGTGGTGCAACTATCACCGCAATCCAGTTTCTGGACATTTCCCTAAGCCCACTTTGCCTTTCTGAATCCCCGCGTCCTCAACTGTAAATGGAGATGACACGAGGCTAGCACGGATCGGCCACCGGCAGATTTTACCTATTATTACACTTGCTGATGACGGTCTGTTTTATATTACTATCCCTTCCCTCTCGCAGTGCGACCCTAGCCCGCCGCGCCAGCGCGAGGACCGCGTCCAGTGGGGGAGAGGAGGTGCGACTCGGGTCGCGAAGGCTCGGCGCGGGTTCTGCCCCGGCGGCCCGTACCGCCCCACCGCCTGCGATCGCGCAATCGGGCCTCTCCCGGCGCCCTGGCTGCGGCGGGCGACGCAGCTGCGGGCTGGATTGGTGATGCCTGGGCGCTGCGCGCGCCTGCGCAGTGGGGAGGGTCGTGCGCGCGCCGCGGCGCTGCGGGAAATCCCTCGGAGCGTGGTCGCGGCTGCTCGACCCCGGACTGCCGCACCATGGCGGAGGAGGAGCTGGAGGCTCTGAGGAAACAGAGGCTGGCCGAACTGCAGGCGAAGCATGGGGTGAGTACGGCCGTCCCCGCCGGGCGCCGTCCTCGCCCGGGGCGGAGGGCGCGCGCGGCCCCAGGCGGAGGCTTGGGACGCCGCGGCTGGAGCTCGCCCCGCGGGCCCAGGACCCCGCCGCTGCCCCCGAGGCCGGCCTCGGCCCCTCCGGGCGTGTGGGCGCTGGGCCGCCGGGCCGCCAGGCCGACCGCGTGCGGTCCCCGCACGGTCCGGCGCTGGGCCTCTTCGGGTCGGCGTCGCTCCGGAGCGGAATGCTCAGCCCCTCAGCTCTCTCGGTCCCCTTAGCTTCGGGTCTAGCCGGCTCCGACTGCTTTCCAGCCGAATTGTTTCCTAGAATTCGGGTGTTCTGACCCAAATAGTTGACGTTGTTTGAGGGTCTGCTGTGTGCCAGGTGCTGCGGGTACAGAGGGGAACATCCTCTCTGACGGAGTTGATGGTCCCGGGGAGGAGCCACACACTGAACACGAATCCCGTAGATAAAGTGCTCAAGTGAATGACTTCCTGTGCGGGGAGGGGACCACCGTGGTGGGGCGACCACCGTGGTGGGGCTGGAGCGGGACGGCCTCCCGGGAAGCGGCGAGGGAATGAGCGTCCCCAGTAACGAAGCAAATGTTACTATCCAGAAATTTTTCTCACACTGCGGTTTCGTAGTATAGGGACTCCCCTCCCTCACGGTTGCTTGTGTTTAAAACATGCTGCTAGATTGTGATTTTCGAAGCTTATCGAAACCTTGTAGTAAGTTGAAACTATCCCACTGATTTCTGTGAGGCCCAGCTTTTAATTATTTGGTAATAATTTGATCTCTACTACTGCAGGAGCCTTAAGTATCAGAAACAAGAAAGTGGCTCCTACTTTTTTATGTGAAATTACTCTACTAAAAAGATACGATTTTTTTTTTTCCAGGATCCTGGCGATGCAGCACAACAGGAAGCAAAACACAGGTATGGGCTGGAGCTCTGAACTTTCTGAAGGGTGGTTTCACCAAATTGGTTTTTTTTAGTTTAGTTATTTTAATAGGCGTGTGAATTTAAAGTTTTTCCTGGCGTAGAGATTTTTCCGTAAGTAATCAGGGTAGTTTCATTATCAATTTGTTAATTAAAGAAACGTGTGTAGAGCTCCACGTACTTGTATTATAATTGGTTGATGTTTGCTTGTCTGCTAAACTGTGATTACCTTAAAATGAGCCTCATAATGACTACCTCATAGGGATTTTGTGAGGATTACATGGGGACAGTGCCTCACATTTACTGTTCTTACTGCTGTTTTATTCCCAGCACATGGCAGGGCACCTCATACATAGCAGGTTTATTGAATGAAGACCTTAGTTATCTCACCATGCTATCTTTTCTTCTTTCTAATTGTGATTTTTAAAAATAAGACATAAAATTTACATAATAATTTTTTAAGTGTGAAGTTCATTTGTTAACTATATTCTCATTGTTATGTAACAAATCTTTAGAACTTTTCCATCTTGCAGAACAAACTATACTTACTGAACAACACATTTTCCCCTCTCCACATCATGCTGCCATTTAATTAATTCATTCAGCAAATATATATATTTTTTAAGATGTATTTATTTAGGGGGCGCCTGGGTGGCTCAGTCGTTAAGCGTCTGCCTTCGGCTCAGGTCCTGGGATCGAGCCATACATCGGGCTCCCTGCTCCGCGGGAAGCCTGCTTCTCCCTCTCCCACTCTGCCTGCTTGTGTTCCCTCTCTCACTGTCTCTTTCTGTCAAATAAATAAATAAAATCTTTAAAAAAAAAAAAAAGATTATTTATTTTAGAGAGAGAGTGCACATGTGAGTGAGGGGAGAGGGAGAGGGGGAGAATCCCAGGCATACTCCCCAGTGAACTTAGAGCCCCGCTTGGGCTCCAGATATCATGACCCCGAGATTATGACCTGAACCAAAATCAAGAGTCGGATGTTCAGCCGACTGAGACACCAAGGTGCCACCATTCAGCAAATATTCATTGAGCACTAGGTCTGGGTCAGGCACTGTGTTGGATCTATACAAACAGGCAGGGCAGAGAAGGTTCCGTCCTTACATGGCTTGTTAGTGGTAGAAGAAAGATGGCGCTAAGAAAAAAATAAAACTACATGAATTTCATTGATCCTGAGATGTACATTTTTTCACATTTTAACATAGATTAGGTCTCATAAATGATCACTCTTGTCCTGGATTCTTCCAGAGAAGATTTATTTTTGCTTCTGCCATGACTTGGGTACATTTCTAACCTGAGATGTTTTAAAATTAAATTCTGTGCCTTAGATTCCACTTCCCCCCAAGCAGTGTAAGGCCTGCAAGAACTTGAAGTTCAAACTCTAGGAGGAATTTTTCTTCTTCCACTCAGGGTCAAGGCTGATTCATGCATCCTTCCTTGCTGTCCCTTTCTGTGTGGCCGGTTTATTTTTTGTTTACCTTGTACTGTGGATGTTACTCTTTGATGCCCCAGCTTTGAGTAGGGGTCTCCTATTAGACTCAACTAGGGTGTTTTTTGTTGTTGTTCTTAGAGGTATATAAAACTATGGAGCATCTTACAACCGATGGCATCTCAGATTCAGTGAAATACAGTAACGGTAGTTCACAGCAGGGTTGAAGTACTCAGGAGCCATAAGGAAATGGCCTGTGGAAGTGGGCTATACGCTCCTCAGGTAGGGGTGGTTAGTAGGTACAGCCAGCCCCAGCTCCCCTTCTAATTCAGCCAGAGGACCTGCTTTTGTCTGTGTCGTGTATTAAGTTCCCTAAATGACTTCATTGGGGGAAAATTTTTTTTTGCTACTTAAAAGTTTGAAACCACTGTCCTATGAACCTGAACTAGTTGCAGGGATAGTTGCAGTGTTATAATGTCACTCCCTCTGGTGACTCAAAGAGTGGAACTGAGAGTCTTGAAACATGGGGCTCAGGGGAGCCTGGGTGGCTCAGTTGGTTAAGCTTCCAGTTCTTGGTTTTGGTTCAGGTCATGATCTCATGGGTTGTGAGATCAAGCCCCGCGTCGGGCTCCACACTCAGCAAGGAGTCTGCTTGAAGATTTTCTCTCTCCTCCTCTGCCCCTCCCCCCACTTGGGTGCACAAGCTCGTGCATGCGCGCGCTCATGCTCTCTCTGAAATAAGAAATCTTTAAAAAAAAAAAAAGAAAGAAAGAAAGAAAAGTAACATGGGGCTTCGTTCTAGCTTGGCCATGATCATCTGTGTCCCCATAAGATAGCCTCCCTAGGTCTCAGCTGCTTCATCTCCAAAAATACCAGATTAATCGTTTGGTCCTTTAATTGCTTGGAATCTCACTACAAATTCCTAGAACCTCTCAACACACTGCATACTTAATAAATGTTGGTAATGGTGGTTAAACTAAAACTCCACCCTGAATTTTGAAAATGTACAGTTTTACCTTTCAGCCTGGTAGGTTTACACCCACATAAAATAAAGCCAGCTTCTGAGGGCAGAGGTAGCCTCTTCTTGACTGTGGGTGCTGCCACCACGCTGTGCACACGGGAGGCCTCCATCTTGGGAAACCTATTGTGTGAGTTCCATTTTTGTATGTTCAGTAGGAATGCTGACAGCATAGTTCTAATTTTGCTGACCTGTTTTTGTTGTAGGGAAGCAGAAATGAGAAACAGTATCTTAGCCCAAGTCCTGGATCAGTCAGCCCGGGCCCGTTGTAAGCATCTTCAGTTTCCTTTACGTTATTTCCATAACACTGACTTGAGTTAGTTGAATAGGGAAAGATACATGAAATCATTGCTAATTCTGGATTAAGTATTTAACCTAAAAACACAATACAGATAATAATGTAAGAAATGTGGTTTATAAACCTAAGGAAATGCATTTAAATCGTTATTAAAAATACCAGCTCAGTTCTCTCTTACCAAGGAGATGATCTCCAAGTGCACCTTAGGTAAGATTTACAGGAAACAACTTGTAAATCAAGTCAGTCACAAAATGTGGCTGGTAGTTGATGTGGGTGAAGGGGACTTGGGGGGGAGGCGCTTATTGTCTCTGTTTTAGTGTATGTTCATAATTCTTCATAATAAATACCAAAACAGTGTAGAAAAAAATAATAAAATAAGCCAGTCGGAATGAACTAGTATCTTTCGTATTGTGACTTGAAGCCCAGCTTAGAAGCAGCCTTAGATGGAGCATCACAATTATATATGTGTAGTAGTAGAGAAATTGTGTTCCAGAGGGCAATCGTTTAAAAAAAAAAAAATCAGGCTTAGAATCCCAGGATGCAAGTTTAATCTTGGCTCTCCCACTACCTGTGTGTGGCTTTGACTGAGATTGGCATGGCTGAACTTCAGTTTCCCCTTTTTAAGAGGGGTAATAGTACCATCTGCCCCACCTACCTACCTTGCTAGTCTCAAAATATGTCTGTGAAGTGCTTTGGAAATGTCAGTGCGTAGTTTTAAGTTATATAAGTGCATTTAGTTTTGACTCCTTCTTTTTCTTTCTAGTAAGTAACTTAGCACTTGTAAAGCCCGAAAAAACTAAAGCAGTAGAGAATTACCTTATACAGATGGCAAGATATGGACAAC
The DNA here is from genome assembly GCF_011800145.1 of Mirounga leonina. Lineage (NCBI taxonomy): Eukaryota > Metazoa > Chordata > Mammalia > Carnivora > Phocidae > Mirounga > Mirounga leonina. Next base: position 6,748,675 of record NW_023270459.1, on the reverse strand, counting down.
TAAGTGGGAAGGTAAGCTTGGACTGCCTTGAGGCAGTTCTACCTATTTTTACCTAACTTTATCAAAAAATAGCTTCAAAAGGTCAATTTTCAGAAAGGTTATAGAAATTCTTGTTGACTATTTCAGTGAGGCAATTTATTAAGGAGAGAATTGTAGTATCTGCCATAAATCCTAAAAGATAACTAATTGCCTTTCCTAAAATTCTCTGCTGATTTCCTTTACCGACGTTGCTATGGAACCTTGATGTGTTTGTGACCCAGTGACTCTTAGGGTCAGCATCTGTCTAATTCCTTCTACATTGGAAACAGGTTTGTCAATGGTACCAATTAAAGACTACCAATATAGGTAGAAGTTAAGCTTGTTTTGCAAATGAGGAGGTGCTGAAATTTCTGATTATCCTGCTGTAATGCCATGATGAATATATTCTGGTGAACCTGACCGTCCTTCAAGATCCAGATGAGCCCCACCTGCTCTGGAAACCACCTGCTGCCACCACAGCCTGCGAGAATCAGTCCTGCCCTGAACCCCTTACCCTAAGAGCACATGTGGAAGAGACAACGGCTGGTGCATCTTTTTTGAGTGATTTCCCTCCTGCATTTAAGCTTCTCAAGGGCAGAGGCAATGTGTCTCTGTTCCTGACCCTTAACACAGTGGTGTAGGTGGTTGTCATTGTTGGCTAGTGGTGATAAAGGTGTTCTTACACAATGTTGACTTTGGAATTTCCTGAGAAAGCTAATTTTGATGGCTACTTTCCCACCCTCCTCAAATGAGGCTAGCAGAGCAAAATTCTTTTGGAACTTAAGCCAACTCAGAACTTCCCATCTTGCCTTTCTTTCCCTTTTGACCTCTGCCCCCACATCCCAGAAAAATTAAAACCATTCAGTCTACTAAGGTAAACTCTCTGTTTAAAAAAAAGTACTGTTTTTCTTTCTGGTTATCCTAGGTATCAGAACAAGGTTTAATAGAAATCCTTGAAAAAGTAAGCCAACAAACAGAAAAGAAAACCACAGTTAAAGTAAGTGTCCCCAAATGCTCATGGCAAAAGAAAAAGATTGCTATTTTAAGTGATAAGTGTTAAATATACATCTACTGTAACAAAACGTGTTTCAGCCCATAGACATTTCCATTTTGTAAGAGGTGAAAGTTTGGGGAGCAAGGTTGCACGTGCTGAGGGGTCTGTCGTTCCCCTCCCCCCATAGACCTGAAACACTAAGCTGTTTTAAAGACGTAGTGTCTTGCTCTAGTAGGTAGACCTTGTTCTTCTCAGAAAGTCTGAATTATGCTTTATTAAACATGTTATGACCCTCATTTAATTTCCCCCTCCCCCAGTTCAACAGAAGAAAAGTCATGGACTCTGATGAAGAGGACGATTATTGAAATTTAAGGTGTTTAGAGACTGGAACTTAATGAACAGTTCTAGGACAGATAAGACTGGGTAGAAGTGAAGATCTGATTGTTTACTTTGTTTATTGTCTATATATGCCTTTTAAAAAAATAAACTTGTTATGCAAAATAAAACAATTTGGGCAAAGTTGTTTTTGTACCATAGCTGAAGGAACAGAAGATCTGCATTTTGAGTTTTTTCTTTCCCACCAAAAGTTTTGAAACGTGTAGCAGCATGAATACATCCTCTGTAAATGTGATGTTAGTGTTAGGTAGGAAAATGGCCTTTGCAGAAATAGAAGCCAGCTTACTCTTCAGTAAGAAGAAAATAGCATCCAGTAACATCATGGTAGTTAAAACCCACGGATTAAGAGGAATCAACTTTAATATCTTAATACTTAGACCTAGGTTCTGAAACCAGGTAAACTATTCTTCTTCCTGAAGGTAGTATTCACATTTAATATAAGAAAATTCATAGCTTTGGTTTCATTTATAATCTGCTTTTCAAAGGCATTGGGATCAAATGATCTGACAAATATCCCCCCTACCCAAGACAGTCTGTAACTAGAGTGATACTTGAATTGCAGAAAATTACCACAGTAACTGGAGATACTGGTAGTAATAATTCAACAGTAATAATACATGTTGGTAAGAGAAGTGCCTTCTAAAGATTTTATTTATTTGACAGAGAGAGATACAGCGAGAGAGGGAACACAAGCAGGGGGAGTGGGAGAGGGAGAAGCAGGCTTCCCGCTGAGCAGGGAGCCCAATGTGGGGCTGGAACCCAGGACCCTGGGATCATGACCTGAGCCGAAGGCAGATGCTTAACGACTGAGCCACCCAGGCGCCCCAAGAGAAGTGCCTTCTAATGATTAAAATCCAGCTGAGACAGTTTAGCAGTTAAACATTTTGGTAGAAATATTCTGGGGCGCCTGGGTGGCTCAGTTGGTTAAGCGACTGCCTTCGGCTCAGGTCATGATCCTGGAGTCCCTGGATCGAGTCCCGCATCGGGCTACCTGCTCAGCAGGGAGTCTGCTTCTCCCTCTCCCCCCTCTTGTGCTCTTTCTCTCTCTCACTCTCTCTCTCAAATAAATAAATAAAATCTTTAAAAAAAAAAAAATATTCTGAGTTCTTCACTGATAAAGTGGCAGGTAACTTAAATGGCATCTCTTACGTTGTCCTCCCACTAGGTTTTGAAACTTGTATGAGTAAATTGACCTGTCAGGTGTGTTGTTTGGTGTAAACTTTAGAGGTTCCAGCCCCAGGAGGAAGTCCATAACATTTTATGAGGTGACTAGAACTAGTAGCAGGAGAGTAACAGGAAAAGTAGTTTACAATCCCAGTCTCTGCTTTAGCTAGCATACTGCTGATCTATGTTTAAACTGTGTGTTTGAGAGGTTACTGTTTTTGAGGCTTGAAATTTGGAACTACAGCCCACGAAAAAAGTCAGTGTTGAAGCATCTAGCATTCCCAAATAAACGAATGAGTAGAACTGTTCCATCAAATTTTTTTTTTTTTTTTTTTTTTAAGGAACAGAATTAGATAGTCACATAAATTTCCCTCAGGGATTTTAAAAAACATCCCTATTACAGGTGAACTTTGCTTCAGGTCTCATTTACATAAAAACGCTGGAGGGAGACTAGAGAATTCCCAGCAAGTTTTGTCACATGCTTCCTCCTACAGAATAACCACTGTCCCAATGGCAAATACCTATGTGAATGTGTTTAAACTGTCAACCCCCTGCCCTGTCCTCCAGAGACCGTTGAGGATGGAAAGTGGTTCTGTACACACGGATAAAAGTTCTGGAAGGCAGAAAGGGGGTGGAGTATATTTTGGTCTAGGAAATGGGGAGTGGTTATTCTAATTTAATTGACAATACTTTGAATTCAAACCATTCTTAAACAATAGAAATTTGGGCATTACCAATTTCTGAGTTGCCAAATCAAGTTTAGTTTTAAGTGGGAAAGCAAGTTGTAGAAAAACAAGTGTTTTTAAAAATAATTGAGGTGGTCACTTTGGGTGGCTCACCCTGCTGAGTAGCTCAAGAAGCAGCTTCTCCCCTGAAACAGTCTCATTCAAGGTATTTATATCTCCAGAAGAACACACCACATTGGAAACTGCCAGTTCACATGACTCCACCAAGTAGGCCTTGACTGCAGCTCTGATAGTGCAAGCAAATCAGCCCCCTTCTTTCTCTGAACCTGTTTCTTCATTTGACAATTTTACCAATCAGGGGGATTGTTAGAAATAAATACGTGGGTATACACGAAAGTTTTCAAAATTATATTGCACTACCCCAAAAAATAGGTGATACTAAATGTGTGTATTTGCAACTTGGCTGTGCTGATAAGTTTCTTAATTAGGGTGGGAGCAAACCACAACAACTTACCAATAAGGTGGTTTCATTTTAAAACTGGGAGAAAAAGGAAAAATAGAACAAAGAAATTTGCAGAGCAACAGTGCTAATTTTCTTTTTGGGCTAAGAAGCTGTATTACATTTTTTATCTGATTTTTTAAAAAAACATTTTTGTGGGCCCTAGTTATCGCACCTACTAGATTAAGTCAGGCCTAAGCAGGTGAATGGATAATGGTCTGCTCTGAATGATCCAGTTTACATATTTCAGTGACATCAGGAACTGAAAAACCTATCCATCCAATAGGAGAAGATCTTTCCATACACAGAGCACATGTTTATAGCAGACAGGCTGCAAAATACCTCTCTCTACAGAACAAGACATTAACTAAAAAAGTGTACCATGACACGTTCAAGAATCATAAAGTTTACTGTTTCTTTCCCATCATTTGACACGTATCCAAGGCACGTTAGAAAATTAGAAATCATAAATTACTTTGTAGAAAAATAATCAGCCCCTCCCTTCTATACATACACAAGTATTTCCAAGAACATGCACAAAACCATTTCTGTATTACAAAGTTACTTGAAAATGTACTCAGGACAAACCCATGTTTGCGGCTGTAGGCCAATTAGTAACATAAAAAAATAAGAGTTTAATCTATAGAAATTTATAAAAAGGAATAAATGGCAATAAATTCTAACTGAAAGTAACTCTCACCTGGTTTGTGCTGTAAGTTTTGAATCTGAATCAAAAGACTAAGAAAAGATGTGCCAAATCTCTCTTGTTCAGTAACCATCAGTCAGGTGTGATATCTAAGGGAGGGTTTTAACGGAAGGGCATGTGTCTCGAGAGATTGATACAGGTGCAGTGATCAAATATCTGTACTTACTTTGTTGGAAGAAAAATTATACACTTTTCCCACATACATAGTGTAGAATAGGTCCTGAATGTCCTTTTCATTAAAATGAACATCACAACGGCATGTAGGCATCTTTGGGTTCAAGTGTTGCTTTGCAAAGGAACATTTTCCAGTCCTCTTTTCCTCATTCCCACGTGTCGCTTCTGCCTGGCCTCCATGGTACCATGACACCTAAACTGCTTCTCTTCAGCTGATCCCAGATGGAGGAATTCTTTCGGCCTATGGTTTGCTCGTTTGTCCATATCACGGAGGTTAGCACCTTTCGTTAGGAGGAGGTCAGAATCTGGTCGTGAAACCTCGCACGGGAGCCAGGGAGCTCCTGCCACTTCAGAAGAAACCTACGCCTGCTCTTAAGGATCTGGACACTGATGAAGTTGGTGTGCACTCCTTTTCCAGCGCACACACCAGCTTTGGAGAGAAAAGAGACGGTGATCGTTTTCTTGGTCGCATTACTTCCCTCAGCCACAGAACAGCTTTCAGGAACTTTCTGCTTTTCTCGCAAATCCAACAAAGTACATTTCAGTTCCCAGCTGTGTTCCTGCTTGGCACCTCCCTGCCGAGGACTCACTTCTTGGCAGCCAGTGTAACAACTGCTTATCACCACTAAGACTGGGACATGACATCAGCCTCTCTGGAAGTGGCTAGGTGGCCGGCAGTCCCTGGGTTCTGGGATACGACTGTGTCCTCGACTGTGTGTCTACGCAGCATCCGCCTGTTTGCAGGAACACTTCGTTTCGGTCCAGGCCCCTCGGGCTGATTGCCGTGCCCTCTGTCAGCACTCTCAGATCTGCTCTGGTCTGGCAGGTGGTTCTGTTTCCCTGTGACTCTTTGCCTCCCTGGCTGAAGAAATGGTACAATTCAAGCAGTTCATTTGCACTGCACTTTAAACAAGAACCACACAAGAACGGCGCTCTTGAGTGCTGTTTGTCACCCCATGTGCTTGGTACTTTCTGGGCATCATTTCAGCTCTGACACCCCCGTGGGGACAGGATGACGTGTGTGTACTCCATGTGTCAGACACAATGTCAGTGCTTTTACCTATTTGCACATTTACTCTTTATAACTCTAACAGGTGTACTAATTGCTGTCCCCATTTACAACTGAGGACACAGGATCAGCAAATGGAAGCAACCTGCGTGAAGTCCCACAGCTCACAAGGGAAAAGCGCTTGATGGAACCCAAGCAGATTTCAGAGTTGGCGGGTTTCCCATGCAGCAGCACGTCTGTTAGCAAAGTCACGAAAGGTTACACAGATCGAAATGAGTCATGTTAACAAACATCGCTTTGATTCTCTAAAACAAAGATTTAGAGCTTCTGTATCTTTGCTGTAAAGTCTGCTTCTCATCAACAGTCATGTAATGCAAGGAGCAATAGGAAAAGTCACGTTTCTGAGAAGAGTCACCTAATCGTATGACAGAACATAAAGCAAGCGTCTCTTTATAACTGAGTAAGCAGTGCTGTAGGAAGATGGCCACATGCAGAACTGTCCATACGAGCAGCTCTAGACCACATCTGGAGAAGTTTTTTACCCATCTGCATATAAACTTGGTTTCCTCCTGACATCAGTGATTCCCACACTACCGGCAGCTGAGCTGTTTCACCAAGTACGCGCACCATGAGCCCCAGCATCTCCACATGTACCCCTATTTCCCGTTTTCCCCTCACTCTCCTTTCTCAATAAATGAAGTCTGTACTCTTTGCTGTCCCACTAACTAACTCATCTTAATTGTTATAAATTCTTGCAAAGAAGGGAATCATGAAATGAGAAATGTGTTCACTATAGATTCATTTTGGAAAAGCCAGGCTTTAAGAAATATGATGATAAGCCAGCATTGAATAACTCACCTCATATAAAGAGTCTTCAGTAAAATTAGGGACACTCCTATCTCTTGCCACAATCTCCCTTGAAGTCCTTCCTCTGAAACCGGAAACAAAGTGAAATCAGTCTGAAATAGTGGCGTGAAACACTCTGGTTGGCCACGAGGTGGCAGCATTTGGTGAGTGCAGATTTTCTCTAACCCACTGAAGGGGCGCATACCTGGCCTGAGTTGTAAGTAAAGGTGGGGTCAAAGGCACGGAAATCAACTCAAATTTTATACTCACTTAAACTGACCACCTGAGCGGACAAAGTAAAACTGTCTGGTAAAAGGTTCATCTGGTAGATTGTACATTTTTGAGTTCCCTGTAGATAAAAAAAAAAGGATAAACATCTGAAAACTTCCAAAGTACTTTAATTAGAGTTATAGCCCAGATGCAACCTTTCAATTTTCTTTTTCTTTTTTTTTTTTTTAATTTTATTTATTTATTTGACAGAAAGAGAGAGAAAGCAGGAACACAAGCAGGGGGAGTGGGAGAGGGAGAAGCAGACTCCCCACTGAGCAGGGATCCCGATGCGGGGCTCGATCCCAGGACCCTGGGATCCTGACCTGAGACGAAGGCAGACGCTTAATGACTGAGCCACCCAGGCGCCCCAACCTTTCCATTTTCTTAGCTTAACAAAATTTAGAAAATTAAGCACTGCTATCTGCTTAAAGAAACATATTAGTAGCTATTTATTACTGTGTGAACCCCCATGGCAAGGAAAGATACATCCTTATTAATACACGGATATTCTCCAGCTATAGACAACTGTGGTGACACAGCCTCGGGATTACTGAGGTGGAAGTGGGTTTATTCACATTATTCCAGAGGGGCGGCTGGTTGGCTCAGTCGGTGGTAGAGGGTGTGACTCTTCATCTTGGGCTTGTGAGTTTGAGACTCATGTTGGGTGTAGAGATTGATTAAAAGAAGAAAAAAAATCTTAGTAGAGCATGGACCCAATCTAGACTATAACAACTAAAGAAAGAAAGAAAGAAAATACTTCAACCCTATCCATGTTTGGCAACTACTATTCTAATTACCAACAATCTCTATACCTGCAAGTAAAGTAAGCAAATAAAAACGTTTAAGGTTAGCAGGAAACGCTGAGCCCCAGATGTCCAGGAAATGCTTAGAAAAAGGCCTGGGTCTGGGCCATGTGGCATGTAAGAATCTCCCAGAGGCTGCTCCTTCTCTCCAGCTGGTGGGGGAGGCCTGAGACGTCAAAGGTGAGGCTGGGAGTGGCCACCTTATTTCCTTAGGAAGCATCATCCCAATCAACCAGAAAACCAGTAGCAAAACAAGCTGATGAGTGAGGCTGTAACATTTCTTTGGTGCCCCTATCCTGCCCCCAGTCATGAGTATAATGACATTCCACATTCACAATTAAATGAACACGAGCAACTACGCATGAATTTCCAAATATGCCCATATTGAGAATTACAGAGGGAATGTAAATTCTTACATTTTTTCCTGATCTTAACAGTAACGTACTCCTTGTGGTCTGTTTCGCCAACATCATCTACTGAGGCCACACAGCTCGGTACTACCTGAAGTAATTCCATTATTTTTGAATTCTACAATTCGAAAGGGAAAAAGGTAACAATTAGTATTTGTAATTCTTAGCGGCTTACTGGCTGTTTTTGATCTGTCGGTATTGGTGCGGCTGGGCAGAGAAGCTAAGCAGCAGCTACAAAAGAAGCTGATGCCATAGAGCCTCGTGGTGAGGAGCAGCCCTGCCCTTGGAGCCTGGCTCGGCCTCTACTAGGGAATCCGGGCCAGCTACTTAGCTGCCCTGTGCGATGGGGCTGACGAGAACGGGATCTCTTACTGCAGAGTTCTCATGGGGTTATCGATGGCCCAGCACATAGTAAGTACTCGATAAAAAACACTCATTATCTTTTGAGAAACTGCTCACGAGAGGTTTAAAATATTTGGATTCTGTTAGGAAATGTCACTGAAAATGAACGTGATAAGCCTCTGAGTACGTTGGGTTTATGGTGACTTTTACATGACACCAGTGTCACTTAACAGCCTACCAACTGTCTACCCAGAGTCAAAAACAAAAAGACTCAATGTGAAAATGGGGACAGTAGAGAGCTTGCTCCTCCCAGGAGAGGAAGCCTTCTCCTCACCAGTTCCCTGTGCAAACACCCACAGCATGGGAAGGAGGGGTGACCTGGTCATCACGATTCCCCTTACAGGGAGAATAACTCCAGGAGACTTAGAATCACAACTGAATGAACGCTCTCCGTTGTGCTAAGACCCCAGGTGCAGTCCCCATGCAGGGAGCGTGAGCCCAGAACGTGGTCTCAGCTCACTGCTTCCCTGGGCCACAGCAAGTCGCCGACACCTGCAGCAGTCAGGGGAGCACCTCCACTCGGCCCTTTGAAAGCAAGCCCTGAAAGACTGACCCCTGGCTCCCCGAGCAGACCACCTCTGACCCAGGGACCAAGGACTGGATATTTGACCGCACCTGCAGACTCCCGGCACACCGACTTAGCCCAGCATCTCGATTCAAAGGTTGGCTCCTGCTATTTCAGATGTGGTTTAACCACGGGGAAGCCAGAGTGAGCTGCAAGGGAGCTCCCCACTCACCTGTTCAGCACAGTCTACCGCGGTGCACTGTCTCTTGTTCAAGACCTGAACTGATGCCCCATGAAGCAGAAGCAGCTCCACCACGAAGACATGCTTTTCTATCACCGCCTCATGCAGTGCTGTGTTACCCTTATTGTTAGAGAGGTTAATGGAGGCCCCGTGCTAGAAGGAGAAACAGTGCAATCAAAAGGAATCCAGAGGGGCGCCTGGGTGGCTCAGTCAGTAAGTGTCCGACTCTTGATTTCAGCTCAGGTCATGATCTCAGCGTCGTGAGATCAAGCCCTGCGCTGGGCTCTGCGCTTAAGATTCTCTCCTCTCTCTCCCTCTCCCTCTGTCCCTCCCCACCCCGGCTCCCATACGCCGCTTCTCTTTCTCTCTCTGAAAAAAAAAAAAAGGCGGGGGGGAATGCCAGAAAATGAGGCACCCACGACTGACGAGTACTCGGCAGCTCTGGGGCTGGGGGGCCCTTACCTGTAACAGCAGTGCCGCGACTTCATGGTGGCCGTTGGAACAGGCGTAAATGAGGGGTGTGTTTCCACTTATATCCTTTTTATTGGGTTTTGCATTAGAATCCAATAGACACCTCACCACCTAGCCCAGAGAAGACAAAATTCCAAACTTAAATCTGTGGAAGAAATCCTCTAACTTGATATCTTTTTTACTCTAAGTTTATTTGGAAGGCTCTTTGGACACGTCTGACTTGGGAGAAAGCTGACCAACTCAAGCGGGGTGCAGCAGACATTTGCTGAGGGTCTCCTCCACCAGGCAATGTGCTAGGCACTACTTTTTTTTTTTTTCCATTTCATCATTAGACCTGCCCTATGTATGGAGGGCTGGAATTATCACTCCAGTTTTATAGACTGGGAAACTGACATTTGAAGTGCTATGTTAGGTGTTACGAGAGCGATGGAAAATCTGATTTGGTTCCTGTCTTTTATTTATTTTTTATTTTTGTTTTTTAAGTAAACTCCCCACCTAACGTGGGGCTTGGGAACTCACGACCCTGAGATCAAGAGTCACAGGCTCTACTGACTGAGCCGGCCAGGCACCCCTGGTTCCCGTCTTTTAAAAGCTTACAGTAGAGCTAGTAAGGTAAAAATTGTTTTAAATAGATAATTTTCAAAAAGAAATATAGGACTTTGAAAAACTCAAATCATTTCACAGTTCTCTCTTACACCCCCTCCTTAGGGCCATTCTCTATAAAGTACATAAACTGGGGCGCCTGGGTTGTGCAGTCAGCTAAGCATCTGCCTTCAGCTCAGGTCAGGTCATGATCCCGGGGTCCTGGGATCAAGCCCTGCGTTGGGCTCCCTGCTCAGTGGGGAGCCTGCTTCTCCCTCTGCCCCTCCTCCTGCCCTCTCTCTCAAATAAATAAATAAAATCTTTAAAAAAATAAATAAGTAAAGTCTTAAACTGTTCGACAAAGACCAAGGGCTGTGGGGATGAAAGGTGCCAAGCTGCAGGCAGAGCCCTCAATGACCAACACCCAAGCACCAGAGTCAGCTCCTGCTGGGGTCGGAATCAGGAGGAGGGCTCTGTGCCACTGAGAGGTGCATGGCAGTGGAGTAGGGTGCAGGGATGAGGTGGGGAACGGGAGGGCCCACTCCCAGATGCACCAGAGTTCTGCGTTCTGTTGCTGAGCAGTCTTGCCCCGTGGGAGGAAGGAAATGTGTCTGTCCTCTGAGCCCGCCCCAAACTTGCCTCTCTGCAGCATTCCCACCACGGACAGTTCTAACCAAGAGCAAGCACCCCATGCCCTCTGCCCAGGAGAAAGACCCCGTACCTGGAAGTGGCCCTTCTGGCAGGCCAGGTGGAGCGGGACAGCTTGGTTTACGTTTCTGGCACCCACACTGGCACCATGTTTCAACAGGAGGGGGACGAGGTCCACCCGCCCATGCAGAGCAGCAACATGCAATGGGGAGGAGCCGTCCTGGTTGGTCACATTCACACCAAGTCCACTGGCAGGAATCTTTGCCAGCTTCTAGCAAATGCAGAAGATGGAGAGAGAAACATCATTAGTATTTAAGAAACTGGGCTGAAGGGGCGCCTGGGTGGCTCAGTCGTTAAGCGTCTGCCTTCGGCTCAGGTCATGATCCCAGGGTCCTGGGATTGAGCCCCGCATCAGGCTCCCAGCTCCTCGGGAAGCCTGCTTCTCCCTCTCCCACTCCCCCTGCTTGTGTTCCCTCTCTCGCTATGTCTCTCTCTGTCAAATAAAGAAAAAAAAAATCTTTAAAATTTAGTGATGTTGTAATAAAGAGCAGTCCTGAAAATCTCAAAAAAAGTTTACTAAAAGAGGGGCGCCTGGGTGGCTCAGTTGGTTAAGCTCTGACTCATGGTTTTGGCTCAGGTCATGATCTCAGTGGCGTGAGATGGAGCCCCACACCGAGCTCATGCTCAGCACAGAGTCTGCTTGAGATTCTTTACTCTTTCCCTCCCCACTGCTCCTCTCCCTCCTCTCGCTCTCTCTTTCTAAAATAAGTAAATAAAATCTTTTTTTAAAAAAAGTTTACTGTAGGGGCGCCTGGGTGGCTCAGTTGTTAAACGACTGCCTTCGGCTCGGGTCATGATCCCAGGGTCCTGGGATCAAGCCCAGCATCGGGCTCCCTGCTCCGCGGGAAGCCTGCTTCTCCCTCTCCCACTCCCCCTGCTCGTGTTCCCTCTCTTGCTGTGTCTCTCTGTCAAATAAAATCTTTAAAAAAAAAATAAAGAAAAAAATGTCATTTCCCCCTAAAAACAGCAGTTTATTGTAATCCCAATGAAAACACCAAGAGGATTTTTTTTGAAGAAAAAAAGTATTTTAGGGGCGCCTGACTGGCTCAGTCGTTGAGCGTCTGCCTTCGGCTCAGGTCATGATCCCAGGGTTCTGGGATCGAGCCCTGCATTGGGCTCCCTGCTCGGCGGGAAGCCTGCTTCTCCCTCTCCCACTCCCCCTGCTTGGGTTCCCTCTCTCGCTGTGTCTCTCTCTGCCAAATAAATAAAATCTTAAAAAAAAAAAAAAAATAACTGGGCTGAAGGAATTGAAGCCACCGGTGTCATTCCCCCCCCCCCCCCCCCCCCCCCCCCCCCCCCCCCCCCCCCCCCC
>NW_023270459.1:6686900-6736379 GCF_011800145.1 Mirounga leonina | reverse complement strand
GAAGCCTGTTCCACAAACGGCATCTGAACGATGGGATATCCACATATGGAAAAACCGCGCATCAACCCTTAGCTCACCACACACAAAAATTAAAAATGCCTCATAGACCTAAATGTAAAAGCTATGACCATAAACTTCTTGAAGCAAGTACACAAGAAATCCCTGCAACACTGTGATAAACAAAGATTTCTTAGATAAGACACAAAAAGCAAAAATCAAAAAGGAACAGTTTGATGAACTGGACTTAATGCAAATTTTAAGTGGTTATTCTTTGAAAGACACAAGAAAATGAAAAGGCAAGTCACAGAGTGGGAGAAAATGTTTGTACTACGTGGACCCGACAAGGGACGTGTACCAACCAGAATTTAAAAACAGCAACAGATTCTTTTTTTTTTTTTTTTAAAGATTTTATTTATTTATTTGACAGAGAGAGACACAGCAAGAGAGGGAACACAAGCAGGGGGAGTGGGAGAGGGAGAAGCAGGCTCCCCGCAGAGCAGGGAGCCCGATGCGGGACTCGAACCCAGGACCCTGGGATCATGACCTGAGCCAAAGGCAGTCGCTTAACCAACTGAGCCACCCAGGCGCCCACAGCAACAGATTCTTACAACTCCATTAGACAATCCAACTTTTAAAAAAAAGAGGCACAAGATTTGGAAAAACAAAAGACAAATGTTTATATCATGGAGACAGTCTGTATTGATTCGCACTGGTTTTAAAATCAATCATGCCAACAGAAGAACAATCAATCAGTAATTAAACGGACAAACAAAACATTTCATACAAATGAAAACAAACATTAAATTATGATATTGAATCCTACATTCTGACAATAACATTGCTATGTCAGCGTTCTAGGTGACTGCCCAAAGATGAAAACTTTGGTTATCTAGTTCACTTTTTGATGATTAAAAAGGTTTTATCTTGGAAAAATTGCATGCTGTGTTAAAAGGGTAAATTTTGCTGCATGTAAACTGTACCTCAAAAAATAAAAAAACAAACAGATGAAGCGGTAGGGAGAAAAAAAAAACACAATGAAATACTGCACACTTACAGGAATGGCTAAAGTTGAATAGTCACAAAGATGTGGGGCAACCAGAAAGAACTCTCACACGCTAGTGGCAGGAATGGAAGATGGAAAATCACTCTGGAAAACTGGCAGTTTCTTATCAAGTTACACACACACTTACTACATAATCCAGCAATTACACCCCAAGGTATTTACCCAAGTAAACGTATTTATACAAAGACTTGTTCACAAATGTTCACACTAGCTTTCTTCACAAAGCCCCAAACAGGAAACTACGCAAATGTTCATCAACGGGTGATTCGATTGATTCTAGTATATTCAACAAAATACTACCCAGCAATAAAAAGAAAGGAATCCACTGTGGTGTGGATCTCAAAACATTCTGCTGCATGAAGGAAGCCAGATTCAAAAGAGTGGGTCCTGTCTGGTTTCCACTCACATAAAATTCTAGAAAATGCCAACTAGTCTGTGATGACAGACAGCAGACCCGGGAGGGTTGCCTGGGACAGGGGAGGAAGGGGGGAAGCCCAAGAAAACCCTCAGAAGTAATGGAGTGTTCTGGATCTGGACTGAGGTCATGGCTTCATGAGGAAACTCAATGGATTATACACGGTACACAGGACTTTACTGGGTGTAAATTGTACTTGAATAAAGGGTTTTTTTTTTGTTTGTTTGTTTGTTTGTTTTATTTATTTGACAGACACAGCGAGAGAGGGAACACAAGCAGGGTGAGGGGCAGAGGGAGAAGCAGGCTTCCCACCGAGCAGGGAGCCTGATGCGGGGCTCGATCCCAGGACCCTGGGATCATGACCTGAGCTGAAGGCAGTCGCTTAACCGACTGAGCCACCCAGGCACCCCTGAATAAAGGTTTTTTAAACAAACACTCTAAACACACCAGTGGGCTAGAAGAGGGTGGGGCCGGGGGGTTGTTAGCTAAGTCACAGACATGAAGCAATCTCCATATAAATGTCTTTTTTAGGTCTTTTTGAGGAATTTCAAAATGAGAAAAGATTTTTAAAAAGCAGGGAACGTTAAGATTTTATTCAATAAGGGCGCCTGGGTGGCTCAGTTGGTTAAGCGACTGCCTTCAGCTCAGGTCATGATCCCAGGGTCCTGGGATCGAGTCCCGCATAGGGCTCCCTGCTCTGCAGGGAGCCTGCTTCTCCCTCTCCCACTCCCCCTGCTTGTGTTCCCTCTCTCGCTGTGTCTCTCTGTCAAATAAATAAATAAAATCTTTAAAAAAAAAAAAAGATTTTATTCAATACATCTAGCAGTTATTTTAATATGTGCTCCAGTTTCTTGCTGTAACGAATGAACCGTGAGGTGGGGAAGGACAGAGTGCAGGCCAATGGCAAGAGCAGTGACAGCGAGACACAGTTAGCTGCCTCTGGCCACACTCAGTCCCGGACCGGACCTGAAGTACAGTCACTTCACTAGCACCCTTCGAAACATCATCTGCCTTTTTTAATCCCTATGCTTTTCATAGCAGTCTGCACAGGGGAAATCAACGTACACATCACCCTGGAGCGAGCTGAAAAGCTACATGTGAATGGAAGTTTTACTAATTTTAATATTATTGGGTTGGAATAACCCATGGTGAAGCTTTTTAAAATAAGGCAGTATTGGGCGCCTGGGTGGCTCAGTTGGTTAAGCGACTGCCTTCGGCTCAGGTCATGATCCTGGAGTCCCGGGATCAAGTCCCGCGTCGGGCTCTCTGCTTGGCAGGGAGTCTGCTTCTCCCTCTGACCCTCCCCCTCTCATGCTCTCTCTCTCATTCTCTCTCTCAAATAAATAAATAAAATCTTTTAAAAAAATAAAAAATAAAAAATAAAAAAATAAAAAAATAAAATAAGGCAGTATTATCTTGTAATACAAAGGACAACACCACTATGCCTGTTTTGCAGAGTCAAATTAATTTTCTCAATATGGGACATATACATCGGGTTAGGTAGCTAGCACAAAAGCGCATACTCTACGCAGAATACTGTCTACGATTTCTCAAAAGAAAATGAAATACTTAAGTATACACTTCAGAAAACATGGGCAGGATCTGTATAATAAAATCTTTAAAAAAAAAAAGATTTTATTCAATACATCTAGCAGTTATTTTAGCATCAACAAAAATGATGAAGAAATCAAAGAAGGCCAAAATATTTGGAGAGATATTCCATATTCATGGAGTGAACACAGTAAAGATGTCATTTCTCCCCAACTTGATCTACGGTTGTTAATGTAATCCCTACCAAAATCCTAGTAAGATTTTTGGTAGACATAAACAAACCCATTCTAAAATCTATACAGAAAGGCACAGGCGTAGACTAGCTGAAATAATCCTGGCAAAGAACAAGTTAGGAAGAATGGCTCTACCCAGTACTAAAGCTTCCTATAGCTACGGTAATCGAGACAGCATGGAACTGGTGGAAGGACAGACACACAGATCTGTGGAACGGAATGCAGAACCTGGATAGAGACCCACACCGTATATTATCAACAGAGGTGGGACCGCAAGTCAATGGAGGAAGGATGGTCTTTCCAACAAGTGGTGTGGAACAGGTGGACATCCACAGGCAAAAAAAATGAACCTCAACCTCAATCTCAGACCTTGTGGGTTAGGGGGTGGCAGGGGGACAGATGGGTGTGGGAAAGGACAACATGAGTAGTTCTTCCCGTGGTGAGGGAGCCTGTTGGTACCTTTGATGTGGTGGTGGATGCACAAAGCTATGCGTGTGATCAAAGTGAACACACAGGCACACACATGCATATGCACATGTGAGCACCAGGAAAATCAAAGAAATGTGGATAAGATGTGTGGATTGTTTCTGGGTCAGTATCCTGACTAGGATACCGTCCTATGGCTTTGCAAGCTGTTACCACTGCGGGAGATTGGGTAAAGGGCACAGAGGATCCTCTGTATTTGGAGGGAGGGTCCTCCCACAGAAGGTGGACTGACTTGAGCACAGACAGCGGGCAATGGATCTCGAATGCAGCTTCCTCAAGGGATTGGCAGCCATGTGGACAGACACCCTCAGCCATAAACTCTTGCCTTGTGACTCAGGGGCCCAGAGAGGAGCTGAAACACTGAGCACGTGTGCATTCCTCTGCTCCCTGACCTGCCCATTCAGAAAGTCAGCCGCCCGAGACAGATCCACACTAGTGTTAGCTTCTCTCCTCCCTGAGCGAAGTAACTAAACCTCACATCTCAGAGGTTGCCAACTAGCAGCCACTCAGTAACTGGCTGGCTGAGAAGCAGACAACTTTCCTAAGCGGAAAAGAAGAATCTGCCTCCCCACCCCCACCCCCAGTTGCACCAATGGAAGCAAAGCCAAACCTTTTGAGCTGGAGCACATTTCGGGCACTGGCACAAGGGGTGACAAAATTCAACATCGCCTATGCTGACAGCATCCTCCGATTCATCCAGGTCCTCCTCTGTCCACTCCAGAAGGTAACGCACCTGGTGTGGGGCAGGAAGGAGAACAGGAACTTAAAACTCACCCTTAGCTCCTTTACAAGCTACAGTATCTCTCCCTCCTACACACACACACACACACACACACACACACACTCTCTCTCTCTCTCTCTCTCTCTCTCTCTGCTCGACCACCAGAGTGATTTAGAAATGACTGGGTTCACGGTGCCCAAGCCCTTTCTCAGTCCCTTAACGGGTGATGCAGAGAACTTTAGTGCCATTTCTACAGCTTGTGGAAGAGACAATTAGATAATACAAGCTGAGGTGCTCGAGAAATGCTCCAGGACCGGGGAGTGAAAGCAGCACCACTCTGCCTGGGTGATGCAGTTGGTGAAGCATCTGACTCTTGGTTTTGGCTCAGGTCCTGATCTCAGGGCCCTGGGATCGAGCCCCGCGTTGGGCTCTGCGCTCAGCTTGGGGTCTTTCAGATTCTTTCTCCCTCTCCCTCTGCCCCTCCGCTTGTGCTTGCTCTCTCTAAAATAAAAAGATCTTTAAAAAGAAAAAAAAAAAGATAGGGGCACCCTGGTGGCTCAGTCATTACCTTTTTTTTTTTTAAAGATTTTATTTATTTGTATGATAGAGAGATAGAGAGCTCAAGTAGGCAGAGGGGCAGGCAGAGGGAGAGGGAGAAGTAGACTCCCGCTGAGCAGGAGCCCAATGAGGGACTCGATCCCAGGACCCCTGGGATCATGACCTGAGCCGAAGGTAGCCGCTTAACTGACTGAGCCACCAGGGTGCCCCTATCTTTTTTTTTTCTTTTTAAAGATCTTTTTATTTTAGAGAGAGCAAGCACAAGCGGAGGGGCAGAGGGAGAGGGAGAAAGAATCTGAAAGACCCCAAGCTGAGCGCAGAGCCCAACGCGGGGCTCGATCCCAGGGCCCTGAGATCAGGACCTGAGCCAAAACCAAGAGTCAGATGCTTCACCAACTGCATCACCCAGGCAGAGTGGTGCTGCTTTCACTCCCCGGTCCTGGAGCATTTCTCGAGCACCTCAGCTTGTATTATCTAATTGTATACTTTCAACAACCCCTCGTCCCTTCTAACCTGGGAGAAAACTCACTCTGAGAGGAAGTAACTCGTCCAAGGCCCCACAACTAGGAAGTGGAGGTCAGAACCTTATACGCAGGCTCCCTGACGCCACACCAGTGTCCCTTCCACGCACTAGCCACGTGAACGCACTGGAGACCACCAAAAAATCCAATTTAAAACTGGTCTCTAGGATATAAAATTTGAAAATTGGGAACAATATAAATACATTTCTAGGTCTGGTTCTGAGCACTGAGGAAGTCAGCATGTGCATGAGGGGAGTGACAAGGGGTTCCAAGAAGACTGCCTTTGACCCCAATGTCTCTCCTCCAGGTCCCTTCCACATCCGGACAGCAGACACCCCTCCCCCCCAGGGTGGAAATGCCAAAGGCCTCCACCCAGGGGCCTCAGCTAACAGGCTAGTGGGACAGACAAGGGCAGGGAACAAGAACGGGGAGGGGCAGGTCCTTGGGTGGGGGGTTGGAGGCTGTCACGTGTGTAGATCAGTTTGGGTGGTGACCCCTGGGCACCGGGCGGTCATGAATGGCCTTGGCCCCCTCACCCACCCACAGAAGGAAGAGGAGTGGGTATGTCACGATGCAGGGACAGTCATAATCTCTTCTCTGCACAGACTGTGCTACGGGCTCACACCATGGCTCCAGGGTGCCTGAAGAAGTCCTACTCGCTTCCTCCAAAGAATGCTGGCTTCTCCTGGGGCCGGTCTCATGAGAGGACAGATACAGGTATACACACCCATGTCCTGCCCCCCTGCCCCCCGGAAGGGACCATGTGTCAGTCTGTGCATTGACAGTGGCCTCTGGATAAAAGCGAATACACTGGAAACTACAGTCAGATTCTAAACATCCCCGAGGTGGTTATGATCAGATCCCAGTAACTTCTGTGCACCACCTCAAGCTGGATCATCTGCGAAAGGCCCTCCTGAAACACACAGCACTGCCAAGCTCTCTCGTTAGATGATTTATTCAGAGCTCCTCATCTGGTAAGCACCCAAGTTACTCCTCCTTTTATTTATTTATTTTTTTTTTAAGATTTTATTTAGGGGCGCCTGGGTGGCTCAGTTGGTTAAGCGACTGCCTTCGGCTCAGGTCATGATCCTGGAGTCCCGGGATCGAGTCCCGCATCGGGCTCCCTGCTCAGTGGGGAGCCTGCTTCTCCCTCTGACCCTATCCCCTCTTGTGTTCCCTCTCTCATTCTCTCTCTCTCGCTCTCAAATAAATAAAATCTTTAAAAAAAAAAAAAGATTTTATTTATTTGAGAGAGAGAGAATGAGAGAGAGCGAGCACATGAGAGGGGGGAGGGTCAGAGGGAGAAGGAGACTCCCTGCCAAGCAGGGAGCCCGATGCGGAACTCGATCCAGGGACTCCAGGATCATGACCTGAGCCGAAGGCAGTCGCTTAACCAACTGAGCCACCCAGGCGCCCCTCCTTCTTTTAAAGTGGAAGACAGGGGCGCCTGGGTGGCTCAGTCATTAAGTGTCCGCCTTCGGCTCAGGTCATGATCCCAGGGTCCTGGGATCAAGCCCCGCATCGGGCTCCCTGCTCTGCAGGGAGCCTGCTTCTCCCTCTCCCTCTGCTGCTCTCTCTGCTCCTGCTCACTCTCACTCTCTCTCAAATAAATGAAATAAAATAAAATAAAATAAAAATACTTTAAAAAAATAAATAAATAAAGTGGAAGACATAGCAAGTTCCTTTCAGGAAGCCAAAGGCAAGCCAGGGGAAACCGCCCGTGGGAATCTAAGGAAGGCTGTCTCCATGCTCCAGTGACCTAATCAGATGTTCCCTGGCATCTGCAGGGAGGGTTGGGACAGACACCTTCCCCCCAGCCAGGCCTTCTCCCCATGCCAACTCACAGCAGCGAGCACCACCTCGTCGGGACACCCGGCCTGTGACTCCTTGGAGTCCCAAGCCTCAGACCTCAGCCTCCTACCCAGGCGCCACAGCCGCCCACCACTTCCACAGGGCCACACCGGGACCTCTGGGCTCTGGCCCTCCCCGCCACACCCCCCCTGCCCCACTCCACTCCTCCTCTCCACCCTCCCTGCCTGCACATCCTGCTCCCAGCTAGTGGGCCAGGCTCGGAGCCCGTATTCTGTGCTCCTGCACACGGCGGGGCTGGCCAACATTTCACCAGCCTCCCGGAACGTGATCCTCTAGTAGGCTCTCTGTGCCGCTTTATGACCACCTGCTCAGTACGTGAAAGGAAAACGCAAACACCTACATTACTGCGCAGTCATTAAATGCAGCCCTTCCGTGTGAACGTGAACAGAACATAGCTCCTGACTGAACCAGAGACAAAAAACAGGCTCAGCTCTTTTCACCGACAGCAAGTTTTAGACGTGCTGCTAAAAACTCACCATTTCTAGATCTCCATCGGCAACCGCTCTTAAAAGTTTTTCTACCTTCAGTAAAGGAAAAAGAATCTTAGGAAATGATTTCAATAATTAAGCAGTAATAGAAGACCCAAAGGCTCTCATTTGTCTCTTGGTTTGTGGAGTTTTAACACCTCATTCAGCATCTCGCAAGCATATCCCTGAGACTGCCCAGCTAGGCCATCCAGGAGGGTACCAGCGTGCACCGAACCCATTTCCCCCTGAGGTCTATGGAATGATCTGCTGGTGACGTGGCCAAGCGAGATGCCGGTCACTGCAATGAAGCACAAGCCAGCCGCCCCGGAGGATCACACGTACTCAGCCCTCATCATCTGACAGCTGAGGGCACACCAGGAACCATTCCAGGGCTCTCTTAGACTCTGGAATGTGTCTCCAGGCTTTCTCTACTGTGCCTTTGCATCAAGCTAAGCTCATCGGGCCCTCCAAGAGCAGGTCACAGCTTGCAGGTGGCAGGGGACGAATGCCCTGTGCGGAGGCAATGAGGCTCCCCGCACACAGGGGAGCAGGCAGAGGAGTCGTGGGACGTCCACGGGACGGTCTGCTCTGCAGGCTGACTCTGGACGAGCTCGCAGACAGGTTAAATGGAGAAGAAAAAAAAACCAGGCTATAAATCACCTTTTACAGCACACAATGTGTTGGCCAGAAGTCAGGGACGATACATCAGGTTGACAGGGATGCTTACGGAATGGGACGTAAGTGCTGAGAATTTAGTTTGTAAAATGATCTTAAATCTGTGGACCTACCGGTGACTTTCCTTAGACTTTTCCTAGAAGACTCCCTCCTCTGTCCCTCTGTCTCACATACACACACACACACACACACACACAATCCCCAAAGCAAAGAGCTGCTTCAGGAACCGAGCATGCAAGCAGCAGTGTGAGAACTCCTGGCTGGGCACCCCCCGGGGCCCCCTGCGCAGCCCTCGTCATGCATGGCTCTTTAACTGGCCGCCTTGACACACGGCCACCCTCCCGTCCGCGCTCCCACCTGGGAGCCTCACCTCTCTGTAGTCCTTCTTGGGCTCCTGCCGTCTGGAGCGCGCCAACACAGAGGAGAAGCTGGGGGTGGAGGAGGCCTGGCTCATGGAGTCCACGGGGCGCTGAGGGGGCTGCACCGGGACCTGTGGCCGGGGGGCCCCAACAGGAGAAGGGCCTTGTGAGGGCCAGAGAGCAGGCCGGGGTGTCCCAGGGGGCCACCAAGCCCAGCCTCGTTCACTCACCTCTGAAGACTTCCTCCTCCTTTCCAAGGGCAGATGATAAGCTTCCATTATCGACAGAATCTAGGACGAGAAGGGGACATGAAAAATACTGACTGAGAAAGGTCGCCAAAGCAGCGTCACCCGGAGGCCCGGCCACCTGCCCACCTCCTCCAAAGGTCACACAGCCTGACCACACCCCTGGAGAGACAGAGAAACCACAGCCCGAGTGGGCGGGAGCTCACCCAGGATCACACAGATTAAGTGGGGGCTTCCTGCTGCCTCTCACCGCCCCTGCTGCCCAACAGGAGATGCGGCTTCCCTTGAATGGGCTCAGAGGACAAGAGAAGCCCGGGCACAGAAGGCATCCCCAGGTTGTGTGTCCAGATGCAAAGTGTGACCTTCCCACTGGCACCCCGGGGTCTTGAGCAGGAACAGCTCAGGGCTGAGCCAAGAAGGCGGTCTGCTCTCCTCTCTGCCTATCTCCCTTTGGAAGGGGCCTCTGGGAGAAGCTACCTGGGCAGAGGGGCCCTCTGCTCCTGGCGGACTCCTCAGGCCAAGCGCGGCACTGCCCCGTCCCGGCGGATCCGGCCGCTACAAAGCTGAGACCCTCTGAGGGCACGGGGAACGTGGCGGAGGCCCACCTGGGGTGAGCAGCAGGGATTTACACCTTCGGAATCGGCTACTGGGGACCTCATGTTGTGTTCGTAGGACACACACAACATAATACTACTACTCATGACACAGAAAGAGGGCGGAAGGAAACATCTGGAGGTGACGCGCGCATCCGTGGCGAGGGTCACGGAGCTGGTTGTACTGGCGTGTATTTGTCTCCAACTTCCCTGAGTTGCACACATTAAATAAGTTCAACTTTTTGTGCATCAATCGTACCTCGAGTGTGGTTAAAAGACAAAAACTGCTCTCCTAGAAAGAGACGTGAACACTCTGAAAGAACCCCGTGGAACAGAGCTGGAAGCTGTAAAAGCAGCTGGTAAAACGTCACAAGGTGGAAAGCTGAGCCTGCACGAAGGGAAAGGGCGGGAGGCCGGCATCAAGACAGGATTGCTCATGTGGGCCACACACCCGCGATGCTCTGGACGTGGTCTGATGGCCTCGGGCCGCACTTCTCCAGGGGGCATCCCCTCGGCCGGAGCAGTTGCGGGGGGCGAGGCACAGAGAACCCGCCTCTGCGAGCCCCCTCGCTCCCCACCCGCTCCCCATCCACTCCCCACTTCCACGACACGTTGCCAGACACTAACGTGGTTCCAGAAATTACCAACAGGAAAGGATTGGTTCATTATGAAAGAAACCGTACATAACGATGTTCAAAACTGGCCAAAAGAGAAGGCATTTAGGAGCCGAGGATGAAGTAACAGGAAGACAGAGTGCTGTTTCCATACCCCAGGCCCCATCCCTGCTTCTCTCGGCCAGAGCCTTTGTTCCATTTCCCCCCACGCCGTCTGCTCTGAAACCAACAGCACTCAGGGGCTGGGGCAAACTCTGCTGGAGGCAGCTCTTGGAACAAGACTGAGAAAAACTGCTGGTTAAGCTGGAAATAATATAAATAAGTAAAACCCACTGACGACCAGGTCCTAAATGCACCAGAGAGGGCACAGGCCAAGTTCGGGCCTCAAGCACTAATGCAGTTTGTCCAGCACAGCCAAGACCCAATCTTTGGACATTGATTTTTTTTTTAAGTCATACTGACGCTCTGAGATGATGAAAAGCTACCTTTGAGTTTAGTGCACACTTGAGGGGTGTTTCTTTCAGTCTGTTCTGGATCTCCGTGGAGGCCCCGTTTTGTAGCAACGTCTCTATGATGCCTTGGTAGCCCCAACGTGCGGCTATGTGTAGTGGGGTGTCTCCCTTCTCGTTACAAATATCCAGTCTGCACGACTGCACGTCATAGTAGACCAGAGCCTTCACACACTGCCGAGAAAATGGGAAATACCACCAGTAAGTCACATGCCCAGCCCCGGGCAATGTCTGTGGAAGCCACAGCCTCAGTCCACACCCTGATTCCAGCCAGGTGCCACTCGCCAAACAAACGTGCAGAAACAGAGAGACAGAGTTCAAGGTTACCGCATCAGGACACATCATTTTTCTGAAAACTGTTGATCAGTAAGAAAAGGCTGAATAAATTGTGATGTATCCATGTGCAGAGGGAATGACCACAGCAGGCCGGAGACCGCTGTCCCCTGAAAGGCCCGCTTGCAGGCTGGCCCCTGACTCGCAATGTTCCTCAGGAGCTTGGATTTGCGGAACGGCTCACTGTGTCTAAATTGTGCAACTACATGGTTTATGCTGAACACCTGCTTTTCTTCTAGAAGTCTGGAAGTTTGGCATGTGGCAGGCACAGCGTAATTACGTGACCAGCTTCCAGTAAAAATCCTGGGCCCTGAGTCCCTACAGAGCTCTCCTGGTAGACAGCACTTCATATTTGCTGTTGTAACTCACTGCTGGATGAACCGAGGATGTTCTGTACATCTCCCTGGGGAGAGGAAGCTTTAAAGCTTGCACCTGCTTTCCTCCAGACTTCATCCGTACACCTCTTCCCTTTGGTGACTGTGCCCTGGGTCCTTTGGCTATCGTCAATCATAGCAGCGTGACTATATGCCGAATCCTATCAGTCGCCCCAAGGGGTGGTCTTAGGGACACAGATGTGACACACGCAACAGATCGCTGGGTAGTGATTAAAGGACGGGCTGGGGCTACATTTACTGACCTCCAGGATTTCCATGATGTACCGTTAAGAAAGTAAGTGGCTTTATAAAGATGGGGAGAGCACGATCTCATTTTTCCACATCTACCCCTAACCCGGCCTCTACCTTGGGTACGTGTAAACCCACGTGTTCCCACACAGAGAAGATGGAGAGGGGGCGGTCAGGACAGAATCTCACACACACACACACACACACACAGTTCAAGGTGAAGGGGAAGCGGAAATGATACAACTGTCGCTATGACTACAAAAATGGAAGATGTAAAAACTGAAGGTGAACAAAGATCAGAACCAGGTGGCGGCAGGGATGGAGGAAAATGATTTTAATTTCAGGGTACGCTAACGGGCGATTAAAGTCTAGCTTTCTGTTCCTTCAGTAGGGCATCTGCAATACATTTAAGGCTTTTTTTTTTAATCAAAGAGAAATCACCCACCAAACATGCCAGTAAAGCGGGACGTTACACCGAGCAGAAACTGGCATCTCTCGGCGAGTGAGAGAGGGGGAGAAGAGCTACCCTGGGCACGGGGGGCACCACTTACGTCTTCGTGGCCGTAGGTGCAGGCCAGGTGGAGAGGCGTACTGCCACGGCTGTCCCGCACCTCGGGGCTGGCTCTGTAGTGCAGTAACAGCAACTGCCAAGGAGACGAGCGCGGTGAGCAGCGTGGCCCGCGGTCTCACCTGCAACCGTACTGACCTACGCTATAATTAAAATTCCACCATCACGCTCATCCTGCCCTTTAAAACGCCGAGACATTAAAGAACAAGGCCCACGGCCCCACCCTTCTTCCCCAAAGCCACCAGGATGTTTCACATCGACACCGAGGGGCTTGTCCGCGGCGCCGTGGCCTGGGACACGCGGCCCATCCTGAGAGGCTGCGACGCAGGAGCGTGGCCGTGAGGGTCCGGACACGTGGCGCCGGGCTCGTCTGAGCACGCACACAGGGGTGGCATCCCTGCTCACCGTGACGCTCTGATAGCCCTTCTGGCAGGCGAGATGCAGAGGGGCCGACCCGTGATAGTCCGTGGCATTTACCACCGCGCCCCTGGAAACCAGGAAGTCGATGAGGGATGCCTGCCCTGCAGAACAGAGGGATCTCACCGCAGAGAAGGAAAGAGCAGGGGCTCGCCAAGCCCTAAACGTGAAGTCCCATTGTTTTACCCTCTTCTTCTCTGGCAGTGGACATGCCAGGAAGTGTTTTTCCCGTTGAGAGGGACCAGAGCTAACATCAAGCCAGACTCTAGATTCAGGACACTCTAGACCCTGCCCCTCCGGAGGGGGCTCAGCTCTGGTCCACCTCTCAGCAACAGAAAGTAGTGGAAAAGAGTCTTAGATATCCACAGAAGATTCGTGGTGCGTCAGTTCACAGGATGGAATACTATGTGACCATTAAAAAAAGCAAAGCCCCTGGAGGTGGCCCACGACACGGGCCCTGCCACCCCCGACTCCGCCGCCCCGTCAGTCAGGCCTCTGCTGGGGCACCCCTGGCTCCATCCCTTTGCCTTAGTAGCCCAACCAAAGGCCAACCCAAGACCACATACCAAAGAGGGCGGCCACATGGAGCGGTGTGTGACCCCTGTCATCTCTGGAAAATGGAGTGACAATGGAGGGATCGTTCAGCCTCCTAAAAGAGGGAGAAGAGCGGGGGACGCCTGGGTGGCTCAGTTGGTTGGGCATCCGACTCTTGATTTCGGCTCAGGTCATGATCTCAGAGTTGTGAGATCGAGCCCCACACTGGGCTCGTGCTGAGCATGGAGCCAGCTTAAGATTCTCCCTCTCCCTCTGCCCCTCCCCACCCCTACTTGCGCTCTCTTTCTAAAAAAAAGAGAGAGAGAGAGAAGATATAGAAAAATACACCCTAGGAATGGCAAGGAAAAGCTTCTCCCTACCAGGATGGACATGCCAGAGTCCTGGGGCTAGCAGACAGATCTCGGGGTGTGAGCTGGATCTCTTTAACAGTGTCCCAGAGACCATCCAGTCCCTGCTTGGTCTCCTGCAGGGTGAGGCATCTGGTTCCAGCATCCCTCCCCCACCCACCCCTCCAGGCTCTGACACCCAGCCTGACAAGGGGAAGGGAAACCCAAAAGGTTACTGGAGAAGCTGACATTCCTTCCATCCTAAAATCTGCTTTCTGGGGTTGGGTAGGCTCTGTACCCACCTACTCTGGCACCCAGCCCAGCAGTGGGCCAAGTATTTTTATGACCTTTATTCCATCTGATTCTCCAAAGAGGTGGATGTTACTGTCTCCACTTTACAGCAGAGGAAGCGGAGTGCCACGAGGGTACGGTCTTTATTCAAAATCGCACAACAAACTAGTGCAAAGTTCGGCCCAGGCCCGCGCCTCACGCTTGTAGGCACAGTGAGCCTCCACGGGGACACTCTTACCCAGAGACAAGTTTCTCACAGTTCTCACAGAAACACAGAGGGTGACACATCCTTTGGACGGCATCTTTATCTTGGTCATCTTGGCTCAGAAGTCTCTCCACTTCTTTCTGGTTCCCGGACGCAATGTGCTACAAAGTAACATATCGAAGTTAAGGAATAATTCTCTTCTTAAGACGTGAATTTTGGGAGCCCCTTAGAGAAACACGTATCTGTGCATGCACGGATGACATGACTTGCTCTCTCGGATGTGTTTTGAAATAATCTGGGCGGCCAGGGAAAGCAGGTGGGGATGGACACAAAATAGGACGGAGATGGCCTTGGAGATGGCCACGTGGGTGTGCATTTATACGCTCTTTCACTTCTGGAAATGTTACACATCGTCCGTAGCTTAACACAACAACATGACAAAATTCCCAAAGCAATGGTGGCGGGAGGATCATGCCTCCTGAACCTCGGAGTGGATGCAGACTCCTTCCTAGAACACGCCTCGGTCCTGTCCCCTTGTGTCCTAACAGAGCCTCAGTTTGCGGGGAAAGGGAATGGCTGCATTAGCGAGAGATCCCATCAACAAATAAGCCTGCGGTGCAGGGCTCAGCTCTGTGATTCCTGGATGTGCTCCTCTCAGGGAGTGAGATGTTCTGGGGAGCAAGTGGCCCCTGGGAGGCTCCCTGGGTGCTCCATGAACCCACTGTGGCTCCGGGTGGCCTGAAGCACCCACAGGCTCCCTGAGGAGGTCTGCCCTCACCCAGGCCTCACCAACTAGCCTCCCAGGGGTCAATCATATCTGAGCAGGGAGCCGCCCGCATGTGCCAAGTGATGGAACCACCGCTGCATATGAACATCCGCAACACAGGGCTTCCGGAGCCCAGGAGAGGCGTCAGCTCCATTGAGGCCACCCGGGAGGCACCTCGGAGCGGACCTGGACGAACCAGTGGAGGGAGGACAGCTCGGGCAGAGGGCTCCAGGCGTGCTGCCCCTCCTGGCCACGGCACAGCACACCTTGGGGGAGATGCACAGACGTAAAACCTCCGCATTCCTGCACCCACTCTGAGCACAACATGAACTTCGGTGTTGAACCGAGCACACTGCCCTGATGGATGCTGTAGAGGCTCTAGAGATGGGGAAAGATGAAACGTCCCTCACACGCCTGTGCCCACACGGACTTCCCAGTGTCCTACCTTAAACAGACAATCAATGGGAGTTGAAGTCATCTGAGACAGCAGGCTCATTCTCTGCTTCAGGAATAGTCGGTCACCAAATCCCTCCGACTCCTGCAGGAGAAACCCAACAATCTGTTTTGTCAACTTGTCACAAGATGTCCATGCAGACCCTTCAAAATGGAGAACCCGAGCTCAGTCCCTGCTACTTCCTCACAGAACAGAGTTGGCAGAGCCTCTGTCCCTGGGCCAGAGAGCAGATCCTCATCGGGCTGGGACAAGGGCTTCCGTCTGTCCCTGCAGGAAGCGGCTGCTGGGAGCAGAGCCCTGGGGACACACTGCCTCTGTGCACACATGTGTGGAATGTGTCATCACGAAGTGTGGAATGTAGCGCGCTCACACCATCCTCCTCCGGACGGAAGCCTGCATTGCCTTGGCCTCCTCCTCCTCTCAAACCACTGTCCTAAAGCCTGCAGCCCTAGCCCCTGCTGCTTTATCTGGGTATACAGAGAGGACAACCATCTGACAGACGGTTCTAGATTTCCCAGTGTCACCCAGCAGGAGAGAGAGAGGAGTCTTGCTTTCTGAACATACTTACTAAAATAGCCGACGAACATGGCCACTGTTCCCAAATCCTGTAATACACCGGGGTCTACCCCAAATAATAAATTCAGGTCTTTGTATCACAGGTAATATTTACTTAGATACAAAAATCTAAAAATGCATCCTTCCTTTATGAGATAATTCCTAGTGAGACATTTCCATGCTCACTGGAGCATCTGCAACTTGACTGATGACAAATTAACTTCCTCAAAAAAGTCTCAGTGGGAGGTAAAGGGGGTTTCTCCCCCAGCCAGTTGCTGCCAGAAGAACTCACAGAACCCGGACAAAAGTGTGGGATAAGGCCCTTCACAGCCCTCAAGCTCTGACTCAGAGATCCAGCTAAAGGCACAGCCTGGGTGGCACCTCAGGGACGGCCCCTTTCTGGGGTCCTCTGTCAGGCACGGTCCCTCACAGTGGTGGCCCCAAGAGGGTTAACCTGGCAAACACATACCAACCCCTCAGAATGAGAGCCCGTTTGCTCCCAGCTGCCATCTACTATATAAAGCTCTAGCAACCTGTTTTATTCAGTGATTTATAGCCCAGCAGATTAGGGTCAGAGAAACGTGAAAGATGCTATTGCTCGGGTAAATGTGGGGTCCCTTCCTCCACTCTGGGTAACCATTGGAAGGGCAATGATGAAGAGAGGCAAGTCCGCAGGGCCTGAACCTTCAAGGAGAAATGACCTACCGGAAGAGACAGCACATCAGCTCAGATCCATTTGGGAAGGGGGTACATACTATTTATGAGAAGCCCAGTACAGTGAGAAAGACCAGGAGCCCACAAAGCTGGAACAGAGAAGGGGATCAGTTCTTTCAGTGTTCTGGCTTTTGGTCTACAGGGGTTAAACTAGGGTCATCCCAGTAATGCTTATTTTCAAAAAGCTAGTCTTTATTTACGAGACTTTCAAGTCTTTATGCTTAAAGAATGCATATATGGGGGGCCCCTGGATGGCTCAGTCGGTTAAGTGACTGCCTTCGGCTTGTGTCATGATCCCAGGGTCCTGGGATCGAGTCCCGTATCGGGCTCCCTGCTCCGTGGGAAGCCTACTTCTCCCTCTCCCACTCCCCTGCTTGTGTTCCCTCTCTCGCTGTTTCTCTGTCAAATAAATAAAATCTTTAAAAAAAAAAAGAAGTATATATGGTCACCTCAGATACAATTAGATCTTGGGGGGAAATATCTGTGAAACTACATCACATTATATAAAGAGGCAACAGGAAAACAAAATTCGATTTACTAATATTGAGTCCTGAATGCTCTCAGCTGCTGTGTGGAAATCCACTCGAGCTCCTTCCCCAGGAAGGGACACCGACACATCGCACTGGCCTCACACCTTCCGAGGCAGAACTGCACTAAGACAGGAAGCCAGTCAGCAGCTACGGCTGACCAAGGCCAAGGCAGAGCTCAATGCTGGCACCACGAAAGACAAGAAGCCACCACACCTGTCCTGTCAATACAGGTAAGGAGCATCTCTCAGGCCTGCCCCACTCAAGGCCCAAGGGACTGGCTCCACGGCCAGCTGTAAGGATGAGGCACACCTTGTCCCAACACCAGATAGGACCAACCACCCCCACCCAGAAAGCAGGACCAGGACCAGCCAGGGGCAGACACCTCAGACAAGAGGGGCACACTGGGCGGTGTCCCCACCTTGCCCGCAGAGGCTATCCACACAGGACGCACCAGAGAGCCAGGAAATAGAGACACCCAGACGCGGGGGTGTTGGAAGAGCAAGCTGAGGGCAAGAGTATCAGCTCGTGCTTCACAAAGACACTTCCAAACACCCTAGTGCATTCCTGTAAACTCCTAGCAAGAGGTGAAACATACAGCCTCATCGTCAGTGTAGGTAAGAAATGGACAGAAACTCAGAAACAGACTTGCCCAAGGGCAAATACAAGTGCTGGGCTCGAACCAACACCAGCACAAGAGGGGCCACCCCTCAAAACTCCCCCAATCCAGGGGCGCCTGGCTAGCTCAGTCGGTGGGGCTCGCGGGTCTTGACCTCAGGATTGTGAGTTCGAGCCCCATGGTGGGTGTCAAGATTACTTAAAAATAAAATCTTTAAAAATAAATAAATAAAAATTAAAAACCAAAACAACTCCCCAATCCCACTCGGGATGTTGTCTGAAGTCGAAGTGGGTGTGGCAAGCTCGCTGGTGCTGTGTGGTCACCACCTCCTTCCGCTCTGGTCAGAGGCTTCAGGTGTTAGTCTTGCTGCCCACACGCCGCAGGAAGCAAGCAGGCTTACAGGATGGCCACTGTGCAGTTATGGGCATAGCAAGGGGACGGCAGCACCTCCCCCCAGGCGACAAGGGGCGCCCTTGACCCCATCGAGAAGCATCAGGCAATTCCTACCATCAGCCTACATGCCAGTAAGAGGAGCATAATTTCAAATTTTCGTTAAAAATACAACTGTATAGGGGTGCCTGGGTGGCTCAGTAGGTGGAGCACCTGACTCGTGGTTTCGGCTCAGGTCATGATCTCGGGGTCGTGGGACTGAGCCTTGCGTGGGGCTCTTCACTCAGTGTGGGGTCTGCTTGGGACTCTCTCTCTCCACTCCTCCCCCTGCTCACACACACTCTCTCCCCCTCTAAAATAAGGAGGGCGCACGATGTGATGAGCACTGGGTGTTATACGCAACTAATGAATCACTGAACACACCAAAAATGAATGATGTACTATACGTTGGCTAATTGAATTTAAGTTAAAAAATGTTAATTAAGGGGCGCCTGGGTGGCTCAGTCAGTTAAGCGGCTGCCTTCAGCTCAGGTCATGATCCCGGGGTCCTGGGATCGAGCCCCGTGTCAGGCTCCCTGCTTAGTGGGGAGTCTGCTTCTCCCTCTCCCACTCCCACTGCTTGTGCTCTCTCTCTCTGTCAAATAAATAAATAAAATCTTTAAAAAAAAAGTTAATTAAAACATAAATTTAAAAAATAAATAAATAAATAAATAAATTCTCTTAAAAACCTGTAAAGGCACAGAAAAGAGACATATGCCAAAACGTTAATAAGTCATCCCCAGCTGGTGAGTTTGCGGGAGGTATTTGTTGTCTTCACTGCAAGTGTATACGCTGTCCCTTGAACACAGGTCTGAACTGCACGGGTCCGCTCAGATGGCGACAGACACGGCATCGTACTCTAAATGTATGTTCTCTTCCTTATGATTTCCTTAATAACATTTTTTTCTCCAGCCGACTTTATTGTAAGATTACAGTATAGAATACATATAACATACACCATATGTGTTAATCAACTGTTTATATCATCAGTTAGGCCCCTAGTCAACAGCAGGCTACTAGTAGTCAAGTTTTGGGGGGAAATCACAAGTTATATGCAGATTTTCAATCAAGTGGAAGGTCAGCAACTTGAACCCCTGAGTTGTTCAAGGGTCAACTGTATATTGTAAATATTGCTTATAAGCAAGTATCGGTCTCCTAATCAGAAAAAAAACAAACAATTCTTTTGGGCAAAACAGTGTAAAATGCTATACACAATATACTTTAAATTATGCGAAGTATACACGGATGGGAGAAAGACGGGAAAACACATAAAGATTTTAACAATGAATGATTTCACCCAAGTGCACCTGTCTGGGCAGGCCTCTGGTTTTTTCCCAGCTATTTTAACTTATCATCACTTGGGGAGATTCTACGATCAAGGGAATGCTCAGTCCTCAGGACTCCTGGCATGTAATGTAGGAATCTCTTCATCTTATTACTTTCAATGTTGTTGAAATTCTGTGCGTACTGTCACATTTTGCTAGCTGGTGCAATAGGCCTGCAATGCAATCTTGGTGTAAGATCTCACACTTCACATCGAAATACAACCGCCTCTCCTAAGCAAAGCTCACCAAGAAAATCATAATAAGGCCAGAGTCCTAAAATTGCATATGTGAATAATCCCATCTCTTGCCTAGATATCCAAACTCATGGTTTCTAGCTTCTCCCTTCTGCCTATTGCTTTTTTTGAGGATGGCGAGGATTAACAAAGCAGGATTTTAACTGTGAATCCCGGTCATATCCTGCCAACTTCCACACCCAATTGGGTGCTTAGCGTTTCAGGCTGCTGGGTGGTTGTCAAGCCTCACAGCCCTTAAGACAGTAGAGACCCCATTCTTGGGAGACCATTTAAGAATCCCCCTCCCCTGGGGCGCCTGGGTGGCTCAGCCAAGGTGAAGTGTCTGCCTTCGGCTCAGGTCGTGATCTCAGGGTCCTGGGATCGAGCCCCGGGTCAGGCT
Organism: Mirounga leonina; assembly: GCF_011800145.1. Lineage (NCBI taxonomy): Eukaryota > Metazoa > Chordata > Mammalia > Carnivora > Phocidae > Mirounga > Mirounga leonina. The sequence goes on along the minus strand of NW_023270459.1, from coordinate 6,716,157 downwards.
CCCTCACCCTCTGCTAGTCCCCCTGCTCATGCGCTTGCTCGCTCTCCCCCACCCACTCTCTCTCAATTTCAAATAAATAAATCTTGAAAAAAAAAAGAAGAAGAAGAAGAATCCCCTCCCCACCCTCCAACCTCAGAACCCTAGCAAAGGTGCCCTGACACCCACAAAGAAAGGCCAGGGCAGGAGGAATCTTACGGGCGGCTTAACGGAGAGGCTTCCTTGCCGAATATATTCGATCGCAGCCTCAATCGAGGTCAGGCAGTATCCCAATTCATCTTTTGCTGAGCTGCTAAATCTGAAGTTTTTGATATAACTCAAATTTGCCATCCTAACAAAAGGAAGAAAAAAGTTTCACTGTTGTGTACCCAATTAACACCGCTCCAGAAACAGCACTATGGGCGTGAGTGACTGAAGTCTGTTAGCTCCAGGAGCTCTGACTGCTACCCCCTTAAGCTCTAGAGCATGTGCAATTAGGAAAATGAGTAAACTATTTGGTCCTTTCCTGGAGTATACCAGTTTTTAAAAAGCTGACTACTGTAAAGTGAACTGGGGGTTCCCGTCAGAAGAGGACGGGCTCTGGAGTCAAACAGAACTGGAGTCAGCATCCCTCTCAGTCACTGACCAGCTGCGTGTTCCAGAACAAGAAACATAAGCTCTCTGGGCCTCATCTGTAAATGGAATGACAGCCACCCTCTGCAGAACAAAGGCAGGGCGGACACAGCGACGGACTCATAAGGGGCGCTCGATTTCCTGGAGTTATGCTAAAGCCACCCCAGTACAGTGCTGCCATTTTGAAAAAGTATTTTAACAGAAAATATTACCAATTAGGGATCTCTGTTTTCACAAGCAAATACAACAGGACGGATAGCAGATCATCAGCACAGATGGTCTCCAAGTTAACTGCGGTGGGGAGGAAAACACATGTATGAAGCCATCATGAGACCAAGAGGTGTTATCAACTCCCCACCATCATCCAACCCACAAAGTCACAATCCAGTGAGACTACACATCAGGGAGAAGTTCCACTGCACAATCCCTTTTACAGTGTCCTGAACTGATGTCACATTTGAGGGGAAAGCGAATGCCTAGCATCCTCAGAACATGTGCAAAAGAAGGAAATTCCAAGCACTCTCCCCCTCGCCACCTTCCAGGCGGTTCAAGTCAGGGATGGTGGACACGAGGCGAAGGTGTGCCCAGAGCCACCATGAAAAGCCTCTTTCCTCCTGAGATCATTTCCATTTTATACACTGCAAAGTCTAATGCTCATTTTTAGCTTGTTTTAATTTTTTGCACTTTGAAATTTTAAGGAATCCATTCACATGTCTAAAAAATTTGAATAGCACAAAAGAGCTAACTGTGACTGTCTCTCCCATCCCCACTGCCCAATCTTCCCCCAGAGGCTACTGCTGTTCCTTCCCACCTAACCTTCCAGAGACAGTCTAGGAACTCACCACTGTGCATATGAATAAAGAGCTGCCCCTTTTTCTGGAATGCTGTTAGAAGTGTACCATATACACTCCCTCTCATTTCACTTAATGCGCTTTGAGGATCACCCCTTATCTGCCCACACAGATATGACTCCCCTTTACTTTCTTCTTAGCTTATTTTGCTTTACTTTTTATAATGGAAAATTTTAAACAGACACAAAATTAGGAAGATGGGTCTAATGAATAGTTGAACCCCCATGTACCCATCACCAGCTTGGATCATTTTTCTTTAAGATTAAAGGTTTGTAATTTTAAGCCAAAAAATTTTGTCAATGGGGGACACCTGGGTGGCTCAGTCGTTAAGCGGCTGCCTTCGGCTCAGGTCATGATCCCAGGGTCCTGGGATCGAGTCCCGCATCGGGCTCCCTGCTCTGCGGGAAGCCTGCTTCTCCCTCTCCCACTCCCCCTGCTTGTGTTCCCTCTCTCGCTGTGTCTCTCTCTGTCAAAGAAATAAATAAAATCTTTAAAAAAAAAAAAAAATTTTGTCAATGGAACAGCTTCAGGCTGGAACACAGCTGCCGAAGGAGGCCGGTGAGCGGTGCGGCCCTGGACTAAATAGTCGGCAGTGAATGTCCTGATGGGGCCATACACCCACACCCTAGCACCACGACAACTTCAAGAGAACACACGACAGGAAGCTTAAAGTCAATCATACACATTGCTGTACCTTGGCAATCTCAGACTTGAGCTGTGGACAGTGTCATTCTGGAAACCCAAAGCTATTGCAAAGTCAGGTTCTCAAAGAACCTGTGTGGCTTGGATTCTGATTTATAGACCAGCTGCGTGGCGCCCATGCAGGTACGAGGAAGCTTGGCTCGCTTTTGAGGCCGCTTCTCCTCCGCCACTGTTCTCTTACCCTTATCTTGCCTATCCTACCCCCAAGCCCCCATCGCTAGGCACCCAGGTATCAGAGCAGACTCCGGGGTGCTCACACAGGGATGCTCTGCGGCACATCAGCCCAGCTGTGTGATCCTTGAAGACGACACTGCTCCTTAACAGACTTTTGCATCTGGACGTTAAGTGTCTACTCCACCGCCAGGCCCCTCCCCTGAGCACAAACCTCTCTGGCTGGGAGACTGGGTTATTAGCTGCACCACCTTTCGCAAACAAATCAACTTCTGCTGTGGGGAGGTGCACTTGTTCAGCTGAGCCAGCTCTCTCTTTGCACGAGGTATGTTGAAGCTGCAAAATAATTTGGAAAGTGACAACTTAAGACCACAGTGGGAGGGCCCTTCTTCCCTGATCTAATAGCATACCTCAGATTTACTCTGCTTACAGACAAACCGTAAGTAACGACCAACAAAAATAGAAACTCGGGAGCAATCGGACTCAAATGAGTGGCAAAACTCAACACCTTTGCATGTCCCATTCAGGATGCAAAACGGTATTATAGCTGCGCCAGAAAATTAGGAGAAAATAAAAATAAAAACCCTTAGCCCCAGAGTGAGATAGCTCAAAGGAGTTAAAATAGTTTCAGCATAAACACAGGACATTTTTGTATCCTAAAGAAACATAAATTAATTCAAAAGCAGGTCAAAAGACCAGCTGTGCGAAACCCCCACCCCTTGAGTTCCTACCCGGCTCAGGAGGGTGACATCTGCCAACCTCAGTCCTTTATCTTTGGTCACAAGTAACCGCGCTGTTCCTCGGTATGAACCAGGCCAAAACAGTGTGCGGTCCCTGCCGCTGAGAGCCCTGCTTCCAGGAGCAGAGGCCCCAGCCTCTGAGGATGCCGAGCTACGGCAGTGCAAACTCTTACCTGCACTCAGGTTTCACGCCAATGTCCTTCTGCTGAAGATCTTGAAGGCTTCTCGTGATTTTGTTAAAGGCAGCATCCTAACAACAGATTTTAACGAAGCTTCAAATTTCTTAAACGGCTAAGGATAAAAGGCTTCCAACCGGGATGACGGGGATTTAGGACCTACCTCGCTTGCCTCCATGGTCCCCACATATTTAAAGATCAGGTCATAAATATCATGCTGGACGTACATCTGTGGAATCAACGAACAGACCGCCGTTCCGAGTGTGCAGAGGGGCCCGGGAGAGCCTCCCCCTCCCCCCGCACCACTGCCTCCTCTCCCTGCACTGGCCTGGCCTCTTACCTCCACTGCCTGCTTCAGCAGGTTCATCTGGGCCTCCTGCTTGGCAAGCATTTTCTGCAGGACAAGAAGGTACCGTTAAAGAGCTTGGACTGGCATGTGGGCAAACTGCAGTTCTCTCTTTTGAAAGTCCTGCTCCTTACCAGGTGAGAGTCCCTCAGAAGCTGCTGGAGGCATTTGGTGTAGAGAGCATTCACCGAGTCCTGTGCAACACACGGCAGAGAAACAGGTCACTCATAACCCAAGGCCCCAACACAAAACCCAAAACGTGTCACGCATCCCGGAGCCAGAACATTTCACAAGATGCACTTCCTGGGTGAAAAGCTTTAAGTCCTGATACAGGCTTATCAAATAATTATGTGATTTTTTTTTAAAGATTTTATTTATTTGAGACAGAGACAATGAGAGACAGAGAGCACATGAGAGGGGGGAGGGTCAGAGGGAGAAGCAGGCTTCCCGCCGAGCAGGGAGCCCGATGCGGGACTCGATCCCGGGACTCCAGGATCATGACCTGAGCCGAAGGCAGTCGCTTAACCAACTGAGCCACCCAGGCGCCCTGCTTTCTTTCTTTTTTTTTTTTTTAAGTGTATAGGCATGAAGGGTTAGAGAAAACTTCCCTTGGGGTTCACATAGGTGATAACAATATTCATTTTTATACTTTGTCAGGTTCAAGTTTTCTCCAGTGGCTTGACTACTTTTATTGTTAGCAGGAAACATTTAAGTAAAGCTTCCAACAGTGGAGGCAGCACAGTTTCAGAGTGCACTGAGAGGGATCCCCATTTCTGGAACCGGCCTGAGCCAGGGCACCCTGGCAAAGCAAGACACAGCTACTGACTATGTGTTGACGGAGGCTCTTTCTTTCACATTCCTTGAACGTTCGCTGGAAAGAAGCAATGCTCCTGTCAAATCTCTCCGTGTGTCGTCCCAAAAACTCCCTCACATCTTCGATGGTTTTCAGGGTAAAGGGATCTGAAGATGTTGAAGGCTCTTCTGAAAAAAGAGACAAAGGGTCAGGCTGGCTGAAGCCTTCACAGTTTCCTAATGGGGGAAGTACCACATCCTTTGCCCTGCTCCCCCAGGGTCTGGAGCCCCCTCTTCCAGGAGAGGACAGGAATTATTTCAAGATACTGCCCAAGAGCAGCCTCGTTACAGGACAGCTCAGGGCCCAGAGAGCCTTGAAGCCCTTTCCTCGGACAAAACAAGTTGAGACCGTGGGCACGACCTATGAGGCTCTGGTGAACAACCCCTGATTCCTGGCAATACGGGCCTCAGAGTACATTTAGCACAGGAAGCACATTTAGCACTGAAGAATTATTATTTATTAAAAATAATGAGCTCTCAAAGGGGCACAATAGTGGGGCTGGGTGGGCAATAATGGTATAAGAGTTAGCTCTAACACTGAGGCCCAAGGTCAAACCACCCTGTACAGCTCCAGGGGGCCACATTCACACACAGGTCTACATCGATGTCGCCTCCCAGAATTGTGTAATGTCCAACCTGTGCAACCATACACAGCAGCCCCCAGCCACACTGTCTTGGCTCAGGATGACTTTTTGATTAAGCTCTGGGGAATTACTGTAAAGTTAGGCAGGCTTCTAGCAGGCTCTTGAATGTTTTATGGGATGTTTACCACAGCTGTGTCAGGAGGAAGCTCAACAAACACAGTTCTCCAAATCAGCGGAAAGGGGTTTTTCTCCCAGAATACCTGAACTCTCTCTCTTTTCCAAAGGATGGGCTATACAAAGTATGCTGAAACTTTCTTCTTTCTCATTGTAGAAAGTTTCTTCAAAGAGAATGGGCACTGAGAGAAGACAGGCGAAACCAGCTCCTAATTTAATCCTGTTTCCTTGTATAAAGACATCCTGGAACAAGAGAGCCGTCACTGCGCCAGTGGCCGGGGGTGACCGTCGATCCCCCCTCCGCCTGGCCCCCGATACGGCGCTGCTTCCGACCTGCACACCTTTGTTCCAGTAGAGCTCTGCAGGGCAGGCATGAACACTCTCCCACGTTGCTTTTTGATACTAAAATGTTTTCTTTCCTCTTTGTTCACCCTATAGCTACAGCTGATCCTTTTTAAATATTGTGACAGACATGCATTAAGCTGGTCCTTGGAGCAGAAGAAAACCTGTACCCTCCGGGAAAGGAGGAAGGAAGAAGGCTCTCCTGGAATGGCCTGGTGCTGCATGGGGCCGGGGAAGGGACGCTGCCGTCCCTGCCACATTCAGCATTCTGGACACGGCTGGGGTACCCGGGCAGACGAGCCGTGATAAGCCTGACTCCTCTGTTCTCCTTGTAGATTTGACTTCCCTGAAGAGAACAAACTAGCAGTGACTAGCAGGGCGAACAGGGCTGCTGATCCCCACCCCCCTCGAGCTGGTGTTCCAGTAACCCCGTGTCCTGTCCTGTCCCTTCTGTTCCGCCACAGGCCCACGTGAGCCCTGGCTGTCAGGTCCGAGGGACTGAGCTGCCCCAAATGCACCTGGGCCCACCCCACTCCTGGCAAGGAACAGAACACCCCCCTCCCAGAATCTCTCTACCTCCCCTTAAAAAATAAGAAAACGCGGACCCCAGAGGTAACATCAACAATGAGACAGACTGACGTCATGTGTCTCTTGTCATGACACGCTGAGAAAAATAAAACACCCTTCCAGCCGTGAGGGAACCTCTGGGAACCCCAGGCTGAGGGAGAGTCTACAAAGCAAAACCATCCGTGTCATGAAAGACAAAGATCCCTCGAGGACTGCACCAAATCAAAGGAAACTAAAAAGACCAGCAACTGAAGGCATTGCAGGATTCTGGATCTAAAAAGAAAAAAAAGATTTTCTACAAAAGGACACTACTTGTATAATTAGCACAATTTGTATGAGGACGGTGTGTTGAACAGTTCACTTTCCTGAGTGTGATCACTCTGCTGCTAAGTTACGCAGAAAACGCATTTTAGAATAAAGGGACATGGTGTCTGCAACTCACTCTTACTTTTTCTGAAAAAGGCTTAAAGAAAAGCAGTAATAGCGCGTGGGGGTGTGGGGGAGAGGGACTGATAAAACAAATGTGGCCAAAATGCTCACGGCTGACCAATCTGGGGGAAGAGTATAGGAGAGTTCTTTGTGCTTTACTGAAGCTTTCTCTAGGTTTGAGATTATTTCAAAAGAATGTTTTTTATTTATTTATTTTTTTGGCTTATTGAAGTTTTAATAACATGCTTGTTTTTGGTTTTTGGTTTTTGTTTTGGCTTATTTAAGTTTCAATAACATTTTTTTTTTTAAGAACGTTTTTTAAAAAGTTAAAATTCACCCCTGATCTACTATTTGTGGCCAAGAAACTGATTAGTCTTTCAAGAGCACGGGGATAAAAGAGGTTAGTGACAGGACCTCGTTCAGATGTTCCAGAGACTCCCCGACTTACCAGCAGGAGGCCCCTGCGCTGAGGGAGAGATGCCCTGCCCCCCCACCCCTCCACCCGCCCTCCTCCCGGGCAGAGGCCCAGCCAGGCCCTGCTCCCCATTACCATCTCCTCTTTCCTCAAAGGCAGGGGGCCCTCCAAGCCCAGGCCACGGGCTGCTGTGCGTGTTAGAGCCATCATTTACCACAGCTGGGACAGGGTCAGATGTGGGAACCCCTGCCCCCCACCCCCATTCCCAAACACTGAGTGAGGGACCCTGGTTGACCCACAAGGAAATGAATACCTTTCCATTTAAGGTCTGAAAGTGTTCTTCCACGGGTATCAAAATGTAGGACTCAAACTGACAAGTGGACTGAACGCTGCTCGGCAAGCTTCCTTTGCAGGGCACCAGGACCTGGAAACAGTAAGCAGGGTGAAGAGTACGAGATGTGCCACTTAGAACTGCAGAAAGCCGGGGGGGCGGGGGCGGGGGGGGCATCTGGAACATCTGAACAAGGTCCTGTCACTAACCTCTTGGTTCCGTCTGAAACCAAGCGACTGGGGTCACGGACGTCCTGGTGGCAAAGTCACAACCCCCGACCTGAGCAGAGGGGTTGGACCCAGGCCCCCAGGCTTGTTCCCACACCCGCTGGGTCCCCCCTCCCACAGCCAACGCCAGGCGCCCAGTCTATTCTCAACAGGCTTGGGGACGACTCCAGAGGAAGACAGGATCGTCTGGAAAGAAGAGAAAAGTGAACCTAAAAAGTCACATGTAATCCCGCCATCTGAATGAGGAGAAACACTGCACCCTGAAGACGGTTTCCTTCCCATCTTTTTTCTGTTTTTTTTAAGCCCAGTTGTGATCACAGTTTGTAATATGAGCCGCAGAAACAGGGTTTCCTGTAGCAAACGGCCACCTCTGCCGAGCTGTCTCAGGTGCCAGGCTCTGTCCTTGGGGCGGGCTCCATCTGAGAGGTGAACTGTGGCCCGACCATGGCCACCACACCACCGCCTTGGCGGCTCAGGGACTCTCTCAGACTCAAGTGTACTCGGAAGGAAGACGCCCAAGGCGGTGTAGACCCTCGGAACCCCACCTCCTGAAGCAACCCAGCCCAAAGCATACGGCTTCCATGCTATCCCCATCCTACAGACAAGGAAACTGAGGCTCAAGGGAGCTAAGGAAACTGTCCAGGGTCTCGCGGCCAGTGAGTGGTAGGGCCCTGATGCAAACTCCTGCCACTTCCCGGAGCCAGCGCTGGAGGCTCAGCCCAGACCCCCCTGGAGCTCCCCCAGCAAAGACACGGTCAGTGAAACCGCAGCCATGAGAGCCCATCACCCGGGGCTTCCTCGGGCAGCTCGGCCTCTCCCCACACAGGGGCACGCCAACTCCTCAGAGCAGAAGGTGGCACTTGTGGATGGGAGAACGCTGACAAGATGGCCTGGCCCCTCCTCAAAAAACCGAGATGGAATCAGATCCACATCTAGCTCAAACCACCAGTTTCCGGAAGTACGGTGAACAGAGGACCACTGTCAGCATTACCCCTGGGACTGCCACTGGCAAGAGCCAGAGTGCAGGGAACCCGGATGAACGCACTGCAGAGACACAAAGAAAGAAAACGAGGGAAGGGGAAGATAAAACGAAAAAGCAGTGGAACACTGTGGACACGGTTTCCCAAGGCCACGCGCATGTCAACACTGACCACGCCTCACACACAGGGCACGCGCCTCTGCACACGTCACTTGAGCTCGGCAGTGAGGAGGAAAGACAGACGTGGAGACTCATCCATCCAGTGTGACGTGTGGGCCTCCTCTGGACCCTGATCTGAACAAACTCACCGTGAAACAGACAATTATGAGATGATTTGGGAAACCTGAACAGGGACTAGATAGTGGACAATATTGAAGAATTATTGTGGAAAGTTTTAGCTGTGATAATGGCATTGTGGTTACCTTTTTTTTCGGAGTCCTTATCATTTAAAGACACGTTCCTAAATATCTACAGGCGAAACTGCATGACTACCAGACATAATTTTCTGGGATATGCTTCAAAATAACCCAGTGGCCGCGGGTGGGGGGCAGGAGGGGGCAGAAAGGACATGTGACGGGCCACCGAATGGATCACTGCTGAGGCTGGGTGACAGGTGCATGGGGCTCATTATATTACCCTTTCTACTCTTATCATATGTTTGCAATTGAGCTCAGTCAATAGAGCACGCGACTCTCAATCTCGGGGTCATAGTTCGAGCCCCATGTCTGGCATAGAGATTACTTAATTAAAAAAAAATCACTTTAAAATAATTTTAAATTTTAATAAAAGTAAAACTTAAAAAGGGGGAAAAAATAAAAATAAAATAAAGAAAAGACAGGCCCTCAGATATAAGCCTGAATTGAGAAACAACCTCCTCACAGCCTCAGGGAGCACAGGAAGAAGAGCCTGGGACCTCGAGGACTGGCCACAGGCATGGGAACGCCATGAAGCAGACCTGCAGGGTGTTTAACGCCCTAACTCAGGGAGGCCAAGAGAGGGTCCCACACCTGCTCTACGGATGAAGGAGTCATACGGTCCCATGTGAGAGACCAGGAACTTCTGAGGTGCTTTGGAGAACCTCACTCCAGCTGTGACTACATTCTTTTTACCTATTCACGTACGCCTTGTCTGCCTCCCTAACTTAAATAAAGTACGACGGGCTCCGGCTGCGTAGTATCCCTGTTACCGACCTCACTGTTCGACATCCAGTAGGTGTCCAATCAATGTTTGTTGAATGAATAGGAGTCCTCCAATAGCAAGGACCCCCTCCCCCCACCCAGTTTCCAGGCAGACAATGCTGCCCAGAGCATTTCATTACAAGCAGAAGCCAGCAGCTGGACTCTCTGGCTGAGAGGGAGGGTGAGGAAGCCAGCCCCTGGGGGCTGGGGACATGGAGCAGCCAGGAAGCTGCCCACAGGAGGCGGGGTCAAGTGCAAGTGCCTTCGGGGCTCTCCCAAGTCAGTGCTTCAGACTTCTGGAGATGTCATGGGCATTACAGCCTGTATGGAGGACACAAAGTTTAGAGTCTCTTACGGGTAGACAGTAGTGGGGGACCTGCTTATTTTAAAGCTTAACAATACAACTTTTTATTCTAGCCTCTTTATAAAGAATTTTTAAATAACAGTAATTAAAGAAAAGACAGTAGAATAAAAGCAAGAATCAGCATTCATGACGCTACTCCAGAGTACCCTCCTGACTCCTCCCCCAGGGAATGTTAGGGTGACTTCTGTCCTGACACCCATTCTTCTGAGCGACCAACAACGGTCAGCTTCTGGAATTCCCCAAAGGCATGCTGCATTCCCCCACTCATCTGTGCGATCCTGGAAACCCGGCACGGTGCCTGGCACCTAGTGGATGCTCAACGAATGTTTGTTGGCTGGATCTATGCCAAAGGAATCCTAAGAACTAGAATATAGACCTCAGTGCCCTTAGCTGGCCTATCTAGGTATTTTACTTGAAAGTCAGTTCTTTGAAACTTGGAAGACATGCTGACAGGTTCCCAGGCTAGCCCTCAAAAGACATGCTGACAGGTTCCCAGGCTAGCCCTCAAAAGCCTACATACCCCTTAATTAAAAGATCACAATAGGGGCATCTGGGTGGGGCAGTCGGTTGAGCATGACTCTTGTTGATTCTTGATTTCGGCTGGGGTCATGATCGCAGGGTCATGGGATCAAGCCCTGGGTTGGTCTCCATGCTCAGCGGGGAGTCTGCTTGAGATTCTCTCTCTCCCTCTGCCCCTCCACACCATGCGCTCTCTCTCAAATAAAATAAATAAATCTTAAAAAAAAGAGAGAGAGAGATCACAATAAGAGGAACAAATTTAATCTCCCTATGTAATTTTTGTTTCTCCTATAGGCAAATGCACCCACCCCTAATCCACCTGGGAATCCTGGAGGACTTTCCCCCTGCCACCTCATGGACAAGAGCCCCAGGGAGGCAGCAGGCCTGGCCAGCCCACTCTGAAGAAACCAGTGTATAATTAGCTGGATGCTAATTAAACAGAACAGGAGTGACTATTAGAAGCGGTGTGGGGGTGTCACAGGCCTCTGTGGTTGGAATCTGGGGAACATGGGGAGAAGGAGCTTCCCCTGTCCAGTCAGAGAGCAGGCGACGGCAGGAGGTGCCTGCCTGGATGCGCAGGCATTCCGATCAAAGGAAGGTTTTGGAAGGAAGTCACACTCGAGGAGGGATGGGGCAGGTGGAGGGAGCAGTCAAGCTGCACCCCTCAGCTGCCACACACATACCGTCACTTGAGGATGAGGTGGCCAGAGAGCTGGGCTTTAGGAAGAGGTGTGAGGGGCAGCTAACCCTGGCGGGGAGGGACACGCATGTTTAAAAGTGATGATTTCACAGGTTTTTAGAGCCCAATAAATGACTCTGGTCCCCAGGGCAGATTCAAGAACAGCCAAACTTGGCCCGACGGCCAGGCCCCAAGGAAAGAAATTCAGCATTCACAGGCTGAGGCGACAGGGATCCCTTCGTGGTGGCAGAAACGATGAGTACTCTTCCAGAGGTGACTGGAATATTCTTTTTCATTCCACCAACAGACACAGATGGAGCACTACTATGGATTAGACCAGGATGACCCGGAGCCCCCATCACACAGCCAAGAGGGGCAGGAACTAGCCACCAACACCTGACTGGGCTGAGCCAGATAGCCAGGTCCTTCCCACGGTGACTTCTGCTGAGAAGCTGGCCTCACGGAATCTCCCCTCTGCTGAAGGCCACAAAGTCAGTGTTGTCAAGTGTGGGCCCCAGGCAGCTCCCCATGGACCCCGCAGATCCCAGGAGGGGCGGGAGAAAGGACCCAGGATACCACTGGGAACTCAGGATGACACAGTTTAAGAAGAATCTCCCCGTTCCTTGGTGTGGCCAAAAGGAAGGTGACCAAGATGCCAAAGTTCTTACTCAAAATTTCCCTTTTTGCAGAAGGGAGCTTGAGTGGGATTCTACTACTTGCAGCTGGAAAAGCATCTACCTGGTGACAGGAACTGTGCTAAGTGCTGGCAACACAGTGGTGAGCAAAACAGGTCCCACAGAGTATTCACAGTGTGGCTTTTTTTTTTAGACAGACAGAGAGAGAGAGGGCACGTGCGTGTGAGCTGGGGGAAGGGGCAGAGGGAGAGAAAGAATCTAAGGCAGGCTCCACCCCCAGGATGGAGCCTGACTCGGGGCTTGAGCTCACGACCCTGAGATCATGACCGGAGCTGAAAATCAAGAGTTGGATGCTTACCTGACTAAGCCAACCCAGGTGCCCCCACAGCGTGGCATTCTTAAAGAGCAAGAGAAAGTTACACATAGTCTGCTCTCATCCAGACAGCAATTTTTAAAAACGTTATAGAACAAAGATGGGGAGGGAATATTTCTCAAATTCAGTCAGGCCCCCCCCAAGTTAACATGATGGCTTTGTATCCTGTATTTCTCATCTGGGACACGTACCGCAACTGTAATTAGTAGTCATTTGCTCAGAGCATGACCATCTCTCCCAATAGCATTTAAGCTCTATAAAAGAAAGGATGGTGATGTTTATTGCCATTTTTTGCTGAACCCTCAGCATCAAACATGGTACCTTGCCCAGAGGAGCATTTAATAATTACTGTGAAATGAACAGATGATAAGGTCTCTGGTGAACTTTATGATTTTTATTTTCTTCTTGGAAACAGCTATATTCTCCAATTGTTTTGTGTATACATATGTATACATGTATGTGTATATATATATATACACACACACATATATGTACACACACACACCAAATGAACTTTATGACCTCTAAAAACCAAAGTGAAGTAATTCTGGAAAAAACATATGAACCCACAAAACCAATCCTAAAAACCGGAAGGAACTTGGAAAAAGCAGGCTTGTGGTGGACGCGGGACAGAGTGCGTAAAGGGAAAGTCAGCTCCCGGTTCCCAGACAAGGCAGCTGACAGCCCAAAGTGAACCTGAGTGACATACGCTGACTTCTCCTCTAGTTCAAAATCCTTGGCCACGAAGCAGCACAGTCTGAGAAGAGGACAACACACAAAAAAGAAGCCCAAAGACAAACCAGAAAAGCCGCAGTACAAAGGCAGCAAGCACTCTGGGTGGTGCAGGGCCGTGTGCATCAGATGGGCAGGGCATGTGCATGGATGGGCAGGGCCGTGTGCATAGATGGGCAGGGCCGTGTGCATCAGATGGCCGCCAACACCTAGAGTGGACAGCCCGCCTCCCTGCAGGCAGCAGGTTTCTTTCATGTGCTCCCCTCGTCCTGCCATCTGGATGCCTCGATTATTCCACCGGTTCTTCCCCTTGAGATGCCTTTCAAAGCAACATACAAATGTGTTCACATGTTCCCTTATTCTATGTGAGTAAGCACACACCTCACAGACAAGGACCCATGATGCCCTGAGGGAAATACGCTTTCTGCCCCCAGAAGCTCTCAAGTCAACGTGGAAAGAGAAACAAGACGAATACCATGACATCAGTGTCAACAGGGGCTGTCAACAGAGAAAGGATTACACCCAAGGCTGGTGCAGAGCCAGGAGGGTTCCTGGAGGAGGCAGCACGTGGTGGTCTCTCTCTGCCTGTGCTCGTACTGAGCATGGTCTGGCGCTTGTTACACTCAGCAGGTTTGTAACTGACTCCCTCTAAACGTAACCAAAGTGTACGGTATTTCTGGCCTTATCAACACGGCTTGGTCCACACCTGATGGAGAAGGACAACCCTCAGGACCAGTGCACTTACAATGCCATGGGTTTGGGCCACCTTGTTGCATAAGTCAGGACGCCACTTTTGAAGAGCCAAGTAGAAAGGATTTTTCAGGAGATCTTCATCATACAGAGCCATATGGACTTCAGATGGGGCAAAGAGAGTCTCCTGGGACAAGAGGAGAAAAAGCAGTAAATGACCACTTTTAAATTTATACAACAAATAAAAGTCCTGATCTGGCAATTTCTAAAAAGCATCTCTGACATGTATTACTCTACAGGAAATATCAAAGATAACCCACCAATTCCAAGATGACTTTTTTACTGGTTAATTGCAAAAATTATGTTCAGAAATCTTGTTCAGGGGCGCGTGGGAGGCTCAGTCAGTTAAGCATCTGCCTTCGGCTCAGGTCATGATCCCCACATGGGGCTCCCTACTCCGGGAGCCTGCTTCTCCCTCTTCACCTGCTCTTGCCCTGGCGCATGCGTGAGTGCGTGCTCTATCCCTCTCTCAAATACATCTGAAAAAATCTCATCAAACTCCAAGTCATTGCAAAAAGTTAAAATGGCTATTTTATGCATATATTTTAATGAAATATTTTAAGCATATAGAGAAATAAAGAAGAATAATGCAAACCTATCACCCAGAACTACCCAATCTTAACATTTTACCATGTTTGCCTCAGACTTTCTTCTAAGAAGTAAAGTATATTGGAATAGACTGGAGGGGCGCCTGGGTGGCTCAGTCGGTTAAGCATTCAACAGTTGGTTTCAGCTCAGGTCATGATCTCAGAGTCATGGGATCGAGCCACACATAGGGCTCTGTGATCAGTGTCTGCTGGAGATTGTCTCCCTCCCCCTCTGCTCTTCCCCTGCTCATGCTCTCTAAAATAAATAAAATCTTAAAAAAAAAAAAAAAAGAATAGAATGGAATCCCCCTGTGCCCCTCTCTGATCCCCTAAATAACTCTCTGATCCTCTAAATTAAGGATTAGGACTTCAACATATGAATGGGGGGGGCACAAAAATTTAGTCCATAGCATAAGCCAATTGTCCCATTATCCTTTTTTGAACAGTCTATCCCGTTTGCACTGGCCGATAATGCTACCTTTGCTATATTCTAAGTTCCCATATATGTGTGGCCTGTTTCTGAGCTCTACTCTATTTCAACAGTCTAGACCAGTGCCATCCAACAGATATATAAGAAATGTAATTACATATACATTATGCATAGTCACATATATAATTTAAAATTTTCTAGTAGCCACATGAAAAAACAAACAGGTGAAATTAATTTTAATAATATATTTATCCTAATATATCCAAAATATTGTATTTTTAACATGTGATCAATATTTTAAAATTTTATTAATGACATATTTTACACTCTTTTTTACTCCTACTAAATCTTCAAAATTTGGTGTGTATTTTACATTCACTTTTCAATTCATACTAGCCACATTCAAGGGCTTAAAAGCCACATATGGCTAGTGGCTATTATACTGGACAGAGCAGGGCTAGACCACATTAGTTTACATGACTACAGCTTCATAATAAGCCTTGATATCTCATAGAGAAAGGCCTCCCTCCTTGTTCTCCAAAATTGTCTGGTTATTCCTAATTTTTTTTGCAATATCCCATAAATTAAAATCAGTTCCTCAATTCCATAAAAATCCTTTTGGGATTTTTAGTAGAAATTCACTAAATTTATGGATTGGAGAGTCAACATCTTGATAATAATGAATCTCATCATCCATGGTATGTCTTTCCATGTATGTCTTCTTTGATGTCCTCCAATTAAATTGATTATAAACAACTTTTATTAAACATTATTTGTATATTCTGTATAGATTTTCTCCTGTTGTGAATGGGGCTTCCGTTGCCCCTGGTCTGCTCCATTTACCATACATGAGTGTAGTTTCATTGAGCTATCAGAGAGGAATATGAAAAATGGGCACAGAAAAAGAATCTGAGCCTCCATCTCAAGTGGTGCAATGGAGAATATAAACACCTGTCTTGCAGGACTCCCATTTACATGCTGCCTTCAGTATTTTTGCCATACTGCATACTAATGGACCACCACTTACTGCTGGCCTACATGGTGTCTTTGTGAGAATTAGAAAAAGGCACCCAGTAGATACAACAGTCCTATGCCAGGGCACATGGCTTGGTAAGTAGCTCACAGGCTATTTATCAGCCCCAGTTTGCCAACATCTCATTCTCCTGGGCAGAGTACCTATGCAATAATCTGCGTAATTGTACACAAAGGCTCTACTGTTAGTATTTGACATATTCCTTTAAACACCTACTCTCTTTTCAAATTTATTTTTAAAAGAACCCTTATTACAACTTTAAATATAAAAACAGTATACTCCAGGGTGCCTGGATGGCTCAGCTGGTTGAGTGTCTGACTCTTGATTTGGGCTCAGGTCATGATCTCGATGCTGCGTGATCAAGCCCTGTGTCAGGCTCCCTGCTCAGTGGGGAGTCTGCTTCTCCCTCTCCCCCTGCTCGTGTTCTCTTTTACTCTCTCTCTCAAATAAATAAAAATCTTTTTTAAAAATTGCAAGAACAGGGGCGCCTGGGTGGCTCAGTCGTTAAGCATCTGCCTTCGGCTCAGGTCATGATCCCAGGGTCCTGGGATAGAGTCCCGCATCGGGCTCCCTGCTCTGCAGGGAGCCTGCTTCTCCCTCTCCCACTCCCCCTGCTTGTGTTCCCTCTCTCGCTGTGTCTCTCTCTCTGTCAAATAAATAAATAAAAATCTTTAAAAAAAAAAAAATTGCAAGAACAATGGACATTATGTAAAACCTTGCTAGATACTACTGACTGCCAAACATTCTGAGCTTGAGCCTGAGACCTCTTCTAAAAAAAGAGAAAATTAGATGGGGCACCTTGGTAGTACAGTCAGTTAAGCGTCCGTCTCTTGGTTTCGGCTCAGGTTGTGATCTCAGGATCGTGAGATCGAGCCCCACATCATGCTCCACGCTTAGTGCAGAGTCTGCTTGAGTTCCTTTCTCCCTCTCCCCCTGCTCCTTCCCCCCACACCTGTGGGCTCTCTCTCTCAAATAAACAAATAATAAAAATTTTTAAAAGAGAAAATTAGCAACTATTAAAGAGCATCAAGTAAACTTACCCTTGATACAATCAGATAAATGAAATATGAATAAAAACTGAATTACTTTCTTACTATGAAACAATATTCCAACATGCTTTCTTGGGAAAATGCCAGGACAACACATATAAGTAAGTACATTATGAATTCTGTTATGGCTAATGATAAAAACAGCCCCTATTTGAGAGCATCTTTGGTTCAGGTACTGTGATAACTTCTATTCATCCTCATCCCACTTTCATGTTCATGATAACTACAGGCAACCAATTATAACCAATGCTCACAATAACTATTGATATCATTAGCCCCATATTTTGCAGATGAAGAAACTGAGGCTCAGTTGGCCAACGTGAGGTTATACAGATGTCAGAATTTATTCTAACATTCTCCTCTTTAGCCACTATACCCACTGTAAAATAAATATGCCTGGGTTAAGGGTTATATCACAACCCACAGATGCAGAGATTCCATACTTCATTTCCCCCAAAGGAAAAGTCACCATGACAGCCACATGGGCCCTACACTGAATTTCCTCGGTCTGGTCCAGCCAGAACTGTCTCTGCTGCAGGCCCTCCTGGGGACTGCCTCAAGGAGGCCCTTGAGGTCCCTGCAAGGCCTCTTAGGGGAAGAGCCTAGCATGAAAAAGGCTACATATAATCTCTTCCTGGACCCCAGAGACAGCTCTACAACAATTCAGGTATTTGACTTGTTGAATTCAATTATTACTGCAGCCCAAATAATCCTTTTATGAGGCCCTAACCAGAACAACTGGATAATGTGATTTTGCTGGGACAGAGTCACAAGAAAACAAAATTGTTTCTGGTTTCTGACACAATCGGTTCTACATGAGCAAGTACAAAAGTAAAGACACCTTGGACAGAAACCCCATGAGAGCCAGGATGCCATACGGTCAGAATGAAGCTGGGAAGGGGCCCTCCTTCTGCTCCTCAGACGAGATGCCGGCAGAGCTCCAACCCCTCTACACCCAAGATAGAGGTGACAAGGACGGACTCTGATGCAGGAAGTAACAACCTAGCTGGTAGGCAAGGAATGTGCATCCGCAGAGTAAAACCAACCCAGAGCAGTGCTGAGACAGGTAAGGACCAGAGAAGGGAGCAGCAGGGAAGGGGGCTGGGGTGGGGAGCAGAGGAAGCAGGAACAGGTTCCTGTGGGCACAGAAAACCCAAGAATAAAAAAATTTTTTTAACTGATTAGAAGATGAGTCCAGGGAAATAATAGGAATCCAAACAGTGCTGGTCAGAGAGGGAGAGCAGGGTGAGGGGAGGCCCCTGAATGCCACATCAAAACATTCAGTTCAAATGCGTGAAACACACAAGACTCGGAGCAAGCACTGCTGGTGAATGGGACAGAGCTTGCTGGGTTTCAGCCCCAAGTCATCTTGTTTTCTCTTGGACATCATTCCTTTTGGTTGCCAATGACTGAACCCTCTGTCCAGGAGTAGGGATTCGAAGAGCACTGTCCAATGCTCTTCTCAAACTTTTTGTCCTGGTGCTTAAAACATATAAGAATCCAATACAATCAGGTGCCTAATGCCAGAATGGAATTCTTAAATAGGGGGTAAATACTTAACACAGGTTAACGCCCTCACAAGTTTTACTTGCAAGAATTCGTTTTATATCATGAAAAGTAAACTGACTGTTCCTTATAAAACTGGAAAGAGGAGTAAATCCTCTTCTAAAACTCCTTTTAAAAAAAATTCCACCTCTGCCTAAGCTCAAATGGTTGGATGATTTACAGCAAATCCAGGGAAATTAGTCAGAGATACCAAATACCCCCTGAAAACGAGTTATCTGAGGTTAACTCTATGAACAGGAGAGCCAGGCATGATCTCAAACTAGTACTGGACATTTCATGGGGTGGTGTGCGCACTGTGGTTTTGTGGTCTACAACCGTCCCATGAGGCTGGGTGGTCAGGTGTCCCCATCTGGTGACAGTGTGCAGCCTGGCTCAGCAGAATCCAGCATAGGAACGTCTGTGCCTCCCAGAGATAAACCCCCAGCTGAAATCTCACTGCTATGGCTGTTCTCACTCTTTGGTGAGGGCGCTCACCAAAGACCCACACCAGGCATATTTTCCAAAGGATGAGCATTATTCTCCAACCAGTTTAATCTGCGATGCAGAAGGGAAAGGCAAAAAGGGAAAACTTTCTAATTCATCTGGTTTTTTTGTTTGTGTTTTTTTGGGTTTTTTTTTAAAGATTTTATTTATTTATTTGAGACAGAGAGAATGAGAGACAGAGAGCATGAGAGGGAGGAGGGTCAGAGGGAGAAGCAGACTCCCTGCCGAGCAGGGAGCCCGATGCGGGACTCGATCCACGGACTCCAGGATCATGACCTGAGCCGAAGGCAGTCGCTTAACCAACTGAGCCACCCAGGCGCCCTCTAATTCATCTGTTTAATAGCAAATGGAAGCAACTGGATGATGTAATGTATGATATTACAGTCATTTATGTCCTCCTGGCCTGTGCCATTTATGGATCCTATCCATATTTTTCTCAAAGCTCTTCTTCAAAGTGTCCAGTCTGTGCCTGGCCACGTGGCTCATGGTAGGCATGCTGTAACTGTTCGTCCACTAGAACAAGATAATAGTGGGGTGAGAGGAAGCTCAAGCTCCCAGGGAGGGGTCATCTCTCACAGAAGCTGGAAATCCACTGCCCATATCCAGGGGATGGTGAGGGGCTGGCCCCAGGCAGCCATGCAGGCACCAGCAGAAAGCCGGAAACAAACTATCAACTCAGAGCTGGCTATGACAGCTGGAATGTGGAGAGTCACACAGGGAGGGAAGGCCTCAGAGCTGGAAGAGGGGTGTGACCACTAAGGGAGGAGGAGAGTTTGGAGGAGCACCACCACCCCTGGATTTGGGTCTGAATCCTTTCTAGATCTATCCTCACATGGTCACGTTCCTCTGCTCCTCTAGTAGAGCATTGAGTTACGGGACACCAACCTAATCCTGGCAATTCATAAACAAAGGGAGAGACCCACAGAAACACTAACAGTGCAGATGTGTGAATAACAAAGACCCAGGAATTACGCTCATGAGCCCAACACAGTCCAAGAGCCACAAGGAAACACAATCAAGCCCTTGACCCCCAGGCCCTATGCAGACAGTACTGTTTGCTCTGCCAGTGAAGCTGCCAGGCAGGATGATTTCTGGTGGCAAGCCAGAGCGAGGAGAGCTCACCCAAGGGATCTGCTCAACTTCAGAGCCTCAACTGCTTTCCTGCCACTGAGGCTAGACACAAGCATCTGTCCCTGCTCCCATCCTGCACTTCTCCTTCAGAGGCCTCTGCCCTCCTGATCTTACTCAGACTGGTCCACAGGAAAGATGGCAAAGCAATCTTTCCAACACTGAGGTCTACTATGGGGCAGGAGTCCCCCTTATCCTCAGTTTTGCTTTCCAGTTTCACTTTTCCGTGGTCAACCGGGGTCTGGAAACAGAACATCCGCCTTCTGACATATGGTCAGGAAGTTAGTAGCAGCTAACATTACACTCAGTACCTATATCGTTCCTCTCACTTCATCTCATCACCGAGGCATTTAATCACCTCACATCATCACAACAAGGGTGAATACAGCACAAGATATTTTGAGAGAGAGAGAGAGAGAGACACCACGTTTACATAACTTTCATCACGGTATATTGTTAATAATTATTCTATTTTGTTAGTTATTTTTGTTAATTTCTTACTGTGCCTACTTTACATATTGAACTTATCATAGGTATGTAGGTATAGGAAAAAAAAATGGAGTATAGGGTTTGGTACTATCCGAGGTTTCCAGCATCCACTGGGGGTCTTGGAACACATTCCCCATGGACTAAAGGGGGGGGGGGGGGGGGGGGGGGGCGGCTACTACATTCTTCCAGGACTTCCCCTCTACTCCCTACTAAATGAACTCTCAATTTCTCTTCCTGGCATTAAGGGCCTCTCATTCTGGCCTGCCACCCATCTCTGTAGCTTCGTATCCCTCTGCTGTCCCTAAAGCTCCCCAATGTGATGGGTTCTCCCTCCTTCTATCTATTTTGTCTTGAAAACTTCTCTTTCCCTGTCAAGGCCCCCATCTGGTCACTGGGTGGCTAAGACCCTCCACCATGGAGAATGGCCAAGGCCAGGAGCGTCCAAGTCCTGGCCACAAATGGCCCCAAATCTATAGATTAAAGGACAGAGCGCAGAGTGAGAGGGAGCCCTGGGGCCCAGGGCTCTGGATCTTCTGAACCGCCTCAATACCATGCTGGGGAAGGTGGACTCAAAACGCTAATATCCCACTAAGATCCCCTGCTCTTCTCTGGGGCTGGTGGGAGGGTGAGTTAATCAAAATAAGGGCCTCTCCCCATGAAACCCATAAACTTGGAAAAAACCCCAGCTCGCATGCAAACCAGTAGACCCTCCAGTCTCACCAGCCCCTCCTTCCCTGAATGTCCTAAACCCTCAATGAAGACGCGTCGTTTGCTCCGTGGCCCCGCACCGGCTGCTAATGCCCCAGTCCCCAACATCTGCAGGGGCCATGCCCAGCTCGCGCGCCTTGGGCAGTCTATGTTCAACGAAAAGAACTGAACAGACCTAGAGTCCGGAACATCTCTTGGTGCCTAAGTTTTCCTGGAGTAATTTTTACCCAGCAGAACGAAGAGCCCCGGCCCCTGAAGAGGCTGGCAGGCAGGGATTCCCTCCTCCCTCCCCTGCGCCTTCACCACCCCCGGGGACCACAAGGCCCCAGGCTCCGGACCCCCACCCACATCCTCCCCCTCCAGCGGCCCCGCCAGGCGGTCCGCAAACCACGGAGGTCACTCAGCTCTTGAACGACTGCCCCGCCCACTGCCCCCAAGTTCGAGCTCCCAGGACCCCGCACCCGCTGACCCGTCCTGTAGTCGCGGGGGTCAGAGGGCGCATTCTTCGCCACCCCGCACTCCAGGGGCAGAGAGAGCCCAGCTGCCGACGGGACCCGCAGAGCGCGGGCGGGGCGGTCCAGCCAGCGAGGAGCTAGGGTCTTGGGGTGCCGCCCAGGGGCAGCCAGCCCTGCCTGGGGGCGCCGCGGGGCGCTAGCCGCGAAGAGGAAAGAGCCCCTCCCCCTTCCAGCTCCGGGGCCCCGCCCGGCCTCTAGGCCCCGAGGCGCAGCCGTCCTGAGGGAAGGGAGGCACGGGATGACACAGGAGCGAGGACACTTACTTAAAAGGCTACATAGTTTCACTCCATGTCCTCTTCGGAGCCATGGCGACGCCTCCTGGGCCCGGGACTCTCACCTCGGCGCCCACCACCCCAGCACAGCGGTTCTGCTCCACCGCCCACCTCTTTACTCCGCCGTTGGGCGGAGCCGCACCTGGTCAGCCCAATGAGCGGCCGTCCTTATCCAGAGTGACGTGTGCGCAGAGCAATCATCGAGTCCTCCCAGCCGGGGTGGGGCTCAGGCGGCGCACAGCGCTTCCTACTCAGGCCGGACCAGCCCTGAGTCGCCGACTGCGCGTGCCCGGAACGGGAGGGGGCGGGCCGAAGCTGATCTGACACTAGAGGTGGGGTCCAAGCTTGGTCCCTGGAAAGCCGGCTGGATCCGGATGGGGAGACCCGGGAGCTGTCCCGCCCTGCGAATCGCCCTTTACTGCTAGGTTTGGAGGACGGAGGTGCCCAGTCCTATAAGGCACACCACTCCGTCGCTGGCAGGGTCTGGGAGTTAGGGTCCCTGGGTTCTGATTCCCTCACTTGCATGGACGTCGCGTGACCTAGGCCCCCCCTTTTTTTTACCTGGGCCTCAGTTTCCCCATCTTCACGATACCGGAGGGTTGGAACTGCCAAGCGCTAGTATTCCAGAACGGTAATGGGGAGAGGAGCAGGGGGAGATGGGGGACCTACACGTGATCTCCCCGCGCGGGGCCCCGCCCATCCCTGGTCTAAGGGATGGAAGTGCCCTCCGAGGACGGGCGGGGGTGGGCGGATCCTAAGAAACCCGACCCAGCAGCCCTCAGCAGCGGCTAAGGCGGAGCGCGCGGCTCGGCGGCCGGCTATCCCAGGCGACGGCACCTGAGAAGGATGGGGACCACAACCCAGGCTTCGCAGAGAGCCACCTTGCAGGCGAGGGCGGTGCAGCGACTCGGCGTGTGACTCCGAGCGAATCGAGGGAGGATGGACGAGGGAATGGGAGATAGCTAACGGGGCTCCCTCTCTGCGTCCGGTCCGCAGAGGTGCACGTCGCAGGTCTCCAGAGGCTCCGTCGACAACAGCGGCAGCACCGAGCTAGTGTCGGGCCATGAGGAGCGCGCGGGCCGCCCGGCCCCGGGCCGCCGTCGGGGCTGACAGCGTCCTGCCGCGCTGAGGGCGTGGACCGGAGAGGGGCGCGGGCGGCCGGGCGGCGCAGAAGCGCACAGCCATGGCGAGGGAGGAGTGCAAGGCACTGCTGGACGCTCTCAACAAGGCGACCGCATGCTACCACCACCTGGTGCTGACCGTCGGCGGCTCGGCGGACTCGCAGAACCTGCGTGAGGAGCTGCAGAAGACGCGCCAGAAGGCGCAGGAGCTGGCGGTAGCCACCCGCGCCCAGCTGACGGCCGCGCTGCGCGACCGGGGCCTGGGCGCCGAGGAGCGCGCCGAGTTCGAGCGCCTCTGGGTGGCCTTCTCCGGCTGCCTGGACCTGCTGGAAGCCGACATGCGGCGCGCACTGGCCCTGGGCACCGCGTTCCCGCTGCACGCGCCGCGGCGGCCGCTGGTGCGCACCGGTGTGGCGGGCGCCGCGGCGGGCGTAGCGGCGCGCGCCCTGAGCGCCCGCAGCTTGCGGCACGAGGCGGAGGGCGACTTCGACGTGGACGACCAGCGCGAGCTGGAGCGCGAGATCCTTCAGGTGAGCGAGATGATCCACGACATGGAGATGAAGGTCAACGTGCCCCGCTGGACGGTGCAGGCCCGGCAAACGGCGGGCGCCGAGCTCCAGGCCAGCGCCAGCGCCTCCTCGGTGGGCGCGGTGTCCGTCCAGGAGCGCACGGGGCCCTGCGACCCGAGCAAGGCCCTGGCCGCCACCGTTTTCAGCGCCGTGCTGCTGGCGGCTGTGGCCCTGGCCGTCTGCGTGGCGAAGCTGAGCTGACCGGCACACGACTTTTCCTGCCACTACCCCTCCCTCCCCGGAGACATCCCTCGGGAACGACGGCAATCGCCTGGACTCGGGATGGGAGTGGGATCTGGCACGTTTAAGGGAAGGGGTTCTAAAACCGTGTGTGTGTGTGTGTGTGTGTGTACATGGTTTCCTCTTGCTGGCCCGGGAGGAGTTAATTTTGCGCGGGCAGCCAGGGCATTACCGCTAATGTATACAGCAGCTTTATCCCCTATTAATAGAAAACCGTCCACAGTGACCCCAGATTCCCCCGAGTTAATGGGTGACCACGTGTGCTGCTGGGGTATGTTTACACGGATTCTCAGTTTGGTGCCCCCAACCCTACCAGCGATCCCCACTCTCCGCGTGGGGCAGTTTGAAAGGGGGATGAGGTGAAGTGAAGTCGGGGGAGGGGAGTTGTTTTGCTCTGTGTGGGTGGTGATTTTGTTTCCTGGACAATACTGTAAGAAGATGTAAGCAGGTTTTATTACCTTAATCCTTTGGGGCCTAAACTTAGGACAGTGTGCAAAGAGAAGTCTGTGCAAAGTGCTTTCACCATGGCGCACCATTGAGCTTCTTGGCGGGGTTTATCCATTAGTTTCGAAAAGCAGCTAGAAGAGGTTTGGGTTTGGGGTTTGGTAACCTCCCCCACAAGTGCTGACCCTACTTAGGAAACCAGAGAAGACACGTCGAACCCGCCCCCACGGGTTTGGATCCACTGCACCCACTTGCCTGTTGAAAAGGGGTCCCCTGGGTAAGCCTGGAAGGCGCACAAGCTTTGGGAATGGACATATGCTATTCAAACAGGCACTTTCTCCTTTGCCGGGGCTTATTTTTGTTCCAGAATTAGACCAGAGTTTTTTATCCTCCCTTGGGGGAGGGCTGCAGAATCCTCTTTGGAGCCCTTAATCCTATCTATCCCTTGGAATCTGCCTGCTGGCAGCAGGAGAGCTGGCTTTGGAGGAAGCTACCCAGCTCTCTGACCCTCACACTGACCCCTGAGAGGGTAAACCTCACTGCCCACGCTGTTGGAGCTGATTAGCCCTGAGACTGGGTTAGAAGGCAACAGCTTCCACTCGGAAATTTCAGCAGCGTTTTAAAAACAAGATCATTGAGAAAGAAAAACCATATAACCATATGATGCCCTATCAAAGCCAGTTTTTTATAGAGGACATTTGGCCACAAAATCATACGTGCCAATGAGTCAAACACAGTGGTCTTTACTTACAACCTTTAGTTAATAAATATACATCTAATATTAAAATAGACCTTGAAGGCAGGAGGTCGTAGCATAAACTACTGGAACCACGGTGTACATAACAGAGGTTGAATGACCCCTACTTCTTTTGCTCAGTAAATAAATAAGGTGGAAACCCCTGGGTCCCAGGCTGAGCAGAGCCACCACTTGCCACCTGTAGTGCAGAGAGAACATAGTTGGGGAAATAAGACTGAGAAAACACATACATTTAACTCTCAAAAGGTAATTAGGAATAAAACCCAGAGACTTTGGCTGAAAACTGACAAGGATTTTTTTTTTTTTTTTACCCTGAAAGTGGGAAAGAGGACTAGGAGGAGGGAAAGGACAGTTTCACAAAGGCAGCTTGGAGGGCCACGGGGTAGGGGCAGGTAGCAGGAGTGCAGCCTTGGCTTCAGCCCTGAGGGCCACCTTTCCAGCCCAGCTTCCTCCCCCTCCTCCTCAGCACACAGATTCCAGTACCTCATAGTGAAAATGGATCTGTGTGTGTGTGTGTGTGTGTGTGTGTGAGAGAGAGAGAGAGAGAGAGAGAGAGAGAGAGAGATAATGGTTTTAAAACACCCCACAGGGTCTTAAGCCGATTAGAAGTTTTATGACCTTAACTAATAAAAGAAACACCTCCGGCCTCATCTGAATAGGGGCCACTCAAATTCTTTTGTATGCGCTCAGGGTAACTTCACAGATGACACAAAATTTTCCTAACTCCCTTCCCCAAAATCTCAGCTCTCCCAGACAAGAGGAGGCTGGGCATTTTGTGACCCAATGTTGGCAACTAACCTTTAATAGCACACCCTAAATATATTCTCCTGTTTCCAATACAGTGACTCTTCTGTTCTTATCAAGTTGTTTTGGTTCAGAACGATGACAAAAAGTTGTTCAGCAGAACCTACTGAAGAAAAAACCCATCCAATGTTGTGTAATCCATAGAGAGCACTTGGGACAAATGTCTTGTCACCCTTTCCACCCAGTTGGCAAATCCTTGGGTATTTAATTATATGTGCAATCAGATGTGTACCTAATTCCAAGAGTCCTCTGCTCACCGAAATTAGGTATAAAATGTTGCACCCACACACACACAAAAAAGCTGAATTACAATGAACATATTTATCCTGTGGACCTGTTAACCTGAACAACTCTGTGTTTGAAAGTTTTAAGCATTAGGAATATTCGGTACTATTTGGAATTCTAACATTGCCTACTAGAACTTTCGCTATGTGATGCACGCAGAATCACTTTCTGCTTGAGCAATAAGCTGCTGTCACTATGTCTGCTCTCATTTCTATGTATATAATTAAAGACATTGCTTTCTGATAGAAGCCTGATTCTATATAGGTGTTTGATATCAAAGTCATTAGTTTTCTAAAAACACTTGGTATGATTTTATACCATGATACAAGTATAGAGAAAAAATTCAAAATGTTTAACATAGGGTATATATGATGAGGTCAACGTTAGAGTCCATGGCAAAAAAACCCATCTAATTTCCCAAATTAAAGATACAACTTAAAGGATAGATCTTTATATCCAAAGTTAAATGCTATGATACGTACCTGTAAAGAGAAAATATCCCTGACTTCTCTTCTGGGAAAAACAGTACTGTTTTATCTGATTTGGAGAAGACAAGCAATTGGAATGTCAAAGCACTTATGGAAACTTTAAACTATTGCTAGTAGTGGAAAAAACCAAAACACTGATGTTTGTAGAAGAGAAAAAAAATGCCTGACAAATTCATTTTTTGTGTGCTCAAAGAACTTAATGCTTTTAAATGCTGCAAGGGAAAGATTTTTGGTAAGGAAAATTAGAGCATAACCTGCGTGATTTACTTAAGGTTTACAGTAAACTACATAAGACATGTGTAATGTCAAATGACAAGTAGTTTTGGTTAAAGAGCGTTTTGGTTTGCCTGAGGATCCTGATGGTGCTGCATCTTCTGTTTCAACCTGCACATTGATACATTTTTAGCTACTCTGTTGCTTTTCAGATATAGCTCTTCCTTCTGTAATGAATGCTTGTTAAGGGTGTGAGCTCTGACATGTGAGCCTGTATGTCAGCCTGAGAAGTAAAGAACTTGAGACTCTCCTCTGTCTTCCTTTGGGGAATGCCTCCTCCCTCAAGGCCAGATCAGCTATGATGGACAGGGCCTCTGCCTCTTTTTCCAAGTACCTCAGAGAAGTCATTGACTTCCCTGTGCCTGGGTTCCCTCCATGGTGAAATGGGGGGAGCCCTGACCGATGGACTCAAAGGTCCCTTCCAGAGTTTAAAACATTTAACAGAATGCAGTTAAACGAGAAAGGATTATTCCAGTTTGGGGGTTTTTGGTTGTTACTGTTAGTTTGGGTACATATGGAAATGAAATGTTACAGTTTGGTGGTTATTATCTAAAATTCCATATAAAGTTAAAAAAAATCAGAATGAACTGAGCTTACTATGATTTTAGTCCATACCAGAATTAGTGGATGGGATGCCTGGGTGGCTCAGTTGGTTAAGCCACTGCCTTTGGCTCAGGTCATGATCCTGGAGTCCCAGGAACGAGTCCCACATCTGGCTCCCTGCTCAGCAGGGGGTCTGCTTCTCCCTTGGACCCTCTTCCCTCTCATGCTCTCTGTCTCTCATTCTCTCTCTCAAATAAATGGGTAAAATCTTAAAAAAAAAAAAAAAAGAATTAGTGGATGGACTTAAAAGCAAATTTGTATAAATGCTACTTATTTATAGTATTTAAATTAGATTAGGAATTTAAATTCAGACTGTAGATCTGAGTCCGAGAAAGACTACTATTGATTAAATAGTCGGTTTTACCCAGCAATCGGGCCACCTAAACTGATTCTGGGAAATACAGATGTGAAACTCTGTCATTTATCCTGGAGACTGGGAAAATCCTATTTTGTAAGTAACCTGGAGCCCTCAGAACTATGACTGCATTGGCTGCCTGATGTCAGGAAACATGAGCACAGTGTGGGGGGTTTTGTACATGGCATCAGATCCAAAGTGGAATTAAAGGCTTCATGTCAACTGTTTACCTGAAACTGTTTATTAAATAAAAAAATCAAAGTTAACATGCAGCATTTATAACTTGGCTGGAAAAGACACCCTCAAATAATTCAGCTATCAACTCTTGTGATATATATATATATATATTTTTTTTTAAACTGCCACCTGATACCTTTAATCAACACTAAATCAAGTCTGAGGCAAAACACTAAATGGACAATACTCGAAAGATAATAACTTCCTTCCTTGATAAACAATCTCCCACCGTCATTCAGAAGTTGAGTTATTTGATGGCTTGGGAAGCAGTGGCCATTGAGTTTTCCTTCCTGACCTGAAGAGACTCACTGCTGGTGGACAATAATTCTCGAAGTTCCTTATTTTCAAGCTCTAATTGGGCTAGTTTTTCCTGAATTTTACAAAATTGGTCATCATCCACCTGAACTGCTTTCCTCATCACTTCTCCCATTTCACAGATTCTATCAATCTGACTCTCAATTTCTGCAGGGTGAGACTGGTGAGCTTTCAGGACTGATTCAGCATCCACGGCCTTTTTAGCAACCATTAATTGTAACATCTGCTTCCGGGACTTGCTCATGATGAGTTCCAAAGCATCCTGGTGTTCCTCCAAGGAAACCCATAGCTCTCTGTTTTCCTGCTGCAAGTCTCTAATCTGTGTATTCTCTTGGGACAGCAGAATGTGAGGTTTAAATTTGGACATGTCCTTTATATCGGATGCATCTTCTGGATACCTCTGCCCGACCTGGTCCGGAAGCGCCTATATATATATATTCTTAATATTCTTTATGCCCATCTGAAGTGAAGTGAAGGTCCTGATCAACATTGTTACCCTTCACAGACTTCATTACATAAAGAGATGCTCAGAAGTACTCCAGGATTATAAATCTCCAAGTGCTTCTGTACAGTATGATTATACTCATCTTGTAATGCAGGACGGAATTGGGAAGAACAGTAGGTCTCCACATGAACAATCTTTGGCTGTGGTCCACACAGATCAAAGTCATATTCAAATACTATTTCTTTGGCTCTTAAGAACTGACCAGAAGTACAGGAACTGACCACATGCTGCAGCCCTGTGTCCTCGGAGACAAGATGGATTTCGCGAAAAGCATTC
>NW_023270459.1:6566299-6686500 GCF_011800145.1 Mirounga leonina | reverse complement strand
GAGTGGGAGAGGGAGAAGCAGGCTCCCTGCAGAGCGGGGAGCCCGACACGGGACTCGATCCCAGGACCCCGGGATCATGACCTGACCGAAGGCAGTCGCTTAACCGACTGAGCCACCCAGGCGCCCCAGAAGTTTTGAAATGTAGTATCAAGACACTATAGCCTTGAGGTTAAGAGCACTAACTATGGAATAAGGTACACCTGAGTTCAGATCCGATCTCATTAAGTTCTTCAATGTCTCTGACCTCAATGTCCTTATCTTTGCAATGGGAGTAATAATCAGGTACACTTCATCAGGATATCGAAATAAAACTTTTTCTGGGCCAGGGCTCAATAAATGTTGGCTGCCACTGCTATTGTTATTTATCAAAGTACTTTAGAAGTCTCAAAATCAGATAATTGGGGAAAAGAAACTATATGAAAACATTTACCCCATTAACTACGTAAAATCTGCTAAAAATCAATTTGAAGGTCAAAATTAGATACACTTGTCAAAATGACAAGGTAATACAAAGATCAAGTACAGATGGCTTATCTGGAAGTTGGAATCTATGCATTTTTAAAGCCAAACTTATTGAGGTTTAAGTTAAATAGAGTAACATTTGCCCTTCTCGGGTGAGCAGTTTTGAGTTTTGACAAAGGTATGCAATCATGTAATGACCACCGCAAGCAGGACCACATTTTCATCCCCCTCCCAATGTGCTTTCCTTCCCCCCACCCCCAGGCTCTGGCAACCACTGACCTCATTTCTGTTCCTATAGTTTTGCCTTTTCCAGAATGTCCCATAAATGCAATCTATACATACTTGAGAAAACAATGCTGTGAAACTTTTTAAAACCCTTCTTTTTTTAATGTTATTTTATTTTAAAGATCTTACTTATTTGAGAGAGAGAGCGAAAGAGAGAGAGCACAAGAGGCGGGGAGGGTCAGAGGGAGAAGCAGGCTCCCCACTGAGCAGAGAGCCCCGACGTGGGACTGGATCCTACAACTCCGGGATCATAACCTGAGCCGAAGGCAGTCACTCAACCAACTGAGCCACCCAGGCGCTCCTAAAACTCTTCTTAAAAAACATTTTGAGGGCGCCTGGGTGGCTCAGATGGTTAGGCGTCTGCGTTTGGCTCCGGTCATGATCTCAGGGTCCTGGGATCGAGTCCCGCATCTGGTTCCCTGCTCAGTGCAGAGCCTGCTTCTCCCTCTCCCTCTGCCACTCCCTCTGCTTGTGCTCTTCTATCTCTCTGTCCAATAAATAAATAAAATCTTTTAAAAAAAAACATTTTGAAACATAATTTTTATATGGTGATTTGTGGCACACAGGATGTTACTGGTCAATCACAGGTGGATTTTGTTTAACCCAGGTGACATGCCTTGGCTTCTAGGAAGGCTGAACAGGTTTTCTGCTACTGTTGAGCGTTCAAGCTGAAGTTCTCTCTGTGTGGCTACCCCCGCAGATCACGTTCTCTTCCATCTTTCCATTTTAACTGAAAAGTCTAATAATGGAGAACAGAAATGAATTTGGGCTTGCTGAACTTGAGACTGAACTAAAAGACTGTATGGAGCTATAAGTGAGAAGCAACAGGACACGTGGGGAAAGTTTTTTATTTTCAAGGCTTCACATGTTCTAACAAATAAGGACTTTTAAAATTGTAAGTAAAGCTGGGCGGGACCGGTAGAACATAAGAATGAAGAGTCAACTGTCCTTAGCTATGACGCAACTGGGTCAAACAAAGTGACTCACTCTCTCATGACCAAGTGGCGCATTAACGGCCAGTGCTACTAGGGGATCACTGGGCACACTTACTGTTATTTGCACTGTGCCCCTGGCAGGACAGGCCTGCGCAGGGAACTCTGAGAATATGCCAATCGGTTTGGAGAGTTCCCGACACTTGCTGGCTGTGACCTTAAATAAATCACTCTGACCTCTTTCTTGCCCATTTTTCTACACAATTGGAGGCTTGATCCTTTGTGACAGGCATTACAGATAATTTTCCCAGTTTATCATGTCTTAGACTTTTTTTTTTTTTTTTTTTAGATTTTATTTGACACACAGAGCGAGAGAGGGAATACAAGCAGGGGGAGTTGGAGAGGGAGAAGCAGGCTTCCCACGGAGCAGGGAGCCCGACGCGGGGCTCGATCCCAGGCCCTGGGATCACGACCTGAGCCGAAGGCTTATCGACTGAGCCACCCACGCGCCCGTCTTAGACTTTCTTAGGCTGTTTTTTGTCATGATGAAGTTATAAATATGGAGAGAATGTCCAGTTGACCAATCTTTTTTCCCCTATTGCTTCTGAAGTTTGAGTCAAAGAGGAATTTACCTGTTTTCTTCTAATGCTTGCATGGATTCATTTTTTTTATCCACTGTTACTACAGCCTCCAAGATGACCCCCGATGATCCCCTCACATCCTGGTATTTTGGTGTAGTGTGTGTCCACATTGAATAGAGACCAGTGTAAAAATAGGATACTGTGGAAATGGCAGGTGACTTCTCAGGCTAAGTCATAAGATGCATTGTGGCTTCTTCCTCTCTCATGGGTCACTCTCTCTGGGGAAAGTAAATGCCCAGTCTCAAAGACATTCAAGTGGCTCTGTGGAGAGGCCAGTGTGGTGAGGAACTGAGGCCTCTGGCCAACAGCCATACAAGTGGGCCACTGTGGAACTGGATCTCTCAGGCCCAAGCAAGCCCCGGCTGATAGGCTGACCACAACGTCATGGGAGATACTGAATGAGAACCACCCCGCTAAGATGTTCTCGAACTCTTGAGCCACAGAAACTGTGAGGTAATGTTCATCATTGTAAGCCACCAAGTTTCAGAGGAATTTGTTAATTGCAATAGATTAATATATCTGCAAATTAATTTTTCCTCTGAGCAGATCACATTAGATTTGAATATATTTGTATCCCTTTTGCTACTCCAGAGTCTATTCTTTGCTTCTGTTCTTGTTCTTAACTACAGTTCAGATAACTGAGGTTACAGGATGTGATCTGTGGATACATACATAAACTGGTATCACATAACCACAGAGCCTACTAGGACTAACATAGCCGTGTGCAGTTCTCAAGACTGTTCTGCATTCGTTAAGATCCAACCAAAGTATACCACTTTGCTACGCACTCTAGAACCTGGTCATCTCACTCAGGAGTGACCAGCCTTTGGGAAAAGTAGCTGATATCAAAATATAAACATTTGTTTTTTAATCTACAAAGTGATGGTGTTATTTTACAGTGAATAGTGTGTCCCTTAAGAGACTTAACCACTCTGTCAATAGCTTCTCTTCTGTGAAATGGCAAAAACTATTTCCACCTGATGTGGTTTTGTGAGGATTATACAGCTAATACTTACAAAGTTCCAAAAGCCTCACACACAGTAAATGCTTAATAATATCATTATTATTACAACTTCTAGGATTGAATAACCATTATTTCAATCTTCTAAGCTAGAACTTAACTCCTGTCTCTTGCTCTGCATATTCAACCAATTACCACATTACATCAAGTCTACCTCCTAAATACTCTGTGTAAATCATTCCCTTCTCCCACCTCACCCTCTCTCCATGGTCACTCTCCTAGTTTAGGCCTTCATTATTTCTTGCCTAGCACAGTCCATGGGTCATCCAATCAAGTCACCATGCTGCTGTTAGGGTGACCTTTGAAGATATGGACTCGATCATATCACCTCCTTTTACAGCTTCCCATGACTCATAGCACTGGAAGTCAGGGAGTGTGAAAATACAGGCTCCAGGGTGCCACTCCAGACTCTACAACAGATTCTGAAATGATGGGTCTCAGAGCAGAAAGCCACATGAATCTGGGAAGCAGCTCAGGAAGGGGTTCCCCAACTGTGGATTCTGTGGACTCAAGGTAGATGAAAGCTGGTAGATCCTCCAGTAGGCCATGTGTCCTCCCTTGGCCTCCGTATGTGCTCTTCTCAGTATGTGGACCCGTTTTTTGTTTGTTTCTGGAACACAGTCAATACTGGGATTTGCACCTTTAGAAAATGCTGCTAACAAAAACCAGCCCGAAAACTGGCAGTGTCATCTGTGGATTCTCCCCCAGGAAATAACTGACATAAAAATGGTAACTCTTAAATGAGGCCCACCAAAAAGAACAGTATATTTCATCCAAATACATAACAAATGTCATAATAGCTATTGTGGGAGAAGCTGTTGGCAACTGATGAGGAGTTGTAAATGAGGAGATTCTGATTTAAACAGGCTCTAAGAGATAGTAGTGCATCTCTTGGAAGTGGGAGTATTACAGCCACTAAGAAAGTGAAGCAGAGAGAAATTCCCATCTCTAGGCCTGGGTTAAGCATCTCCCATGAAAGTGGAAATCATCAAACGACCTCAGATGCTTAAGGTGGTCCCAGGTGCCCTGACAATAAAAGGTGTCCAGAACACAACACAGATCACCCTGAGGAGCAGGGACGCAAGGAGGGCCTTTCGCATTCAGGCTGTGCAGTGGGAAACTCATAATTTGGCATCTGGTTCATCCATCAGTTCCTCATTGGTGGTATCAGGTGAGCCGGCAAAGCTCAGAGACCTACCCTTTGGACCTCCTTCTCTGCCAAAGTTATACACGTTGGTGTCTAGCCGTGTGGTGCAGGGATTAAGTCTTAGTTCTCCGGGGTTTGGTGGGGTAGGTGTCACCACGCCTGGTGAAATAACTCCATCGCATTTTCACCAAGACCGGTCATTCCTGCTCTCCGTCCGAGTGTCCCGGGGGCGGACGATGGGGCCCTCCTTTCAGGCGGCTTGAACGACAATCCCTCGCAGGGGGCAGTGACAGCCTTAGTCCTACGAATGACCCGCCTGGGAACTAAGGCACGAGAGGAGGTGCTGGTTCGCCTCCGCGCCACGCCCCTCCCACAGGCAGGCGCGGGGGGAGGCCGAACTGCCCAAATTCATCGGCGCCCAGTGCGCGCGCCACGCCTCAAGGTCGTCCTATAAGGCGCGGGCCTGGGTCCCCAAGCCCAGGACGACCGCCGGGGGCGACAGAATCGGTGCGCAGGGGCTCCCGCCGCGCCGCAACCCGGAGCCCGGAAGCCTCCCGCCGCCCGCCCGCCCGCCATGAACTCCTCCCTGCAGCCGCGCGCCAGCAGCTGGCGGCGGGCAGCCACCATCCTACTGGCGGCCGGCTGGGCGCGCCCGAGCCCCGCCGCCCCGTCGCTGCCCCCCGAGGGCTTCCGGCTGCTGCTGCTGCAGCGCTCCGAGAACCAAGGCTTCTTGCCCGGGGCGCACGTCTTCCCGGGGGGCGTGCAGAACACGGCAGACTGCTCGGCAGACTGGTTGCGCCTCTTCGCGCCGCACCACCAGCCGCCGCTCTTCGGCCTGGGCGCCGCACGGTCGCGGCCTGCCTCTTTCCCAGGGCTGCCCGCCGCCGCCGCCGCCGCCGCCGCCGAGGACGCCGCGGCGCTGCCGGATGACGTCGCCGCCCGCATCTGCGCCATCCGCGAGACCTTCGAGGAGGCGGGCGTGCTGCTGCTGCGGCCCCGGGCCGCCCTGCCCGCCGTGCCCGAGCTGGGCCGGGCCCTCGCGCCGCCGCGGGGCCTGGACGCCTGGCGCGACCGCGTCCGCCGCGACCCGCGCCACTTCCTGAGCCTGTGTGCGCACCTCGACTGCACGCCCGACATCTGGGCGCTGCACGACTGGGGCGGCTGGCTCACGCCGTTTAAGCGCCGCGGCGGCCGCCGCTTCGATACAGCCTTCTTCTTGTGCGGCCTGAGCGAGCCGCCGCGGGTCTACCCAGACTTGACCGAGGTGGTGAGCTGCCAGGTAGGGCGTGCTGGGCCGCAGCGGGGACGCGCCGGAACTTGAGAATGAGGGCCCCGGCCAGCAGCCAAGGCCCATCTGGAATAAGCCCAGCGTAGAGAGGCTGATGACAGGTGTTCTTCCCGCTGTCCTGGGTCTACAGCTGGTGGACCGAAGTTTAATTATGTCCTCGAGAACATACTTTATGTGGTTTCAGTCTTAAATTTATTGAGACTTGTTTTTTTTTTTCTAAAGATTTTATTTATTATTTTACAGAGAGACACAGCGAGAGAGGGAACACAAGCAGGGGGAGCGGGAGAGGGAGAAGCAGGCTCCCCGCAGAGCAGGGAGCCCGATGCGGGGCTCGATCCCAGGACCCTGGGATCATGACCTGAGCCGAAGGCAGACGCTTAAGGACTGAGCCACCCAGGCGCCCCTGTTCTTGCAATTTTTAAAAAAGATTTTTATTTATTTGAGAGAGAGAGTAAAAGAGAGCACGAGCAGGGGGAGGGGGAGAGGGAGAAGCAGGCTTCCCGCTGAGCAGGGAGCCCGATGCGGGGCTCGATCCTACCTAACATCGTGGCTTAGCCTGGCCG
The DNA here is from genome assembly GCF_011800145.1 of Mirounga leonina. Classification (NCBI taxonomy): domain Eukaryota; kingdom Metazoa; phylum Chordata; class Mammalia; order Carnivora; family Phocidae; genus Mirounga; species Mirounga leonina. Next base: position 6,680,161 of record NW_023270459.1, on the reverse strand, counting down.
ACCTCAAACGTGCTCAGAACACTTACATTAGCCTCTGGGCAAAATCACCTAACACAGTCTATTTTATAACGAAGGATTAACTATCTTATGCAATTTATTGAATACTGGAAGTGAGCAACAGAATGGCTGTATGGTACAGAGTGGATGTAAGTCTATCCTTTGTTTACCTTCAGGATGTCATGCCTGATTGCGAGCTTGCTCATTGCTCCTGGGCCAGCATTACCAGTAGTAAGTGAGTAGCTAGCTGGCGGGGGAAAAATCAAAATTCAAAAGTAACGTTTCCACGGAATGCATATGGCTTTTGGAGAATCCCAAGTTTGCGAAATTGTAAATTGAACCAAAGTCCAGTCGGTGTAGCTTCCTCAGAGCCATAGACCTAATAAGTGACAGAGTGGGCATGGCACTGAGGAAGTCCCGCCCTCAGCCCTACAGGCCAAAGCCAGGACCTTGGTGAAGTGCTCTCTGCTCTCCTCAGCTTCATAGTCCCAAGGCCTTACTCTGCCTCTCCCGTGGGAGAGGGCCCCGAGGGAGATACCAGGAGTTGTGCAGTGCTGCTCAGATGCCAGGCTCCTTCCTGAGCGCTTTACCTGCATTAACTCATTTCATGTCCACAGCAGTTTAATTATGTCCTCGAGAACATACTTTATGTGGTTTCAGTCTTAAATTTATTGAGACTTGTGTTTTTTTTTTTTTTTTAAAGATTTTATTTATTATTTCACAGAGAGAGACAGCAAGAGAGGGAACACAAGCAGGGGGAGTGGGAGAGGGAGAAGCAGTCTTCCTTTATAATTTATATTATTTATAATATAAATAATATATTTAAATATAAATACTTTATATTTAAAGTATGTTTCTTGTAGGGCACCGGGGTGGCTCAGTTGGTTAAGCGACTGCCTTCGGCTCAGGTCATGATCCTGGAGTCCCGGGATCGAGTCCCGCATCAGGCTCCCTGCTCGGCAGGGAGCCTGCTTCTCCCTCTGACCCTCCCCCCTCTCATGCTCTCTCTATCTCATTCTCTCTCAAATAAATAAATAAAACCTTAAAAAAAAAGTATGTTTCTTGTAGGCAGCATATGGTCTTGCTTTTTTTTTTTTTAATCAATATGACTATTTCTACCTTTTAGTTGGGGTGTTTAGGTCATTTATATATGTTTATATATTTAAGTATTTGTATTTAATTCAAGTCTACCATCTTGCTTTTAGTTTTTTCATTTGTCCCATCTATTCTTCGCACTGTTTTTCTTTTCCTGACTCCTTTTGGATTATTTAAGTATTTTTTAAGAACCTTGTTTTATCTCCATTATTGACTTATTAACTGTATCTCTTTGTGATTATGCTAGGGTTTGCCATATATAGGTTTCATTTCATGTATCATGTTAGAACCTTACAACGATATACTTATATTTCTCCCCCCATGTCTGTTAGCTTTTGTTGTCATACATTTGACTTTTATTGTTATTATGAACTCTACAATATACTGATTATTTTGCCTTAAACAATCTTTGAAAGACTGTGAAAATGAGCAAAAAATGTCTTTTATGTTTACCTGCATATTTAACATCATTAGCACTCTTCATTCCTTTGTGTAGATTAAAATCTACAAATGGTTTTTTTTGGCCTGAAGAACTTCCTCTAACAGGTCTTGTATTGCAGATCTTCTGACAAGGAATCTTGTAAATTTTGTTTATCTGAAAAATACTTTATTTTGCCTTCATTTTTTTTTTTTGAAAGGTATTTTGGCTGGGTATAGAATTACAGGTTAACAGTTTTTTTCTGTCCGTACTTAAAGATGTTGCTTTGGTATATTCTGCCTTGTGTAATTTATGATGAGAAGTCTGCTTTTAACTCTGTTCCTCTGTATGTAATATGTTTTGCTTTGGTTTGGTTTTTTTGGTGTGTGTGGCTACTCTATAAATATTTCCTCTTAAGCATTGGTGTTCATCAATTTGATTATGATGTGCATGGTTTTCTTTTTGTTATTTATTCAGATTTTTTCACTTTTCCCTATTTTCTGGGACTCCAATTACACATTTATGTTGGACTACTTGATAATGTCACTGATACCTTGTTCATTTTTTTTTTTTTTAATATTTTCTCTCTGGTGCTTTATTTTGGATAGATTCTATTGCTACGTTTTCAAGTTCTCTCTCTCATATGTAGCATCTAGCCTGCTGTAAATACTATCCTATGTATTTTTCATTTCAATTAGATTTGGGTACCAACCTAACAATATCAAATCTCTGATTGCCTCTGGAATAAACCTTAGGAACCCTGACCTTTGTCTTCCACAGTGGTTGTCTCCATCAGAGGCAACTGAGAGTTTCATATCAAAGGAAATTTGGTTTGCACCTCCACAATTCTATGAAATAAGAAGACTGGGAAACTTTGCCTCTCTCTCTGACTTGCACAAATTTTGTTTGGACGGTGCATCGGAAGGAATGGAAAGATGGCTGCCGATCACATTTTTAACTGCTGATGCAGTGCTCCAGCTTTTACCAGGTAAGTCAGTGAAGCATCAGTGCTTTTTCACATTTAGTATTCACACTCAATGCACGGGGCTGTATGGCAGTATTGCCCAACACAGAGACATGAATTATCATCTGTTTTACACAATACAGCAGTTTATTAAGGTCTAATTCTATAAAATATCCATAGTGTTTATTATAACCAAAAGTTCTGATAATTCACCTTATCCACACACACATACATTTATGTAAGTGTTTCCCAGACATTGACACTTTTTTACATTTTTTACATTTATTATCTCACTTTTTTACATTTTAATTTTGAATCATGAGAATAAACTATGAAGTTGAGAACTTCTGTCTTCAAGTACACTTTATTAAGAACTGGATTTGTGAGCAATTGTCAATTTATTTGAATTGGGGAGTTTGTTGGTAGTCAATTGTTGGGCAAGTGCCAGGTGGGGGTTTTTATGGCAGTTTAGAGCAGGGCTTTGTGACCTGTCTCCTGGCTCCTTGGCTCAGTTCTCAGAATAGCAATGATATTTGTTCCTCATCTTACAGTGGGATAGTTTAGTGCTTTTGATGTGTAAAGGTAATTTCTGTAATTTAACCTTAAAATTGTTAGAACAGCCCACATTGAAACCCAAAAATATATGGATATCAAGGCCAATATTAATATTGACTAGGAAAAAGCGAGTCATGGGCCAGTCTAAAACTGATAGGTCGTGATGAAAAAATACCAGTCATAAATATTTATGTGCCCAAAGAAAATTCTTGGCTGGGGAATGGGGGGGTGGGGGATGTGGGTATTAAAAACACAAGAAAGAAATTTAGGTAAGCTCATAAAATTAGAGTTACTTAACACCTATTTCAGTTCCAAACACAACATAGATGAAAATAAATACCAATGTGTATGTCACTAACGTATTGGAATGTTTTATAAAATAACACTGTGTAATCAAAATATTTTTCAGGAGATGAGCTGTACTTAGAAGATTCAGAATTTTTAGAAAATGTTATGTCCTCTGAAAAAAAGACTGAAGAAATCATGAAGGAAGGCAAGACATTTCACCGACTAGTGTTACACAGCCACCATGTGTATAATCTCCACGTGACTATCCATTCGAAGTATAAGCAGGTTTATCCTAAGACCTATGTGATAAGTAAGAGCCATTTGTAGAGTACTGCTTATTTGTACTTGGTTGACTGCTTGAAGTTTTCCTGTGGAATACTGAGGGTTGACGAGACTTGCTTGGAGCATAAGGACCCCCCCAGAAGTTATAGTACAGTCTTTCACGTTTCAAGTGCATTGGAGCACTTCCTTGCTTATTTCATTCTTCAAACCTTACAGTATTCCACAAGTATCAATAAAGTGCTAATGATCTTGCTCCCAGATTGAGGAAAAAACCTTTCACAAGGGTTTCCGCTTCTGTATCATTTTATTATCAGAAGTTTAAATAAGATGTCCGGTATATTAGCACTTCCCTTGATGTGTTTAGGAGATGGATCCATGACCCCCTTCGATTTGCTGCTGGAATTAGTTGAAGGGTGTCTGATTACACAGGGGACAGTACACTGAGCCGACCTTCAAGTGACAGGGTCATTATTTTCTTGTATGTCTTTAGCTTGATGATTAACCTTCAATTCTGTTTACTACCAAATGGCCTTAGTTGTTAGGTTTACCAAATGGGAAACCTATTTTAAAGAAATATGAAGCCATCACAGAAGCCATAATTATTTTTACTCTGGAGCAGTAGCTAATGAATACAAAGAGATTAAAGATCTGTAGAACTAGTCATCATTCAGTGGCATTTTATTAATGATGCTTATTTTCAATATTTTTAATATGGGTAATTTTTTCATGTTCTCTCTTAAGAGGAATACGGTTTTGATTAAAGATGGGAAATGACTAAGACATCAATTCTGTTTCAGATCCTTGACGATATTATGCATCATACAATGAAATTTTATTTTTCATGAAGTGTCTTAGTTTTCCTACCTGTAAAATAGAGGTATTGATAAATAAGGTATATGTGTATTACTTGATCTTGGCTAGAGGAATACATCTAGATTAGTGGTTCTCCACTCAGGGCACTTTTGCCCCTCAGGAGACATTTGGCAGTGTCTGGAAACATTTTTGGTTGTGAGTGAGATGCTTCTACCACCTAGTAGGGAGAGGCCAGGGATGTGGTTAAATAGCCTACAATGAATAGGACAGCTCTCCACAATAATTATCTGGTCAAGGTTAAGAAACTCTGATCTAAAGTAAAATCTGTTTTCTTCAGTGAATGGTTCCAATATGTAAATTTTGAGAACCATATACTGTTAGCATTCCCTCTGGCTTCTGGACCTACAGAAGTTCTCCTTACTGATTTTTGGCTTTGGGCATAATACTCTTTCATTCTCAGAGAAAACAGAATGTTATAGCTGGAAGAGAACTCACTGAACACCTTTCTTTTGCCAGTTAGAAAACTGAGAAACAGATTCACACAGCTTGTTAGCGCCATAACTAAGTAGAACCTGATGCTTTGTCAAGCAGGTGACATCTGTTATCTACCACCAAAAGCAGAAATGGTAACAACTCTGCCCACTGCGCCTTGGTATCATAGTCACCAAGTAAAGCACAGCACAGCCAAGCATTGGATGAAATAATGCTGTATTCACATAGAGAAGAGGCAGAGCAGAATCCACTCCAGTAGTTCATGTCAGGCCCCCACGGCCCGCAGGTATTCCCTCTGCAGCTGAAAGAAGGCATTTGGCCTGCAAACACCCCTGTTGTGCTACAGAAGGACCCCATCTTCTCCTGCAATGGGCAGATACAGTCGTGGGACTGGCCAGGGTCCTATGACACACGTGCTTACGCAGAGCAAAGGAGGACAACATTGAGTCTGAGACAGGGAAACACATCCCACACGAGGCAATGAGGCCAGCACAGGCTGTGAGGACTCTTTCTGTTGGTAGGGGAGTGTTCCAGGCTCACTTAGGTGTCTGGGAGAGAGTCAAAAACTGCATGGTACCGCCTTTCCCAACCCTCCTAGCCCTGCACCCTTTTTGCTGGAGTTACGTAATTCAGTGGGTGATTTTAGGAGACGTGACAAAGTAATGTGACGTAGTTTTCTTCGTAACGATGTATTTTTGTCTCTTTCTCATCTGAATGAAACCTTGTCTCCTTCCAAGAATTCCTTTTGGAAGACTGTCCCATGACTTCCTACCTGTCGTGATACCCTAAGGCCCCAACACAAAATAATAGGGCCGTCCTCATGAGCCAAAAAAGAGTGTTTTAGAGCCCAGCTTGCGAGAGTTTGTGGCATTTACCATATGCTCTTTCTTACCTCATGTATTCAAGCCACCTAGGCCTCAGATGCAGAAGCAGGAAGCTGATCATGTGTCCCTACTCCTCCTCCTTTTAGATCCCTTCCTGCCCATGCTGGCATCCCTACTCCATGCCATCTCATCCACCACAGAGCCAGGAAAACTCATTTTCTATGATATTCTACAGTCTCTTGAAACCAAAGTTACAAACTCAGGAATAAATACAAAGTCAGTATTCATTTCCATTACCTACCTTCTTTTGCTGATTCCTTTGAATGACTTTCACAAGAATCCAAAACTGGGCAGGCATCAGCATTTCAGGTTAACATGTCTCGTCCTCACAGTTCTTTGTTAATAAAAATAAGAGTGCCCGGGGCGCCTGGGTGGCTCAGTTGGTTAAGCGGCTACCTTCGGCTCAGGTCATGATCCTGGAGTCCTGGGATCAAGCCCCGTGTCCGGCTCCCTGCTCAGTGGAGAGCCTGCTTCTCCCTCTCCCTCTGCCTGCCACTCTGCCTACTTGTGTTCTCTTTCTCTCTCTGTCAAATAAATAAATAAAATCTTAAAAAAAAAAAATTAAAAATAAGAGTGCCCTATACTGTGGGAGACAAAAAGGGCTCAGATATAAGAGGACTTCTCTTCCGAGGGATTTTGGGGTGGGGGAGCCCTCACATTTGGGCATATGTAGTTATTTACTGTCTCTTCTCAAACCTCTATTTTGTTTTTAACTTCTCTGCAACTGTTGGCAGTTTTCCACTCCTCCTTCCTCCTCTTTAACCACTCGTCCTCTCTCTAACTTCTCCTCCAACTGACCCTTAGCTCTTAGAGCCTCTCAGTACCTGTTCTGAGACCCTCTTCTGTCCTTGGGTGAGGTAAGCAACTTCCAGGTCACATCCTTTAAAAAGAAAACTGCTTGCTCTCCACTTTCTCTTTTCCCTTCTCAATGGCTGAACATTGTGACAACTGGAGCAGCTCCCTGGGACCCTGAGACAGAAGCCAGGTGTTAGGACATAACTGCCTGCCAGATTTGGGCTGCTCACCTCTTGAATGTTATGTGAAAGAAAATAGAAGCCACTACATTTTGGGGTCTCTTTGTTAAAACAGTTAAGCTTGTTTCCTAACCTATAATTTTCCCTTTTAAGCAGGTTCCCTCAGCACAGTCTTCCCTATATCAGAAATCTACGAGTTATTTAAGCTAAAAATATCAGTCATTCTCGATTCCTCCTTTTCCTTTATATTCAGGTGACTAGCAAGTCCTGTTGATTCTGTTGCCCACAATTATCTTGAATTTCCCATCTTCTGTCCTCTGCAGGGCCATCACCTTAGTTGAGCATAGTTCTGTCTTACCTAGCCAACTCTTTAACAGCCCTATAACCAATGTAAGAGCTAGTCTCTCCATCTTCATTCTTAACCTCATGATGAATTCTCTCCTATTGAACTGGAAAAGTGCTCTTGACATTGAAATGTAAGCCATGTCCTGTCACTGCCTTCATTAAAACCTTTCAGTGGCTTTTCTTCACACTTAAAAACTGAATTTACTGTGGCCTGCAAGGCCTCACCTTTCTCTCTGATTTCATATACCCTTCTCCTTCTACACTCCCATCAGAAGGGTCTTCTTTCTGTTCCTTGATTACTCAAAGTTCTTTCCCACCTCAGGATCTTTGCACATACTGTTGCCTTGAAACAAACGTGGATCTCTGACTTTTTGTTCTTAAGTCTCTCTGTTACTACTACCTCAGGAAAACAGATGAGGATGAGCACCCAACATGTCGATTGTTGGCATGTATAAAAGAAGATTCCAGGACAAAGGGAAGAAAAGTATTATTTAGAGAGAATAAAATTTATTCGAGCTGAAGAAAAATGTTGATCTTCAGATAAAAAGGTCCTGGTGCTGTCAAAGGAAAATTAACAAAAATTGTCCAATATCTGGATGATATTTTGAATTTTAAAGATAATGCAGATTTTCAGGAAGAAATAGAGGAGATTGCTCACAAAGGTAGAAAATCGGGCTTCTGAGTGTGTGTCACAGAGTAACAAGATATACTGAGCCGGAAAAGGATGTGTGTAGTCAGTAATTCTATTGTGTGAAAGTCACGGATACAATTTTCATTTACATATGGGCTCTGAAAATTCCACCTGTTCTGAAAAAATTCACTTGATAGAAATATTATGGATAACTGAGAGATTAATCAAAACAAAAACTTTTTAAGGTAGAAGTATGTGGTAGAAGTCCTAATGGTGAGTGTGGCAATCAATTAAATATAGGAAGTAAATGTGAATAATATGTCTATAAAGTATTGTAAATGTTTTTAAAAATCCATATTTTATAAATTCAAAATGGTTGAAAGACTTAAATGTGAGACAGGAAACCATCAAAATCCTAGAGAAGAACATAGGCAACAACCCTTTTGACCTCGGCTGTTGCAACTTCTTGCTAGATACATCTCCAAAGACAAGGGAAACAAAAACAAAAATGAACCATTGGGACTTCATCAAGATAAAAGTTTTCTACACAGTGAAGAAAACAACAAAACTAAAAGGCAGCCTACAGAATGGGAGAAGATATTTGCAAATGACATATCTGATAAAGAGTTAGTATCCAAAATCCATAAAGAACTTACCAAACTCAACACCCAAAAAACAATCCAGCTAAGAAATGGGCAGAAGACATGAATAGACATTTTTCCAAAAAAGACATCCACATGGGCTGACAGACACATGAAAAAATGCTCAATATCACTCATCACCAGGGAAATACAAATCAAAAATCAAAACTATGATGAGATACCACCTTACACCAGTCAAAATGGCTAAAATCAACACAGGAAGCAACAGATGTTTGCAAGGATGCACAGAAAGGGGAACCCTCTTACACTGTTAGTGGGAATGCAAGCTGGTGCAGCCCCTCTGGAAAACAGTATGGAGGTTCCTCAAAAAGTTAAAAATAGAACTACCCTATGATCCAGCAATTGCACTACTAGGTATTTACTCAAAGGTTACAAAAATACTGATTTGAAGAGGCACATGCACCCCAGTGTTTATAGCAGCACTATCTACAATAGCCAAACTATGCAAAGAGCCCAAATGTCCATTGACTGATGAGTGGATAAAGAAGAGGTGGTATATATATTATATATTATATGGTGGTATATATGGTTTTGTGGTAACAAATACCTGTGTAACTGCTCACTTTGTCAGCATATATACTAAAATTGGAACAATACAGAGAAGATTAGCATGGCCTCCGTGCACAGATGACACGTAAATTCATGAAGCATTCCATATTTTGGGGGATTGAGGGGTGCACTTGTCGTGATGAGCACCAGGTGATTAAAATAAAGACTTAAAAAAAAAAAACCTACGTAAGTGTTTTTAAATGCAAAAGTAGCTAGTAGAATTTAAAAAAGAAAGGTAGGGGCACCTGGGTGGCTCAGTCGTTAAGCGTCTGCCTTTGGCTCAGGTCATGATCCCAGGGTCCTGGGATCGAGCCCAGTGTTGGGCTCCCTGCTCAGCAGGAAGCCTGCTTTTCCCTCTCCCACTCCCCCTGCTTGTGTTCCCTCTCTTGCTGTGTCTCTCTCTGTCAAATAAATAAAATCTTTAAAAAAAATAGAAAGGTCACTTTTCAAGTCATTCAAAAACAAAACATAACCCCTAAATGCAAAAGATAGAAAACAGTGTAAGTGGTAACGAAACAAAAGCCAAAGGCTTACAGTGAAATGATTGAAGTAGGAATAATGTCAACCATGACAATATACAAAAATGGGTTAAATTTTTCAGATATGAAAACTCTTAAGTGTCTTAAAGCCTAATTAACTAGAAAAAGAACCAACCAAGCCCAAAGTTAGCAGATCAAGGGAAATAATGATTACAGCAGAAATCAATGAAGAGACAGGCAAATAATAGAAAAGGTTAACAAAACTAAGAGTTTGCTCTTGAAGAGACAGACAAAATTAACAAGCCTTTAGCTAGTCTAAAGAACAGAAAGAGTACCCAAATCAATAAATTTATAAATGAAAGGGGAGACATTACAACAGACACCAAAGAAATAGAAAGGATCATAAGAAACTACTATGAACGACTATATGCCAACAAACTGGATAACTTAAAAAGGATAAATCTCTAGAAACATAGAACCTACCAAAACTGAATCCAGAAGAAATAAAAAATCTGAACAGACCAATAAGAGATAAGATTGAATCCGTAACCAAAAACCTCCCAAAAAAGAAAAGCTCAGGACCACATGACCTTACTAGTGAATTTTACAAAACGTTTAAAGAAGAGTTAATACCAGTCCTTCTGAAACATTTCCAAAAAATTGAAGAAGAGGTGGGACGCCTGGGTGGCTCAGTCGGTTAAGCATCTGCCTTTGGCTCAGGTCATGATCCCAGGATCCTGGGATCGAGTCCCGCGTCGGGCTCCCTGCTCTGCGGGGAGCCTGCTTCTCCCTCTGCCTCTGTCTCTCTCTGTCTCTCATGAATAAATAAATAAAATCTTTAAAAAAAAAAAAATTGAAGAAGAGGGACTATTCCCAAACTCAAAAGGCCAGGATTACCCAGATATCCAAGCCATATAATGACACTACAAGAAAGGACTACAGGACAATATCTCTGATGAATATAGATGCAAAAATTCTTTTTTTAAAATAAAGATTTCATTCATTTGAGAGAGAGAACACAACCTGGGGAGAAAGGGAGAGGGAGGAGCAGGCTCCCCTCTGAGCAAGGAGCCCAATGAGGGGATTGATCCCAGGACCCTGGGATCATGACCTGAGCTGAAGGCAGACGCTTAACTGACAGAGCCACCCAGGCACCGCTATAGGTGCAAAAATTCTTTTTTTTTTTTTTTTAAGATTCTCCCCACTTATTTGACAGAGAGAGAGCACAAGTAGGCAGAGTGACAGGCAGGTGGAGAGGGAGAAACAGGCTCTCCGCCGAGCAGGGAGCCAGATGCGGGGCTCGATCCCAAGACCCCAGGATCATGACCTGAGCCAAAAGCAGCCGCCTAACGGACTGAAGCCACCCAGGCCCCTAGGTGCAAAAATTCTAAACAAAATACTAGCATACTGAATTCAGCACATTAAAAGGATCATAAACCATGATCAAGTAGGATTCATCCCTGGGATGCAAGGATGGTTCAACAAATGTAAACCAATAAATATAATACATCATATTAATAGAATAAAAGACAAAAATCACCTGATTATCTCCATAATTGCAGGAAAGCATTTGATAAAATTCAACATCCATTCATGATAAAAACTCAATAATAATGTACCTCAACATGACAAAAGCCATAGATGACAAGCTCATAGCCAACATCATACTCAGTGGTGAAAGGTTGAAATATTTTTCTCTAAGATCAGGAACAAGACAAGGGTGCCCACTCTCACCACTACTATTCAACATAATACTACTAGAAGTCCTAGCCAGAGCAGTCAGGCAAGAAAAAGAAGTAAAAGACATTAGAATTGGAAAGGACAAAGTAAAATTATCTCTATTTGCAGGTGACATGATTTTATATACCTAGAAAAATATATGTATAAAATCCTAAATATTCCACTGAGAAACTTAGATCTAATCAATAAATTCAGTAAAGTTGTAGGATACAAAGTCAACATACAAAAATCATGAGCATTTTTTAAAAGATTTTATTTATTTATCTGACAGAAAGAGAGAGAGCGAGAACAGGAACACAAGCAGGGGGAGTGGGAGAGGGAGAAGCAGGCTTCCCGCTGAGCAGGGAGCCTGATGTGGGGCTCGATCCCAGGACCCTGGGTTCATGACCTGAGCCAAAGGCAGACGCTTAACGACTGAGCCACCCAGGCGCCCCAAAAATCAGTAGCATTTCTGTACATTAAAAATTATCTAGGGGCGCCTGGGTGGCTCAGTTGGTTAAGCGACTGCCTTCGGCTCAGGTCATGATCCTGGAGTCCCTGGGTCGAGTCCCACATCGGGCTCCCTGCTCGGCGGGGAGTCTGCTTCTCCCTCTGATCCTCCCCCTCTCATGCTCTCTGTCTCCCATTCTCTCTCTCAGATAAATAAATAAAAAATCTTTAAAAAAAATTATCTAAAAAAGAAATAAAACAATCTCATTTACAATAGCATCAAAAATAATGAAATACTTAGGAATAAGTTTAACCATGGAGGTGAAAGATCTCTACACTGAAACTATAAAACATTGATGATGAAAACTGAAGAAGACACAAATGGAAAAGACAGCATGGATTGGAAGAATTAATATTGTTAAAATGTCCCCACAACCCCGTATCATGTATAGATTCAGTCAATCCCTATGAAAATTTCAATGACATTTTTTTTTGCAGAAATAGAAAAAAAAATCTTAAAATTCATGCAGAACCATAAAAGACCCCAAATAGCAAAAGCAGTCCTGAGAAAGAAAAACAAAGCTGGAGGCATTACACTTCCTGATTTCAAACTATATTGCAAAGCTATCACAATGGTATGGCACTGGCATACTAAGCAGACACACAGATCGATGGAATAGAATCAAGAACTCAGAAATAAAGCTATGCATATACAGTCAACTAGTATTTGACAAAAGAGAGCCAAGAATACTCAATGGAGAAAACCTAGTTTCTTCAATAAATGGTGTCAGGAATATCAGGTACTCACATGCAAAAGAATGAAACTAGACCCCTGTCTTTTTTTTTTTTTTTTTAAGATTTTTATTTATTTTTTAGAGAGCGAGCGAGAGAGAAACAGCATGAAAGGGGAGAGGGTCAGAGGGAGAAGCAGGCTCCCCACTGAGCCGGGAGCCTGACGTGGGACTCGATCCCAGGACCCTGGGATCATGACCCGAGCAGAAGGCAGACGCTTAACCATCTGAGCCACCCAGGCGCCCTAGACCCCTGTCTTATATTATTCATAAAAATTAACTAGAAATGGATTAAAAGCTGAATTGAATGTGAAACATGAAACCATAAAACTCCTAAAAGAAAACATAGAAAAAAGGCTTATTGACATGGGTCTTGGCAATAATTTTTTGGAAATGACACTTAAAACACAACAACAACAACAACAAAAACAAGTGGGACTACATTAAACTGAAAATCTGCACAGCAAAAAAAAAAAAAAACCAATCAGCAGAATGAAAAGGCAAACCACATATCTGATAATGTTAATATCCAACATACATAAGAAACGCATACAACTCAGCCAGGAAAATCCAATTAAAACATGGACAAAGGATCTGAATGGACATTTTTCCAAAGAAGATATTCAGATGGCCAGCAGGTACATGAAAAAATGCTCTACAACAGTAATAGGAAAGTGCAAATCAAAACCACAATGAGATATCACCTCACACCTATTGGAATGGTTATCATCAGAAAATCGAGAGCGCAAGTGTTGATGAAGAGGTGGAGAAAAGTGAAGCCCTGTGCACTGTTGGTGGGAATGTGAACTGGTACAGCCACTAAGGAAAACAGTATAGAGGTTCCTGAAAAATTAAAAGTAGAACCACATGATGCAGCAATCCCACTCCTGGGGATATATCCAAAATGAAATCACTATCCTGAAGAGATATCTGCACCCCTATGTTTATTACAGCACTATTTATAATAGCTAGGACATGGAAACAACCTATCCATAGATGGATGAATGGTTAACAAAAAGGTGGAGCACTATTATGTTCAGATACTCATATGTAAATGTGTATGTTCTAATATATATAATATATGTAATGTTAATTAATTATATATGACAGAATACCATTCAGCCATAAAAAAGAAGGAAGTCCTGCCATTTGTGAAACACGGATGGACCTTGAGGGCAATATGCTAAATGAGATAAATCAGACAGAGAAAGACAAATACTGTATGATCTCACTTATATGTGGAATCTAAAAAACAAAACAAAACAACACCAAACCCATAGAAACAGAGATCAGATTTTTGGTTGCCAGAGGTGGGTGGTGGTGCAGGAATTAGTGAAGGTGGTCAAAAGGTACAAACTTCCAGCTATAAGATAATTAAGTTCTAAGGATGTTATGTACAATGTGAGGACTATAGTTAATATTTGAAAGTTGCTAAGAGAGTAGATCTTAAAAGTTCTCATCACAAGGAAAATACTGTAACTCTGTGAGGTGACAGGTGTTAATTAAACCTACTGTTTAGTTACTATATTTCATAATATATACATATATCAAATCACTATATTATACACTTTAGACTTATACAATATTATACGTCAACTATATCTCAAACTGAAAACTAAACCTGTCATTTAAAACAATTCTGTGGGAGGGCTAAAAGTAAAAAGAAAAAACAAGAAAAGCTTAGAGGGTATTAATCAGATGAAGTATCAACGTACAAAGCAGTAAATGGGACAACGGTTAATTTTAGTTTGATAGTGTATAGTTCAAAATGGAGATGTGAGAACCTTCTTGCAGTGAGTAACACAATATTGAGCTATTTTAGTATATGTGCTGCCGAAGCAAGCACAATATTGAGCTATTAAAAATACATAAGAGAGGCACCTGGCTCAGTCGTTAAGCATCTGCCTTCGGCTCGGGTCGTGATCCCAGGGTCCTGGGATCAAGCCCCACATTGGGCTCCCTGCTGAGCAGGGAGCCTGCTTCTCCCTCTCCCACTCCCCCTGCTTGTGTTCCTGTTCTCGCTATCTCTTTCTGTCAAATAAATAAATAAATCTTTTAAAAAATACATTAGAAACAGGGATAATCTGACAGATGTATAATATTAGTGGGAACCATGAACAAGGCATTCTCTGACAGACAGATCAAGTCCATGGAAGATAACTGAGGTGTCTGGGAAAAACACTGGGCAAGCACCAGGCTTCTATCTTTGGGTTATGATGCCATGACCGTAACATCCACTCTCTCAATTGATGCAAAACGTTTAAGAAATAAAAGCAAAACAATTTCTTTTCTTAAAATCAACTGACAAATGATTAAGCCAGCTTTGGGGCCAAACTGCTTTTTCTTTCCTTTTTGTCAAAATGATGAGACTATTTTTTTAAAAAATTTTTTGAAGATTTTATTTATTTATTTGACAGAACTAGAGAAGTGTAGACCTTGAATTTTTTTTTTTTTTTTTTTGGTCATGGGTTTACTTGGTAGCATTTTATTTGGGATTTCAGCACCTATGTTGAGAAGTGGAATTAGTCTGCAGTTCTTTGTGTTATCTTTGTCGGGTTTTAATATCTCAGGACTTAACTGCCTTATGAAAATGCACTGAGAGCCTTTTCATCTTATTATGTTATGGAGTAATTTTTTTTTAAGATTTTGTTTTTAAGCAATCTGTACACCCAAGGGCTCAAATCCACAACCCCGAGATCGAGTCACATGCTTCACCCACTGAGCCAGCCAGGCACCCCTGTGGAGTAATTTTTTTTATTGAGATATAATCAACGTATTACATTACTTTCAGGTGCACAACACAATGATTTGATATTTGTATATATTTTGAAATGATCACCATAAGTCTAATTGTCCCCATACATAGTTAAAAAAAATTGGTTTCTGGTGATGAGAACTTCTAAGATCTACTCTCTTAGCAACTTTCAAATATGCAATACAGTATTATTAACTATAGTCACCATGCTGTACATCACATACCCATGACTTACTTATTGTGGAGTAATTTCTGAAACAAGGCTTCCCACTAGCTAGTGGGGGTATGGGGGGGGGACAGGTTACAGGTACAGATACTGATCCTCTTCAGCCTCAAGAGGACTAGGAAGCGCGATGGAGAAATACTTCCATTTTCTGTGAGATGTGTTGTGAAAAAGTTTGGAAAACATCATATTGTAGCATGGGTTCTAGTCAAAAGAAAAAGAAATGTTGACCGCACAATAAGAACTGGGAGACATCTGCATTTTCTTTGGGGCTTGGGAACTGTTCCTGGGACCTCCTGTTTAAATAAGATCTCATCCTGGGGCCCTTGGGTGGATCAGTCAGCTAAGTGTCTGCCTTCAGCTCAGGTCATGATCCTGGGGTCCTGGGCTCCAGCCCGGCATTGGGCTCCCTGCTTCTCCCTGCCCCTCTGCTGCTCCCCCTGCTTGTGCTTTCTCTCACTCTCTCCTGCTCTGTCAAATAAATGAAATATTTAAAAAATATATTTATAAATTTATATATATTTATATATGTAATATATAAAAATATATTTATAATAAAATAAATATATATATATAAAAGATCCGATCCTTTCACACCTCTTTGACAAGGTCTGGAGCTTTCAGGTTTATTGGTCCTGCCAGGTGCCTCCACTGGAGGTGAAGCCTGGTTAGTCCTATTCAGCAACAGGTGAACTTCATGTACTCAGCAGTTGTGTTTTCCTCCTGACTGGAGGTCCACACACCTCTCCTCTCCAATTCTCCTGCCTGAGACTTTAAGCAGATGATGTTGCTTGACCTTGTGAAATCTAACAAAATTTTAAAACTGGACGCTTTTGTGAGCATTGTTTCTCAGAACCCCACAATTGCCATGCTCTCTTAAAACTGGTGCAATTTGTTTTTGCCATCTTTTGGTTTCCCTTACTAGCAAATTAATGCCTTTTGACATGGGCTTAAAATTCTTTGTTTTTTCAGTCAAGATATTGAAGAATTCACCTATAAAACCACATAGGCCTGGCATTTTTATCATTTATTTATTTTAGCTGTGGTTCCTTTGTTTGTTTGTTTTAATTTTAGAGAGAGAGTGCCCCAGAGGAGATAGGGTCAGAGGGAGGGAGAAGCAGACTCCCCACTGAACAGGGAGTCCGCCGCGGGACTTGATCCTGGGACTCCAGGATCATGACCTGAGCCGAAGGCAGTGGCTTAACCAACTGAGCCACCCAGGCGCCCAGTGGTTCCTTTGATTTCATTTTTCTTCTTGTTTGTTGGCTTATTCAAGTGTTGGAGTAATGAAAGCTGACCCTCTCTGAGTGCGTCTTGGATGTCCTTTATTTCAGAGTGTGACCCCATCTAATTGTGAGCGTCATTTTTTAGGTGAGAAAAACAGGCGTCCAGGTGTTCAAAATTTAGAGAACTCTTTGGTGCCTCAACAACAACAAATACACGTGCGGGGAAGAGCCCGGCCCAGGAGGCTGCAGTTTGGTGGCCAGAATGACCAGTGACAGAGTCTGGGGGAGCCCTGCCGCTGCCGGCCAGGTGGGAGGAAATCTGGGACCCGAAGCAGGAGGCGGAGGTGGGTGGGTGGGGAGGGGATGTTGCCAGGAGCCCCCTCCCCCCCAACTCCCCCTCCCCAGCCTTGTATTAATGACCGGCTGTGCCTCTTCTCCACCCTTAGGGCCACCAAGTGGGGGCGGGTCCGGCGAGACCTCTGCCCGTCAACCGCGAACTGATTCGGGACGGGTGAGACGCCTGGGGGGGGGAGAACCACGTGACGCCGGGCGCCGCCGGCTGTGCGACCCCTGCGAGTCTCCTCCCAGCGCCCCCGCCCCGCCCCGCCGCGCCCGGCGTGTGCGCAGGGCGGCCGGCAGTTGTTCAGGCCGTTGGCGCAGCGCGGGCTTTCTGGAAGCCTCGGGGTTGCGCGGCCGGGGCGGGCGCGGGGGCGCGGTGCCCGAGCCCCGAGCGCGCCCCTGGCGGCGTCCTGTTGGGAGGGCGCGGAGGGTCGCGGGTGGTGCGCAGCGGGCGGGCGTGTGGGGCCCGGGGCCAGAGCCGGGCGCGCCGGGGGCCCCCGCAGAGTGCCTTCCGAGTAGTGAGTGGCGACGGGAAGACCCGGGAAGGGACGCGGCCGCGACGGCGC
Source organism: Mirounga leonina (assembly GCF_011800145.1). NCBI lineage: Eukaryota > Metazoa > Chordata > Mammalia > Carnivora > Phocidae > Mirounga > Mirounga leonina. The sequence continues at coordinate 6,662,664 of NW_023270459.1, read as the reverse complement.
TTGTCTCCCCACGCCGGTCCTCCGGCGGCGAGCGACGCGCGGGGAAGATGCTCGAGGTGCTGGTGCTGAAGGTGAGCGAGCGCCCCGCCCTGGCCGGCCGCCCTCTCCCCGCGCAGGGGCCGCCCCGGCTGGTCACGCCACGCGGGGCTTCGGACCCATGCGTGGGTCGCCAGATGGGATCCCGGGCCCCCGATTGCAGATCCACAACACGAGATTTCAGTTCAGGTGTGCCCATGTATTTTTTGGAACACAGTAAAAAGTTACCATTCGTCCGAAACTCATTTACTAACTGCAATCTTAGGGGGCAGGACGGACCGTAACCCCTTCTCCCACGCTCACCCGGCCCGGGAGGTGCTGGCGGAGAGCCCCCTGGGCCCCCGGTCCTTGGACATGGGGACCCTCACCTGGTCCCCTCGCCCGACAGGGGTCCTCTCCAGTGGGTCCCCACTAAGGGGCCCCTCGTCGCAACCACCGCTCCACACACGCCCATCCCGGCTTCACGCGGGAAACCCTGCTCGCTCGCGCCCTGAAACTCTGGCGGCCCCCTCCCCACGCGTGCGCCCCGGGGCTCCGATCCTCAGTCCTCGGAGCGGCGTGAAGGCAGGTGGGGCCGCCGGCAGCTGCAGTTTCGTGTCTCAGGTAAGATGCAGGAGACTGAAGGCATGGCGTGTTCGCAAGGTTAGTTGGAGGGAGGAGTTTACGAACCAGGGCAAAGCCGGTGGGTTTCGGTCTCTGGGAAAAGGAAATACAAATCATTAAAAAAAAAAAAAAAAAAAAAAACCCATGCTTCTGTGGGCAGAGGAGAGGAACGTACCAAATGATGGGATTTTAAAAAACCATCAATTTTCCCGCTCCTCTTTTAGGTCTTACGTAATTTATATTTTGGTTCTTACCTGTTTATCCTCAGCAAATTTTAATACAATATAGGAGTAGTTCTCTAAGTGTGGTGCAGGTTACCAGTTATAGTGCTCCAGGTTAATTTAGCTTTTACATGGATAAATTTTTTTCCCCCAAGTGCCCATCAGTAGATGAATGGAGAAGCAAAGTGTGGTCTATACATATAATGGAATATTACTCAGCCTTAGAAGCAAAGAAAATTCTGATACATGTTGTAACATGGATGAACCATCACTTGTTAAGTGAAATAAGCCAGATACAAAAGGACAAGTATTGTATGATTTACTTCTGTGAGAGTCCTAGAGTACTTACATTCATAGAGACAGAAAGTAGGGTGTTTGCTCAGGGACTGAGGGGAAGGGGACTTGGGGGATTATTGTTTAAAGGGTGTAGAGTTTCAGTTTTGCAAGCTGAAAGGAGTTTTGGAATGGATGGTGGTGATGGATGTGGTTAATGCCACTGAATATGGTTAAAATGGTAAAATTTTTGTGTATTTTACCACAATTAAAATTATTAAAAATTTTTAAATTTTAATAGTTAATATTTGTAATAGATTTTAGAAATAAAAACAGAACTAGCATTAGAAGTCTGTTAAGATGAGTCTAATGAAGAAAAAGGTGTTGATTAAAAATAATGTATTAAGAAAGCAGCCCAGACAACATGCCATTACGTCAGGGATGAGTTGGGCAGAGTGCGGTGAGACACAGTGGGACTGGCGTCTATGGACTTGCTCCCGGAGAAGGGCTACAGGAGAGAAAGATTAGCCATGGCATCTTTGATAAGAAAGGTGATGGGCGCCGGAAAAGCCCCAGGGCCATTGGTCTTAGAGTCAAGCTGTGTTCTAGCAGGACTGTTGACGTTTCTGGACAGCGAGGCGTGGACCCTTCAAGTGGACAGCTTGTGCCAGGGAGGGGTGGCAGACACAGGTGATGTTCTGAAAGCTGCAGGCTGTGATGTCACTAATGGGGTAAAGCAGCTATTCCTCTGGCTCACACACACAATTTCAGTACTGTCCGTGGAATCCACAAACAGTATTTCAAGAGTGGTTTTCCTACCCAGAGGAGGCCGTGTTGAGAATGAAGGTCCGAGGACCTCTCACGTCAGCATGACTCTGAGTGGGCCAGGTCTTCCTGTTCCGTTTGGAATTGTCACAGCGTTTTAAAATGAACATCTTAATTTTTATAATCGATGTTGGAGAGTTTAAGTTTGACTAAAATACCTGGAGTTATTATGGAAATAACCCAACATACACGAAGGGGAATTGAACAGAAATTAAAGATCAGACTTGGACACACTCATACTACCGAATGTGGAAAATGAGACACTCATGACATTATTGCTCAGGGAAGTAAAAAAGTAAAGGGGAATAACAACGTAGGAAATAACAAAGAAAAAATGGGTTAATCATTCCTGAGAAATAATAAAAAGCACACCTAATTCAGTTAAATCCTAGTAATGATGCGAAATATTGTTATCTTGCCAGATAAATGATTCTGCTTTTATTTGAATAAAATTTAAGTATTCAAGTTTGAATGGTAGGGGTAAAGGAGAAGAAAGTGGACCAAACTTTTATTTAATTAATTAATTTATTTTTTAAAGATTTTATTTATTCAACAGAGCGAGACACAGCGAGAGAGGGAACACAAGCAGGGGGAGTGGCAGAGGGAGAAGCAGGCTTCCTGTGGAGCAGGGAGCCCTACGTGGGGCTCGATCCCAGGACCCTGGGACCATGACCTGAGCCGAAGGCAGATGCTTAACGACTGAGCCACCCCAGGCGCCCCGGACCAAAATTTTATATAGATGATATTTTTCTAATGGAAATACAACAGACAATGTAGGCGAAAAAATGTGTGAGGGTGATTACAATGTGGGCAGTATTGCTTTATAGTCTTGGCTGGAAGCAGACAGTGTCAGAGGTGGGGGCTCCCTATCCTAGTGCACCCACTCCCTTCCAGTAAAGCACGTGTTCTCCTAGCTGGTAAAACTGAATCTGGCCTACAGTTTAGAGGTTTTAGAGGCAATATTTTTTATTTTTTTCTTTTTATTTTTTTTAAGATTTTATTTATTTATTTGACGGAGAGAGACATAGCGAGAGAGGGAACACAAGCGGAGGGAGTAGGAGAGGGAGAAGCAGGCTTCCCGGCGGTGCAGGGAGCCCGATGTGGGGCTCGATCCCAGAACCCTGGGATCACGGCCTGAGCTGAAGGCAGATGCTTAATGACTGAGCCACCCAGGCGCCCCTAGAGGCAATATTTTTTTAAAAAATGAAATATTCTGGCAACTTCAAAGAATCTATGATGCCTTAAAAAAAAAAATTTTTTTTTTTAAAGGTTTTATTTATTTATTTGACACAGAGAGCCAGAGAGAGGGAACACAAGCAGGGAAGCGGGAGAGGGAGAAGCAGACCTCCTGGCTGAGCAGGGAGCCCAATGTGGGGCTCGGTCCCAGGACCCTGGGATCATGACCTGAGCCGAAGGCGTTGAACGACTGAGCCACCCAGGTGCCCCTGCCTTAAAAAAATTTTAAGCATCTTTCCAACTTTGTTTTGAAGTCTTTCAAATATAAAAACAATTTACAAAAACCCTATTGAGAATAACCATATTCTCTACACCCTAATTATTAACATTTTGTTGACCTGCATATTTCTTTATAAATAGTATATATAAAATTATTTGCTTTTTTGCTGAACCATTTGAGAATGAGTTGAGAACTCTAACTCCTTACACATGTATTTCCTAAGAACCAAGACTTTCTCTTACATCATCATGATGTAATTACCCCACTTGAGAAATTTAACATTGATCCAGTACCATAATACATAGTCTCTGTTCAAATTTCTCCATTTGTCCCAAAATGTCTTCTAAAACTTGTTTTTTCTGCTCCAGGATCCAATCAAAAATTGTACATTGCATTTAGTTGTCATGGCCTCTTAGTCTCCTTTAATTTAGGTTAGTTCCCTGGCTTTTTTGTGTCTTTGATGTCATTGAAATTTTGAAGAACAAGGGCAGTTGCTTTGCAAAATATCAGTCATTTCGGATTTGTCTGTTTCTTCATGATTATGTTCAGTTAGGCATTTTTAGTAAAAATACTGCATGGGCAATATCACATCAGAGGACAAGAAGCTTTTAAAATCATTCCTGTGATTAAAAATAATTTAAAATCTAACTTTTTATCAGGAAATATTCTGGACATACCAAGAAGTCTAAAAAATATAATCATAAACACCTGGACATCCACCACTTAGCTTTGTCAAACCTTTTAACATTTTGCCATGTTTGCTTCACATCTTTTTTTTTTTTTTTTAAGATTTTATTTAGAGAGTGTGTGTGTGTGCGTGAATGCAGGTGGGGGAAGGGGCAGAAGTAGAGAATATCGAGCAGACTCCCCACTGAGCGCAGAGCCTAGAGCAGGCCTCGATCTCACAACCCTGTGATTATGACCTGAGCCAAAACCAAGAGTCAGACGCTTAACTGTCTGAGCCACCCAGGCGCCCCTCTTTTTTTTAACCCATAAACTATTTTTTAAATTGAGGTATGATTTATATATGGTAAACTTCATCATTTTTCATGTAGAATTCTGTGACATTTTGAAAAATGGATGCAGTCCTATAACCACCACAATCAGAGAGCAGTCTGTCATCCCTCCATTACCTTATACTCCTTTGTAGTCCCTTCTTTGCCCCTCTCCAAAGCCCCTGCAACCACTGATCTTTATCTTCCCTGTTAGCTTTGCCTTTTCCAGGATGTCGTAAAAATGGAAATGTGCGCACGGAATCACGCAGTAGGACGGAGTCTCTGCATCTGGCTTCCCTGACTTAGTGTATGCATTTGAGACCTGCCTGCCCCGAGGTCGTTGCGTGAATCACGATGTCTTCCTTTTTACTGCTGAGTTGTTGTCCATTGTATGAATATGCAAATTTGTTTGTACTGTCACCAGCTGGAGGCCCTTTGAGTTGTTTCCAGTTTGGGGAGATTATAAATAAAGCTGCTCTAACCTCTACAGACAGGTTTTTGTGTGAACACAAGTTCCATTTCATGGATAAATAACTAGGCTTGGATTACCTGTCTAACTTCATGAGAAAATCTTCCACGGTGACGGTACAATTACGGGTTCCCATCAGCAATGTGTAAGAGTTCTAGCTGCAGGGCGCCTATAATCGGGGTTCTTGACCTTGGGATTGTGAATTTGAGCCCTATGTTGGGTGTAGAAATTACTTAAAAATAAAATCTTTAAAAAAAAAATAGTTGCTCTGCATCCTCACGAGCACGTGATGTCAGTTTTTTAGATTTCAGCCATTCTGGTAATGTTTAGTGTGTAGTAGTGTCTCGTTGTGGTTTTAATATGCATTTTCTAATGGCGAATGATATGTTAATTATCTTTCCGTGTGCTTGTTTGCCATCCTTCCACTCTTTTGGTCAAGTGTCTGTTTGGATCTGTCCATTTCTCTAGTTGGTCATTCTGTTACTGAGTTTTTACACTTTATATATTGTGGATGAAGTTCCTTGTTGGATGTGATTGCAAATATTTTCTCCCAGTTTATGACTTTTCTTTCTCTTAATGTCTTTCAACGAGCAGTTCTTAATTTGGATTAAGTCCAATTTATCAATTTTTGCTTGTACAAAGTATACTTTTGGTGTTGTATCTAAAATCTTTGCCTAACCCACAGTCACAAAGATTTCCCCCATGTATTTTTAGAAATTTTATAGTTTTATATTTTACATTTAGATATAGGATCCATTGGAGTTAATTTTTGTATCTGGAATAAAGGATGGATCAAAGTTAACTTTTGTGCATACAGATAACTAATTGTTCTAGTATCATTTGTTAAAAATTACTCTTTCTCCACCCAGTTGCTTTTGTGCCTTTATTGAGACTCAATTGACTGCATATGTGTGGGTCTGTTTCTGTTCTGTTGGTTTTTGTCTGTGCTTTCTCCAGTAGCACACAATTCCAATTACTGTAGCTTTTTAGTAAGTCTCGAAATCAGGTGGTATGAGTCTTCCAACTATGTTGTTCTTTTCCAGAGTTACTTGGGCCATTCTAGTTCCTTTGCCTTTCCAATAAGAATTTCATAGGGAGTTCATTGATTTCTCAATTCCTGCTGGAACTGAGTTGTATTTATAGATCATTGTGGGAAAAATCAACATCTTAATCCATGAACCCAGTATACTGGCATTAAAGGCCTTCCTTGATCTATTTGATCAGTTTGTGTTCCTTTCAACACACACATTTTGCATATATTTTGTTAGGTTCATTCCTGAGTAATCCTGTTTTTTGGCACAGTTGAAAATGGTGCTGTTTTTTTAATTTAAATTTCCAGTTTTCATTGCTGGACTATAGATGTACAATTGAATGTACTATATGCCTTTATACCCTGGAACCTTGTTAGAGCCACTTACTGGTTCTAATATATTTTTTGTAGGTTCCTTAGGATTTTCTATGGAGATACTGTTTGTAAATAGAGACATTTTCTTTCTTCATTTCCAGTCTTGCTGACATCCTTCTTCTTACTTTGTTACACTGACTAGTGCCTCCAGTACAATGTTGAATAGGAGTAGTGAGCACGCCACTAGTAACATTTTTTTTGGTATGTTTTACTTTTTAGTTCAGGAATTATCTTTTCCAAAGTTTGTTTTTTGTTTTTGTTTTAGAGTTTCCATTTCTTAGGTGAGACCCTCCTCTTTAGTAAACACACGACCTCACCACAACCATCTTGTCCTTAAGTTGTTCAGCATATTTCTCACAGCTGCTTTGACGTCCTTGCCTTTCATGTCAACTTCTGGGCGGTCTTGGGTTCACTTCTACTGACTGCTTTTGTCCTTGGCCACACATCACATTTTCATCTCTGCACGGCTAGTAACTGCCACACGGATATTGCAGCTGCGGTAAAGAGTGTTGACCTACGCTTCGGTCACTCGCTGCATCCACCATCTGGGAGGCTTGGTTTATCCTCTTCAAGCCCCTGTTTGCTTTTGCTAGAGCACACTCTGTCCAGGAGTGCGGTCTGGAGTTTGCAGGCGTGGCACGTCAGGGTGCCTACTGAGCCTCGTAAATTTGGCCGGGCTCCCACTGCAGACTGTTTCCCAGTGATGGGTGCCAAGGACAAACAAAGGCAGACATTGGCTAGAGCATTAGCTGCCCGGGAGTAGGGGCAGGAGCTGGGGAAGGGCAGAGGGGGCCGAGCATTTTGAGGGAAGACCGAGGAAGAGGAGGGGAGGGGCTCCAGGGATATGAGGGTCACCAAGGACCGGTCAGTGCCTGTTGGCCGAGGAAGCGGGTTCCAGGAGGCAGTCTCAGCTTTCAGGCCCTCGAGAGGTACTCCTGAGCAGCGGGAGAAACAGACACATCTCAAAGGGATAGGGAGGATTGGCGCCTGTCAGCCCTTTTGAGGAAATGCTCACAGAAAGGGAGGTTGAGGGTCTCTGTCTGCAGACGGTGGGTTCCCCTGGCAGCCTTGAGCTTCCCCAGGCACGCATTTGAGAGGGGCCAGGGCCGTCCTCGGGACGGGGCCTCTCGGTGCAGAGGTTTTGGGAGGTGACATGCCACGAGTTTGCTGTTCTGTCAGGCAGCAGCTAAAACTGGTGTTTCTGTCCACCTTCTCGAGGTCGCTTTCCTCTGGACGGCTGGGCCCTCACTGCGCCGTGCGGGCTGGCCAAGGACCTGGCTCTCCCCGTGGCGGCTCTTTCAGAATTTCTCTCCTCAGCGTCCCTTCTCTGGTTCCTCAAGCCACAACGCTGCGGCTTTCTGCCTGAGTTGCAGCCCGTCGTCCTGGGCTGGAAAAGCTGTAAGGAAACGTGGATCTCACCCAAGACCCATCCTCCTTGCAAAGCATCTGGTCCCTGCGGTTTCTCTTCTCTTCAGTGCCTTCATATTTGTTACTTTGTATTTTTTCCTGGGTTGATCATTGTTACTTGCAGGTGGGTTAGTCCATGTAAATGACTCTGCCATGATCTGGAACCAGAATGGCCCATTGTTCTTTTTTTCCCCAACTTTTTATTTTAAAAATATTCAAATATTTAGAAAAATAGAATACTAACGTGAACACCTGTTCCCCTGCCACCTGGTACCTTGGATCCAAAGTCTTGGGATGTCATTGCTTTTAGGTCCTTTCAGTAGGCAGAGTTAGGAGTTCCTACTGATATTTTCAACTCAAATTTAACTTTTTATGTTGCATCTAATCTCTCTAATGATGAAAATCTTGGTCTCTAATGACACTGATCTATATCAAGATACATTCAGAGAAGTCTGACTTTCATCCCTGTCCCTTCTATTCCTGGCTTTCTATAGGTGATAACTTATATTTGTTTTGGTTTATCTGCCATCATTTTTTTTAAATATGAACAGACTATACATTCATTCATATTTCCTTCTCTTTTTTACAAAAGACATAGCATATCGCAAACATGGGACTTTGCTTTTGTATTTTATTATGCATATTTAAAAAATGCGGGAGATGGGGCACCTGGGTGATTCAGTTGGTTAAACGTCTACCTTTGGCTCAGGTCATGATCTCGGGGTTCTGGGATCAAGCCCCACGTTGGGCTTCCTGCCCAGTGGGGAGTCTGCTTCTCCCTCCCCCTGCTTGTGTTCTCTCGCACACTATCTCAAATAAAGAAAATCTTTTTAAAAAATTAAAATTAAAGTAGAGGAGATGGAGGGCATTGATCTCTGCCTTTCGAGTCACAGCACATAATTAAAAATTACTGATGTTATTGGTTATATTTTTTAAAATTTTTAACATGTTTTAGAGTTTTATCTTTGCATCTTTTATCTTTTATCTAGCTTAATTGAGATATAATTGGTATCTAACATATAAGTTTAAGGTGTAAAGGGTGATGATTTGATCTATATTGACAGTCTTTTATTTTTTACCTTTGGTCTGATTTTTTAAGACAGAGGTACTCCTCTAGAATTTGTTAGACCGCTTAAATTAGTAACAGGTATCATGCCTCTAAGGTTTATTATTTTATGATTCTGCTTTTTAAACCATGCATTGTTTTTTTTTTTTTTTTAACAGATTGAAGATCCAGGATGCTTCTGGGTTATGATAAAAGGATGTAGTCCGTTTTTAGATCATGAAGTTGATTACCAAAAACTAAATAGTGCCATGAATGACTTCTATAATAGCATGTGTCAAGATACAGAAATAAAACCGTTAATGTTGGAAGAAGGGCAGGTATGTATCTAAGTGTGCTGTAAGCACTGTGTCTTGAAATACTACTTAAAATGTACACATTTTGGCAGTAAAACTTTTAGAGTATTTTAATTGCACATAATCATTGCTTTGTGTTAGGTTCTTTTGGCTGCACGAGATTTGGGCTGGTTTTGGAAAGCAAAGGTGGTAGAAGATTCATGTGGGGCAGCAGCAGATGGAATGTCGTCCAAATTCAGGCATCAGGCCATCCTCCTGGGGCTGGGAACTGAGGGCTATTCTAGATGTATTCTAGATCTGTCACAGGTGTGGGGGCCTCAGCCGAGGGGGCATGGGGGCCTCCCTTTTGCTGCCTGTGACTTTGGCCAACTCCTGCTTGTTTATTTTCCTTGCCTCACATCACGGCCCCTTCTTCCTTTATTGCCACCTTGGCTCCCGGGACCATTGTCTGATTCTCTCTGCAGGTCAGTCACTTTTCAGAAGAGTTTGAATTTTTCTACTGGGAAAGGTTTATAAACTATGAGAAACATTAGAAATAACTTGAATTCCTTCCCCCTTTCAAAAAAAAAACTTCATTAATAACATTTATTATCTTTTTCCATACCATTGACTTGTTGACAGGAAACCCGGTGAGCTGTCCTTTTAAAATATTCCACATTTTGGAGAGCCTGAGTGCCTCCTTGTGGTGGTGCTGAACTTTCTCTCTGTCCCCTCTATTTTATGTGGACTGGTAGTTAAAGCTTTGATTAGATTTAGGGTCACCTTTTTCCCCCCCTCAGAGTGATTGGGCTGTGAGCTTCACCTTGCATTGGATTGGGAGGTAATATCACTGTTGGCAAAGCCCAGCGGATTCGGAGGGCGACACCTGAGTCCTCCCTCAAGGTGGTGCCCGTCAGCTTTTCCTGCAGAGGAGGCACCATCCCGTGACCAGCACGGCCCGAAGCAGCCCTTCTGTTTAAGCTTCCAAAATGGTCGCTTTCACGTTCCTTCTGTGTTCTTGAGCCGGAATTCGTCTGCAGGGAACTTTCCTTCCTCTATTAAGATGATTAGGCTACCCTGATATCCTACAGTTCATGCTGGAAAGGTAGACGCGTTGCTTGATTCTTTCCCTTACCAGCGTTCGTGCCCAGCTGTGTACACAGACGTCCAGAGGTCTCTGCTGTTTTTCTCTCCTCCTTTTCATTTTTAAAGTACTGTATTGAACCTCATGGTATTTAATATAGTCCATCAGCTGTAATCATTGTTCTTGGTGCTTAAATTGCCCTACGTTGGCTTGGTGGAAGCCTTGTAAGCCACCAGTTCAAAACCAGCTTGGCCTCGTGAACAATTACCTGTTTACACCATTCCTACAAGTTGCTTTGACTTGAGCATTAAACAGAAATACCCTCTGTCCTTTGGCAAGATTTCTCTCCAGTTATTTGACTTTGGAGTTATGGGAGGCTCCCAAGAGCCCATCCCTTGCCAAGTGGCTGCTCCATGGCGTCCAGCTTCAGTTCCTGAGCGCGGTGGTCTCCCTTCGGCTCACCCCTTCCCCGTCAGGTGCGGTGCTCTCCCCTCGGGGCCTGTGGTCGGCGTGTGGTTTGCCGGTCTGGGTCGCAGTCCCGTGGGACAGTCGGGACGCCAGGCAGCTATCACTCCTGCTGGGCAGTTTCCCTAAGGTGGGGCTGCATTTTCCTTATTTTACTTTCAAAACCCTGTCCTTAGTTAAGGAGTCAGCATGAGTGGAGTAAGAGAAGCCTGAAGTAGGATGGGTGCCCTGTGTTCAGTTTACTGTCCAGTTGGGGTCAGCGTGGGCAGCCCCAGCCTCCTCCCCCACCTTTCCTCTTCCGGCAGGTAGAATGTGGGCTGAGATGGTTTGGGGGTGCCTTTTCGTTCTCTCCTGCGACTGAGGGTTTTAATGCCGAGGTTTTTATTTTGTAGGTCTGTGTGGTGTATTGTCAGGAACTGAAGTGCTGGTGCAGGGCTGTTATTAAGTCCATTGTGTCTTCGGCAGACCATTACCTGGCAGAATGTTTCCTTGTGGATTTTGCCAAGTACATCCCAGTGAAATCTAAAAAGTACGTACGTATTTATTTCGCCTCACGCTCTTTAGGGAGATGGATATCAGTTTTAAAGGAGAGGGTCAGTTTTCACAGAGGATAGAGGTCAGAGAACTGGAGTGTTCTTCGCTTCCCATGGGGACGACTTGCAGATTCCAGTTCTACACGCAGTCAGTGTAGGGGCTGGTGGTCCCAGTGAGGACCCGGGGCAGCTGGGCCCTCCTTCCACCTTCCTTCCAAGGGGCAGGTGCTCACCCGGCCTCCCACTCTCAGCGTGTTCCTGTGATGGGTCCTTCCAGAGGCTGGGCTGCAGGAAAGACACTACCTGGAAGCCGAAGGTCATGTGGTCCCCACAGAAGGGGTGTGTGCTGGTACAGCCTCAGGTAGCGGGGAGCAGAGCCCCTGTTCAAGTACTCTGGGTCCTTTTCCTTAGCAGAGTGAGGGTGTGACCCACAGTGACTTAAGGTGGGGAGACAGTTCCGAAGCAGCCCTCATTGGCTCCAGGAGCACCCATTAACTGCTCATTAGAAAACACTAGCAACACGTCAGCTTTTGTGTTTGTGGTAATTTTTCATAGTTGCCCATCCCAGAGTAAGAGGATATCAGTTTAATAATTAATGTGAGGACTCTTCTTCCAAAAGAGTATTCTTGCAATAAGAGTAAAGCATTTCATGGCAGAAGGGCTTCTCAGACATTGGGAATTCGCAGATACTTAAGAAAAAAAGTAGATGCCTTTCTAGCCTGTGATTCTGCACCTTTATAACCAGAATTGTTATCAAAGTAAATGTTATATTTAATTGTTTGGAAAGATTTTTAGTATTTGGAGTTTTGGGCAAGAGAAGCCCGTGATTAAATATTGTGCAGGGAGGCTTCAAGGGGCACCTTTTTCTGAGCTGTGGGGACGAGGTGGTGAGGCTGCCCATACAGGGCATCCAGAAATCCTGTCCCGGAATGGTACGCCTAGGCAGTCTCTCATTGGCCTGAAGAATGGAAATAAAAGTGCTGAGCAGCAGATTTATCAAATCTCAGCCCCTTTTTTTTTTTATTATTATGTTATGTTAATCACCATACATTACATCATTAGTTTTTGATGTAGTGTTCCATGATTCATTGTTTGCGTATAACACCCAGTGCTCCATGCAGAACGTGCCCTCTTTAATACCCATCACCAGACTAACCCATCCCCCCACCACCCTCCCCTCTAGAACCCTCAGTTTGTTTTTCAGAGTCCATCGTCTCTCATGATTCATCTACCCCTCCGATTTCCCCCCCTTCATTCTTCCCCTCCTGCTATCTTCTTCTTTTTTTTTTTTTCTTAACATCTATTGCATTATTTGTTTCAGAGGAGCAGATCTGTGATTCAACAGTCTTGCACAATTCACAGCGCTCACCATAGCACATACCCTCCCCAATGTCTATCACCTAGCCACCCCATCCTTCCCACCCCCCACCACTCCAGCAACCCTCAGTTTGTTTCCTGCGATTAAGAATTCCTCATATCAGTGAGGTCATATGATACATGTCTTTCTCTGTTTGACTTATTTCACTCAACATAATACCCTCCAGTTCCATCCACGTCGTTGCAAATGGCAAGATTTCATTCCTTTTGATGGCTGCATAATATTCCATTGTGTGTGTGTGTATACATACCACATCTTCTTTATCCACTCATCTGTCGATGGACATCTTGGCTCTTTCCACAGTTTGGCTATTGTGGACATTTCAGCCCCTCTTTTTGTGCAGAATTAATAAATATTAACTATAAAAATATCTGCTCAAAAACATGACAGAAACTGAAATTCGGGTTGTGTATTAAAATTTGAAATTTAAAAATCTTAAGTAGAACTGACTTCACAGGATTGTTCATTTCCTAATGTTTCTTAGCCTGAGGAGCCTTGTTAGACGTGATTTTTCTAATACTTACCACCCCCACACCATGAAGTTTTAATGCCAAAGATACTCTGAATATCCATGCATGTACTCTTCATATATTTTATGCTTTTATACATAAGAAGAATAAGATTCTTCTCCCTTCTCCGCACTTGGGCAGAGGTCAGCCCGCTCTCCCTCCCTGTTGCTGGTGGCTGTATTAGAAACAGAAAGAATGTAAGTTTTCTATGTAAGTTTTCTTTGTAACGGAACTGTTTCTGTTTCACTGTGAAGCATCCGAGTTGCAGTAGAAACTTTTATGCAGCTTCCCTACCGGGCGAAAAAATTCAGGCTGTATTGCACGAAGCCTGTTACATTACACATTGACTTCTGTGAAGACAGCGCTGAGATTGTGTAAGTACTGCTGGTGACGGGTGCTGAGCGTGAGTCAAAGTCTGAAATCGAGTGTAGGAGGTTTATGTGGAGTCTGTTGCCCTTGAGAAGCACTAAATGGCCTCTGTTCTTCAGGAGACATCTGAGTCGATGTGTGTCACACCTGGCCCTAAGCGGAGCTCCTGGGGCAGCCCCCCTTCCAGACGCTGCAGTCGAGGGGGCTTGGGGGGGTTGCCGAGCTCTGCGCTCTGCAACTTCTTTTAATTTGCAAAAAGTAATAAATTAACTGTGAAGAGAAAGGAGGGAATACAGGATCATGGAGCATTAAAAAAAAAAGTCCATTGCATTTTTCTCCAGTCCCTTGCCACCCCCCACCCCCCCCATCCTCTGGGACCTGTTCAGGCTCTGAACTTGCACACCTCATTCAGTACTTTATACACATTCGTTTATGTGGAGCCTTTCATGAAAATTAGAACCTACTGCCTTATTTGTAGATTTAAGCCAAGAGTGTGCTGAAGCTCTTTGCTAGTACATGTACGGCCTCCTACTATTGGACTTTCTGGGTGAACATAACTGGCTACTTGCTGTATGTGACTGTTCCTCTCTTGAGAGCCAGCTAGATTGTTTGCAGACCACTGTGCGCTGCGCAATCCCGTAAGAATATGGATAAATCCAAATAAAACATGGTGTGGAGATGTGGACGTGCATGCCCATATGCACGTATCACCCCCGCCCCCGTGTTTGCCCCGTCTTCCTAGTCTTGGGCCACATTGCCAGTGTTTGTGCAGGACTCACCAGGGTCCCCGCACTGGGCACTGCTGTGGCAGGGGTATGGCTGCGCTCTCCACTGTCTGGACCGAGCGCTACCTGAGGTCCTGGGGCAGCCCTTCCCTTCCTCCCTCCCGGTACCCCCACCCCCAGGACTGGTGTTACGGGAAGAAACATTGTGGGCATAGCACAGTCTGGCTTAACTTGCATGTCGTGGTGGTGTTGCATTTTGTTCCTGGAACTTGGAAGGCACCCCTCTTGTGGATGCTTTCGCGGGATCTACAGAGACCTTCCATTTCCACTCCCTGCTCCCCCCAGCACCTGTTGTTCCCTGGAGATGGTAAGCACATCGTCCTGTGGCCGGCTTCAGAAGCTTCAGTAATGGATGCTGAGCCTGCTTGTCCCTGCAGCCCCCCAACACCACCACCACCTCAGAGACTCCAGGAAAGTGGGTCCCCCACAGAGCAGCAACCCCTGCCTCTTCCCTGTCCCTCTTCCAGAGCAGCCAGCTACTCACCCTCCCCCCAGGGCTGACTCTGTTGCCAGTCTGTCCACACCCAGCTCTCCCCCAGAGTCCCCCTCATCCTCGCCCCCTCTGCGTGACCACCTTCCCAAGTCGTAGGCACACCCTCCGTGCAGACGCATGTCCCTTTGTGTGGGCAGTTCATCTAGAATGTCTGTCTCGATATGTATGTTACAGTGTTTATAGATTTTGTCAAATGGCCCTCCAGAGGACTAGCGATGTGTACTCGCATCATTGGGGTACAGAGAGTGTTGCTTTTCCACACAACGTTGACTATCTTTAAACTTTTCATTTTTGCTTGTTTGCTGTGTGAAAATGGTATTTTGTTTTAATTTGTGTTTTTCCAACTTTACAAGTTGGGTGTTTCTTCATGTGGTTATTCATGTGTGTGTTTGAGAGAGAGACAGACAGACACACGGACTGAATGATTGGTTTACCTGTGAATAGCCTAGATTGATTTTTCTCTTGGGCCATTTTCATATTAGAAATCTATATTTCATTTTTTTTAAACTTACTAGGTAAATTTTTTGTGTGTAGCAATGGTTTTAGAACCGCTGTCTTAATTTTTTTTTTTTTTACTTTTAGTAACCCTTTGTGATTTTCTTGAAGTAATGTGCTAAATATCTTTTTTAGTAAATTAAATAATACCTTTGCCTAGGTGTGGGACTAAGTGCTTTATGTACATTACCTTATTTGATCCTTAAAGCAGCCCTTGGAGGATGACGGTGGCATCAAACCATCATTGATTTGGGAAATCAAACCAGCAGAGAAACATAAAACATAGTACTCTACCCTTTCTTAGTTATTTTCGTTCCTTGCTTCGAAATACTGGTTTCTCTTCATCTTCCACTGCCCACAGCTCTTCTTACAATTTCCTTTCCAGAGCACAGGGAAGGGCAAGATGATAGAACATGGGAGACAGAGGGCAGGTGTCAGCAGGGGGGGGATACCATGAGCGACTGGCCGGTGGCTCTCCGCCCGGCCTCTCTTGCCCTGTGGTCTCACCAGGCTGTACAGAGCCCTCGCTCCATACCAGCCTGTGCTGAACACTGCATGCGCAGCATCCCTGCCCGGGGGGCTTGTGTTCTGGCTGGGAAGACCGATAGGTCCCAGGTCCCGGGGGACGCTGGTGCTGGGAAGGACGATGCCCTCGTGGCAGGCACGGGATGCTCAGGAAGCCCCAGGGTGGGCCTGTTCTCAGTCTCTGCCCTGGATGCCGGCGGCAGTGACGAGAGGAGCCCATTGCTGGGTGCGGCTGGGATCGTCACCCCCAAAGCAGGGCCAGGCATCATACATTCAACACGTAGTGTCAGAAACATTGAGCATATGGCTTACAAAGTGATGTTGGTTCCCCAGCCTCGGATTTTTATTTGATAAGGTTGCATCTGTTTACTGTTCCAGGCCTGCCAAGAAGTGGGACAGCGCAGCTATTCAGTACTTCCAGAACATCCTAAAAGGTAAGGCAAGTGCATCATCACTAAAGCCTGCTTTGAACTGACACTCACGCTGGTTTATCTTTCCATTGGCGAGGGGGTTTGGGATGTGCTCCTTCAGCTGTTTGCCCCTCCTCACAGGGGTTCATCTGTTACCTGGGACTCCTTCCGCCCCATGTCACAGCGACTCTGCACCCCTGAAAGTTTGGGGGTGGGTGTGGACGTTAGTAATTGGGAGTTGAAATGAGAAAGGGGCTCTTTGGGTGAGGGGCCCTTCGTTTGCATGGGAGCTTCGCCCTGCAGAAATAAATGTACGCGCATTTCACGGAGCAGCAGGTGATGGAAAGCTGAACTTTTCTCGTGCATGTTGATTAGTGTCGTCATCATTGCCGATTTCAGATGTGCAGCCTGTCTCAGAGCAGCTGTATGGCGTGCTCTCTTTATTTTCTATCGTTGGCGGTAAAGTGCAGCCTCATGGCCGTCTGTCCTGACCCCTGGCCGGCAGGAGCCAAGTCCCTGTGCCCGCCGCCCCCCGGGGCTGCTCTGAGGAGAAGCGGGTGTGAAATGCCTGGGGTGCTGGGCCCTCTCCTCCACTGCCCTGCTCTCTGGCCAGAGGAATAGCCACATGCTGGGCGGGGGAGATGGGAGGCTGGGAGGGCCTCTGGCTTTGGAGTCTGGGCCCTTGTGAGCCCATGTCAGGGGGGAGGGATGCTGGGACATACAGCTGTGGAGGAAGCAGAGCACCTGGGACTGCATCCTGCTCCACAGCTTCCCTGCAGCCTTCTCTGAGCCCGGCCTCCTCCCCTGTACATGACAGCGACAGCTGTGAAGTGAAACAGTGTGTGAAGGACTGAGCCTGGTGTCTGAAGCTCCCCGTGCCTGGAACTGCTGTTTGGGTGCTTGGGTCTGAGTCGCTGAGAGCTCTGACTGATGGGGTGTTTGCAGGGTGGAATGGACTCAGGTGAAAGACTGAGTGGGAAGGGGATTTGGGAGTCTCTGGAAGAAAGAGGGCCAAGTCTGCTGGAGAGATGTTCGCAGGGGGCAGGAGCAGCAGCTGTGGGTGGGATGGAGGGTATGCGGCTGACCCCAGGCCAGGAGAGCCTTGGCCTCCACTTGCGCGCCCCCCCCCCCCCCCCCAGGAGGACGCCGTTCGGTATGGTGACTCCAGGTGATGCTTAGTACGGATTACTAGGTGGAATGGAATTGTTTCAATGTCAGCTGATTTTTTTTTTTTTTCATTTATGTTATTTAGCAACCACCCAGGTGGAAGCCAAATTGTGTGCCGTGGAAGAAGATACTTTTGAGGTCTACCTTTATGCAACTATAAGAAATGAAAAAGTGAGTGAAAGAATTGTGTTTTAAAAATGTTTTATTCTTATTTTTTTATTTTAACAAAACAGAGTAAACACCAAGGAAAAGAATGTCATTCACACAGCATGGAAATTTTTGGTTTTGTCTTTTGGTTTTTTTGGAGAGAGGGCAGGGGAGGGCTGAGGGAGAGAATCTCAAGCAGGCTCCATGCTGAGTGCAGAGCCCAACATGGGGCTCGACCTCAAGACTCTGAGATCATGGAAACCAAGAGTCAGACGCTTAATGGACTGTGCCACCCAGGTGCCCCAGGCCTTCTCCATTTTTAATTGGAATTCTATAGAGAAGAACTGGCCCTTCTCCCCCATTTATTAATTGGTTCAGTAATTTATCTTAGTGCTGACTCTTGGCTGTTTGTTTTACTCTAGGGGATAGAATACATTACTGTCATTATTTTCTTGTTCAAATTGTCCCAGATTTGGCCATTAGCAGCAGCTTCAAAGTGGCTACGTGTCCTTTCAGTGTGCCCCATCATGGCCGGAAACTTTCTATTTTTGGTACCACGAGATGCTCTAGGCTAATTTTGTCATTCTCCAGCCCAGCTCTAGAATCAACCACTTCTCAAAGAAGAGTGGTATTGAGATAGCAAGACCGGGGCACGAGATGTGCTCCTGCTGCTGGGGTGTCGCTGCTTGTAGGTCCTCCCTGCAGACAGTTAGGAAGTACGCGTCTGTGCACTACTCCACACACACACGGATCGATGCCTGGATCTGTCTGTCTGTACGTGGATCTGTCTGGACCGTGAGATGGAGCCCCACGTCAGGCTGTGTGCTGGGCTTGGAGCCTGCCTAAGATTCTCTCTCTCCCTCTCTCTCTCAGAAAAAGAGCTCTGGTACCTCTCATTCCAGTCCAGCTTCACAGGGTTCTTTGTGGCCCTCCCCGTTCCTTGACATGTGTTTTCAACAGTGAGAAACCTGCTCTTGTTAGCTACATTATAATTAATTCAATTAATCTTAATATTTAAATAAAGTAATTCCAGAATTGCTAACCCACATTCCTGTGAAAGTTTTTTTTTTTCCCCCAAAGATTTTATTTATTTATTTGACAGAGAGGGACAAAGCGAAAGAAGGAACACAAGCAGGGGGAGTGGGAGAGGGAGAAGCAGGCTTCCTGCTGAGCAGGGAGCCGGATGAGGGGCTTGATCCCAGGACCCTGGGATCATGACCTGAGCCGAAGGCAGACGCTTAATGACTGAGCCACCCAGGCACCCCAAAAAAGAAGTTTGTCTAAAGGCAAATAGCATGCAGCCAAAACACTGTATTCTTAAGTTACTTAGGTTAGTTCTTTTCTTCTCCTCCCTCTTCATTGTGTTGATGTTATTCATTTACAGTAAGGTTCATTTGTTAGTCTTTGTGGTGCATTTTGGGTTCCCCCACGTCTTTGTCAGTTTCACCGGTGGCTTTTCATTGCTTATTTTAGTTTGGTAAAAATAACAAAATGCTGCTATTGGACTGGTCTGGTGAAACATCTTTAAACTTTTCTACTGACCTGCTTCTTGCTTTTCAAGTAGGTCTGTTTCCCTCTCTGGCCCTACTTCATGGTGGGGGAGTGCAGAGGGTAAGCTTCTTAGCAGAGAGAACTTAGAGCAGATGTGTGAGGTCATTATTGCCAGAAAAACAGGGCCTGGCATCCTTTTCCAGCTCCCTAAGGAAGCACAAGGATATGCCAGGGTTTTCTCTTTTTGGCCTGGCTCTTTCACGCAACAAAATTATTTTAGCATATATCCACGTCGTCCCTTTTATTGTCAAATACTCTTCTCTTGTCCAGATATTATATAGTGGATTTACCTGTTCATGTCTTTTGGACATTTGAGTTGTTGCCAGTTTGGGGCTGTTACAAATAAAGCTGCTATGAATATTCATGTACATTTCTTCCTGTGAACCTATACATTCATTTCTCTTGGGTGAGGGCCTAGGAGTCAAATATCTGGATGGGATTATAGGTAGTAAGAGACTGCCAAATGGTTTTCCAAAGCCGTTAACTATTGTACAATCCCATCAGCAATGGATGAGAGCCTCAGTTCCTTCATGTCCTCTTCAGTGCTTGGATGGTTACTTTGATGGTTGTGTGGAAGTATCTCATCGTGGCTTAACTTTGCATTTCTCTAATGACTTACAACGTTGAGTGTCTCTTCATACGCTATCTGCAATCTGTATATCTTCTTTGATGAAGTGTGCATTCAGATCTTTTGCCCATTTTTTGGATAACTTTTTTTTATTATTATTTTATTTTTTAAAGATTTTATTTATTTATTTGACAGAGAGAGACATAGTGAGAGAGGGAACACAAGCAGGGGGAGTGGGAGAGGGAGAAGCAGACTCCCTGCTGAGCAGGGAGCCCGACATGGGGCTCAATCCCAGGACCCTGGGATCATGACCTGAGCCAAAGGCAAATGCTTAACGACTGAGCCACCCAGGCGCCCCTGGATAATTTTTTAAATTGAAGTATAGTTGATGTACGATGTTTCAGGTGTACAGTAGAGTGATTTGATGAGTCTGTACCTTATGCTGTGCTCACCACACAACACCATTACAATACCATTGACTCTATTCCCGACGAACCTTTTTTTTTTTTTAAAGATTTTATTTATTTATTTGAGAGAGAGAATGAGAGAGAGAGAGAGAGAGCATGAGAAGGGGGAGGGTCAGAGGGAGAAGCAGACTCCCTGCTGAGCAGGGAGTCCGATGCGGGACTCAATCCCAGGACTCCAGGATCATGACCTGAGCCGAAGGCAGTGGCTTAACCAACTGAGCCACCCAGGCGCCCCCGATGAACCTTTTATTCCCATGACTTACTCATTCCATACTGAAGGCCTGTGTCTCCCTCTCCCCTTCACCCTTTTTGCGCACTCCCCCCACTCTGGCCTCCATCAGTTCTTAGTATTTATGGGTTTGTTTGTGCTATTTGTTTATTCATTTGTTTTTTTACATTCCACATGTAAGTAAAATCATATGGTGTTTGTCTTTCTGTCTTATTTCACTTAGCATAATACCCTCTAGGTCCATTCATGTTGCAAATGGAAGAATCTCATCTTTTTATGGCTGAGCAATATTCCATTGTATTTTGCCCATTTTTTAATTGGGTTGTTTGTCATCTTTTTATTGCATTTTGAGAGTTCTTTATATACATGTCCATCCAGATATAAGATTTAAAAAATTTTTTTTCTCTCTCTATGGATTGCCCTTTATCTCTTTTCTTTTAAAAGATTTTTTTAAAAAGATTTTATTTATTTATTTGACAGAGACACAGCGAGAGAGGGAACACAAACAGGGGGAGTAGGAGACGGAGAAGCAGGCTCCTGCTGAGCAGGGAGCCTGATGTGGGGCTTGATCCCAGGACCCTGGGATCATGACCTGAGCTGAAGGCAGATGCTTAATGACTGAACCTCCCAGGCACCCCCTGCCCTTCATCTCTTAATAATGTCTTTTGAAGAGTGGAAATTTTTAAATTTTGATGCAGTCTAAAATTTAAATTTTTAATTTTTATAGGTTTTTCCTTTTATGATTTGGGCTTTGACTTGTCATCCCCCCAGATCTTTGCCCAGCAAAGTCATGTTAGCTCCCCGGTGCTTTTGCTCAAGAAGATATTTCTTATATTTTTTTACAGATTCTTACTGTTTTTCTTACCAGGAGGGTTGGTCAGAAGTATCTAGTCCTCTGTTACCAGAGCAGAACTTAAGAGATTGGTTTCTATCAAATTATGTTCTATAAAATAATTTTTTCTGAAGATTGAAATTTGGGGTTAAGTTTGGGATATTTTCTGAACAGTCGCTTGACTCTGTTTGTCTTATTCATGGAATGTTGAAAATTGTACAGGTCTGTGTTAATGATGATCTGGTTGCGAAGAACTTCGCTCGTTACATATCACCCAAGGAGAATAAAAACGTTGATTCTGTAGAGAAATCAAGATTGAGTATAAAGTCAGCATCCTTTTCCAGTAAACTCAATCCAGCGCTTACTCTTTGGCCAATGTTTTTGCAAGGAAAAGATCCGCAAGGAATGGAAAGTGAGTGGATTCTCACCAATACATGTTTCTTTTAAACTGTCCTATTTATATGAATCTTATTGTACTGATGTAAGTTGTACAAACTTTTCCCCATGTGGAGGCAGAGACTTGGACTATTAAAATATTAAAATCTAATATTTCAATTTTAATCCTGGTGAGTTTGTGACAGGTTTTGAAGTCCTGAGCTGCTGTAGTTTGTTTTTATGAGACCAGGAAAAAACTTCTCAATTTCTTATTAACATGGAGTTACATATTCAGAAGTCCGTAAGTTTATAATTTAAAGTTGTTACCAAAACAAGGTCAAATGTTTACCACTTTAGGCCCTTTTAAGAAGAGCTGTTTATTAGTAGGGAAATACGAGAGGAGACCGTCGTGGACAGTGGAAACAATTTTTTAAGTGTCTCTCTCTCAATTCAGTTTTCCTTGAATTAATCGTTCACACTCCTTTCCTGCCCCGAGTTAGGGCTCCCGTGACCTCCCAGCAAAAAAGTAGTATGCCACTGAGTTTTGCATTTGTCATTTGGGTTTTACTTCATTCTGTAATCCTGATTTGTGTTCTTTCTGTCAGATTCACGTGGTTTAACTTTTCTGGCTCAGTCCCTCCAGCATCCGGGGCCCAAGGGTGGTGTTGGTGACCTTGGGCCAGCTGCTGTGTATCTGGGTAAGTTCACTTGCCTTATTTCACAGGCAGCTTAAAAGAACACTCTCAGTGGTCTACAGATTACAAGCATTGTTTGGAAGGGCTGTGGTAATTCCCTCTCTTAATCTCATGGAACCAGTTTATGATGCAGATGCTGACAGAGATAATTTGGCCTTGCAGTTCTTACTTAGAGGACTTTTTTTTTTTTAAAGATTTATGTATGTATTAGCCAGCGAGCATGAGCCGGCCAGGGCAGGGGGCAGAGGGAGAGAATCCCAAGCAGACTCCCCGCTGAGCACAGAGTGCTGTGCACACCCTGAGGTCATGACCTGAGCTGAAATCGTGAGTTGGATGCTTAACCAACTGAGCCCCCCGGGCGCCCCCTTACTTAGAGGATTTTACTGTAACAGGCATTTGTTTACGTGTAGAGCTGATTTATTTCAGCCCAGCCATACACTGGTGATTATTATTTGTTCTCAGAGTGTATGTGTATGGATTTGTGAGTGATTTTTATTTTAAACTGGGGGGGCACATAAAAGAAAGAGGCATTTAGGAGGTTAGAAATACCCAGTCTTTAACTCTGTATCTCCAAGGAACATAACAGGTGGGAATTGTTGGACCAGAGTGGAACCTGCCAGCAGCCTCTTTGATTCTTGGTCACCCTCTGTGGTAATTCCTGTACCACTCCCCTCTTTGTCCTGCGCGTGTACACCGAGTTTTTCATGCACGTACATTGTAATCCTCAACTAAGTTAAAGCTTTCGCCAGTGAAGTCACTCCCTACAGTTAGCATTCTGTTTAATTACTTTGATAATGTTGTTTATTGTAGAAGAATACAGATAATCAAAGTTTTAAAAACCTGTCATCTTTAATAGCTACTTACTAAAATATGAGTCTTGCTTTCCAGAGTTTTCCAGGTGTGAGGGTTGTGCATAACATTTTTCTCTCACAGAAATTGGATTCTATACATACCCCTGTGTAGTGTTTTTCAGTTAACATATGGATGAACTTCTTTGTAGGTCAGATATGTCCAGGATCACTTGAGTTTAAGGACATGAGCTCTGACGTGAGACAGATGGGATGTTAGTGTCCCTCCTCCTGTGTGACCGGGGGGGGTGGGGTGGGGGGGAGGCACTGTTCCCATTGCAGTGACTTTATTAAACGGGCCATTCACATACACAGTTGACATGGCCTGTGGCCGACGTGGCACATGCGGCCCCCACCCTGTGTTCTGACGTGCCTCCTGCAGGGATCTCAGCTGAGAGTTCCTGCGGAAACATGCCCCTGTTACTGATGGCAGAAAGACACATGGAATAGAAATATGGGCCCACTTCTACTGGAGCATGAAAAATACCAAGCATTTTATGTTGTGTTTAATCAGTGCCCAGCTTTCCATCACATGAATATGTCATCATTTTTGTGTTTTTTTTTTTTAAGTGGCCCCAGGTTGCTGGACAGTAACCGTTTCCAACTTTTCCTTACCGTGGTCAGTGTCAGGATGCACTGTGTGTGTCTTTTTTTTTTTTTTAAAGATTTTATTTATTTATTTGCTAGAGAGAGAGCACAAGTAGGCAGAGTGGCAGGGAGAGGGAGAAGCAGGCTGTCCACTGAGCAGGGAGCCGGACGTGGGGCTCGATCCCAGGACCCCAGGATCATGACCTGAGCCGAAGGCAGCCGCTTACCGACTGAGCCACCCAAGTGCCTCAGCACTGTGTATGTCTTTGAAAAGGAAAAGGTTGATGGTAAAAGAAAGGAAAGTCGGGGGCGCCTGGGTGGCTCAGTCGTTAAGCGTCTGCCTTCGGCTCAGGTCATGATCCCAGGGTCCTGGGATCGAGCCCCACGTCGGGCTCCCTGCTCGGCGGGAAGCCTGCTTCTCCCTCTCCCGCTCCCCCTGCTTGTGTTCCTGCTCTCGCTATGTCTCTCTCTGTCAAAAAAAATAAATAAAATCTAAAAAAAAAAAAAAAGAAAGGAAAGCCGATGTGAGATGTAACTGATTGTCATGGGAAAACAAAATTATTAGGTGTTACTTACCCAAGCAAAGATTTCCTTGTAACCATGGTAAGAAGGTATTTCAACTGTATTTTAATTATTTTTTGGTACTTGAAATTGTCTTACATTTTTTAAATCAAAGCATAATACTTTGTTAATACTTGGTTAAACAATCAAATAGGACAGAAGGAGTGAAAAGTGATGAGAAGTAATCTTTCTAGCCTCTCCTTAGCTGAGGCTGTTCCCGAGAGGTAAACAAACCTTTATCGTTCCCCTTACCTTTTTACTTTGGTGGTTGTCTCCAGATTTTGAAACCCTTACAATTAATTTACCATTTCTAGGCTTATCGCTTAGTTCTAGACCTGTCTTGACTTCTTCTTTTTTTTTTATAAAGATTTTATTTATTCATTTGAGAGAGAGAGAGAGAGAGAGAGTGTGTGCATGAGTGGGGGTGGGGCAGGGCAGAGGGAGAAGCAGGGAGCCCCATGCAGGACTCCATCCCAGGACCTTGGGATCATGACCTGAGCCAAAGGCAGATGCTCAACCGACTGAGCCACCCACGCACCCCCCTGTCTTGACTTCTCTGATAGACTAGCTCACACACCCCTGAGCCATGTGTATGTATTCATCGGCTATTCTGGAAGTGCCTGTGCGTGTCAGGACTGCTCTAGGGGCTCAGCAGGGAAGGAAACAAGTCTGCCTTCACAGGGCTTACATCCATTTTCGAAATGAGATTTTTATTTTAGGATAATCACAGACTTACAGAAGCATTGGAGAATTTTGCAGAGAACTCTTTCTAAAGCATGTGAGGATAAGTTGCTGACTGGATCTCTCCCCGATACTTGAGTGTGTTTTTCCCAGCAACAAGGATATTCTCAAAAATATTCACAATACAGCCGTACAAGTCAGAAAACTGACATTGACACATTGCGATCACCTAAACCTCAGGTTCAGCCGCTCTTCCCTGTGACTCCTTTATGGCAGGCGGGTGCGACTCAGCATCCCTTGTGTTCTGCCGTCGAGCCTCTCTCTCCTCCTTCAGTCTGGAATGGTTCCTCAGTTTTCCCTTGACTTTTATGACCTTGACACTTGGAAAGACTATAGACTGGCTGCTTAGTAGAATGTCTCAATTGTATGAGATTGAGCTTACACACCTGTGGCAGGGATCCCTCAAGAGAGACACTGGGTTCATCTCATTCCATCTTACCAGCGGACATAAAACTTTGATGTGTCCCAATACTGGTGAGGATCCCTTTGATCGCTTAATTAATTAGCATCTGCCAGGCTTCTCCACTGAAAGTTACTCTTCACCTTGCAAATATTTTGTTGGCTGCTGCTATCATTCCTTTTCATTTGCTCATTAATCCACATCAGTATAGATTCCTATCTGAGACCCTGAAGTGGTTCAACCAGTTCCCTAAGTTCCCCTGGCTCCTTTGAATGGAGAATGGCATTTTGAAACATCTGGGAGCTGGGTGTGTTCATTTCTGTTGTGGTGGTTTCTCCCAGGCCCTTCAGTGGACGGAGCTGGGGACTGGGTGTGTGTGCATCCGTGCTCATATATACACTTACATCTCTATAGATTTTATATCTGTTGTGATCTCTGTACTGGAAACCAGGAGTTGACACCAATATCTTGAATTGAGAGCCTGCTGCTGCTGGATTATTCTAGCTTTCTGCCTTCCCAAATTTGTCATGTCCCTCTGTGACTGTAAGGTTCCTATCTGCCTTTATTCCTACTATAGATACTTATGGGGTCAGTCTTTCTAGATAGGCAACCACTCTTTGCTTGTGTAAGTAACCAGTTCTTCACGGCCATTACTACCCTTTCTGCACAGATGCGCTCCCCCACTCCATTCACTGACAGCACACCACTCAAACCTCCCCTGCCTCCATCACTCACCTAGTTCAGGCTGATACCATCCCCCTGCCACACACACAGCCGCCCTGTGGACACTTTCCTCATTTCACTTAGACGTAGGTCCACCCCCACTTGGGTTCTGCATTCCCAGGTAGGGTTGTCCCTCACTCCCACCCTTGCAAAGGCACCCTCCTCACCCTACTTGGCTCCAAGCCTCTCCCCTCTTCCACCCCCCAAGTGCTCACCTCACTCTGCTTGGGCTCCCATGTCCTGCTGTCCATCACCAAGGTTCCTTCCTCTGCCTGCACAGATCAGATGCCCTCTTCTCTGCTCCACCTACCAGTTTGAGGACTGAGTTGTGTGAGTTTTGGCAGACTGTGGCTTTCGAGGAATTGATCCAGTTCATCTAGGTTACCAAATTTGTGAACGTAGAGTTTGTTCATGGTATTTCTTATTTGTCGATTAATGTCCATAGGACCTGTAGTGATGTGTATTCTTTCATTTCTGATATTTGTAATTTGTGTCATCTGTGTTTTTCTTTGTTAGCTTGGCTAGAGACGTGTTGTTTTTATTGATCCTTTTCAGAGAAAATCATGCTGTGGACTGAGTTGTGTGCCCTGGCCCTAACACCCCCAGTATGACTGTATTTAGAGATAGAGTCTTTAAGAGGTAATTAGGTTAAATGAGGTCATAAGAGCCCTTGTAAGAAGAGAAAGAGACATGGAGGAGAGCGCTCCCTCTCCTCCATGTAAGAATACACGAGAAGGCAGCCGTTTCCAAGCTAGGAGGAAAGCTCTCACCAATTATTGACTTGAGATCTATCTTCTTTTCTTATATATACATTTAATGCTATAAATTGCCTTCCAAATACTGTTTTTACTATATCCCACAAATTTTGATAAGCTATGTCATAATTTTCATTTAGTTTAAACTATTTTTAAGTTTCTCAAGATTTCTTCTTGATCCAAGTGTTATTTAGAAGTGTCTTGTTTAATCTCTCAGTATTTGGGGATTTTTCCAGCTATCTTTTTGTTTCTGAGTTAGTTTAATTCCATTATGGTCTGAAAGTATACATTGTATAGTTTCTATTTTTAAAATTTTCATGTGTTTTTATGGCCTATATTGTTTTATGGTTCAGAGTGCATTCTGTTTAGGTATATGTTCTATGTGAGTTTGAGAAGATGTATTGTGCTGTTGAGTGAAGTAGGCTATAGATCTCAGTTACATCCAGTAGATTGATGGTAGTGTTGAACTCAGCTATACCCTTATGATTTCCTGCCTGCTTGCTCTGTTCATTTCTGATAATGGAGTGTTCAAGTCTCCAACTATCATTGTGGACTCATCTGTTTCTCCTTGCAGTTCTATTCATTTTTGCCTCCCATAGTGTGATGCTCTCTTGTTAGGCACATCCACCTTAAGGACTGCTAGGTCTTGCAGAATTGATTCTTTTATCATTATGTAATGCCTCTATCCTTCATAATTTTCCTTGTTCTGAAGTCCACTTTGTCTGAAATTAATGTAGCTACTTCAGCTTTCTTTGATTAGTGTTAGCATGGTGTTATCTCTCTCCATTCTCTTAATTTCTGTCTTTATACTTAAAGTGGGTTTCCTGTAGACAACATCTAGTTGGGTCTTGTTTTTGTTCACTCTGACAACCTCTTTGATTGGTGTATTTAGACCATTGCCATTTAAAGTGACTATTGGTGGAGTTGGATTAATATTGACCATATGTATTACTGTTTTCTATTCATTCCCTTGTTTTTTGTTCCTATTTTTATCTTCCACTCTTTGCCATCTGTAGTTGTAATTAAGCATTTTATATGATTCCGTTTTCTTTCCTTTCTTAGCATATCAGTTATACTTCTTTTTCATTTATTTTAGTGGTTGCTTTAGGGTTTACAACATGCATTTACAACCAGTCCAGGTCCACTTTTAGATAACACTGTACCACTTCACAGGTAGTACAAGTATGATGACAAAATATTCCTAATCCCTACCTCTTGTCCCTAGCATTGTTGTCATTCATTTGACTTAATACATCAGCACATGTTGGCATATATATATAGTCAACCTTGAAAATAAAACAGGCAGTTATTTTACCAGCAAATGGGTTTATATGGGAATAGTAGAGAATTACAGTTCAGGACAGGCAAGCTACAGCAAAACTATGTGGGAATGCAGAGTACAAAGGAGAGGAACGCTCTTTTATAGAGAAAAGGGGGAAATTGGGAGGGGCCGTTATCAACAAAAAGTCCATTGAAGTAAACTGGGAGTCCAAAGTGGTAGTGGCTCTTCATTGGCTGAGTTGTGACTCTCTCATTGGCTGGGCTGTTGCTGGGCAAGGAGAAAATCTTCCTCCCCCCTCCTAGGGTAAGTAGAGTAGGCTTCTTCCTGTTGGAAAATGCAAGGTACATCTCTTCCTGTTGGGTCCACAAAGGGCTGTGAGGAGTGGTACAGCCTGAGAGCTCCCCCTTCTGGCTTCCCAACTCCATCTTAAATTAGGTTATTAATGTTATTAGGATTATTATTGCCCAGCTGGTTTATTTTTTTCTTCTCAGGTACATATTTTAGTACTTTCAGAAGGGGATTGTGGGTAATAGATGTTAACATCTGGTTAAACCAGATAGGGTATGCCAGGTTCTTAGTTATTTTCCTTCAACAGTGGAGATAGTAGTTCATTTTCTCCTAATTTGTCAATCTGTTGGTTATTCTTTTGTAAGTAATTAGTATGTTCTATTGATTTTTTTAGATTTTCTCTTTATCCTTGATATTCTGCTGTTTCTTTACAATGTAAGAGTGGATGGTTCAAATTTATTCTGTTAACACTTGGGATTTTTCAATTGTAGAATTCATGTCTAACCTGAATTTCTGAAAAGTATTAGATGTTAATGTTTTTAAAAATTTTATCCTCCTGGGCGCCTGGGTGGCTCAGTTGGTTAAGCGACTGCCTTCGGCTCAGGTCATGATCCTGGAGTCCCGGGATCGAGTCCCGCATCGGGCTCCCAGCTCAGCAGGGAGTCTGCTTCTCTCTCTGACCCTCCCCCCTCTCATGCTCTCTCTATCTCATTCTCTCTCTCAAATAAATAAATAAAATCTTAGAAAAAAAAATTTTATCCTCCTTCCTCTTAGATGTAGATTAGTGTTTCTTCATTTATGATGTTTTTCATAGCTTTCTTTGCATTTTCTTTTTATTTCTATGAACTTAGTTTTGAAAGGTTTTAATTCTTTAAATTACCACTTTTCTCTTAGCTTCCAACTTAGTATTAACTTCCTCTTTTGAGTTTTCAATTTGATGACTATTTCTTGCTGCCTAGAGTTTTGATAAGTTCTTTTTTATGTCTGCATATCTTTTTATATCCACCTGCTTTGTTTCATGAATATGAGTCCTTTTTATCTCTTGGATATCTTAATTGTATTTATTTTAGAGTCCTTTTCAAATGCTCTTTTATCTCCATTTCCTCAGGTGTGAATCTCTACTCCCTGACAAAACCTTTGTGGGTTGTTTTGTTTTTTTAACATTTATGATGGCATTGATTTATGGACTTTGTGGTTTTGTTTGAAAGCTTGTGTTGCTTGGACATTTATTTTCTCTCAGCAAATTTCGTCCATCACCATCACTTCTGGATCCAGATCAGAGTTTTTATTTTTGGCTTATAACATCACACCCTGAAGAGAGAATGTATTTTCAGACCCAAAGATCCCATGACAAGCAGGCTTGGGCACCAAATTACCTTAACGAAAGATTAGACCAGTTTACAACATCATCTCACATTTCCAGCATTTACTATTTATTTTAGTGATTTATGTTATTTAATAGGTAAAAGATGTACCTTGTCATTTCAGTTGTGTTGCTCTTATTGATGCTTAGTGTGAACACTTTTCCAGGATTGCTTGTGTCGTACCCTAAAAAATGATTGCTGGGTTGATTTCCTTTTCTTTTACTTTCCATCACACCTAAGTTTTTACCCAAGTGTAATTACCTCGCTTGATTATTCATATTCACTGAACAGTGTTTGTCACTTTTCCAAATCAGATCTAGGCCTAAAGAATAAAGATACTTGAGTCTGCTTTAGAATTTTGCTGCCTGCTGGCTATTCAAATCCAGCCTGTTTTCTAATGCCTTCTCTACCTACTGTGGTATTAAGTGAGATGCACAGGTGTGATCCTGAATCATTGCTGAAGCTGAGTTATAGTTGATATTCTGGTTCTGATCGCCTTGTAGCAAACCTTTGATAATGGTTAGTGGTGTAAACCATTTTATAATGTGTATGGATTCTGTGGTGGGGACTTCGGAATGGGCATAACACAGAGGATTCGTCTCGATTCCACAGTGTCTGGGGCCTCAGCTGGGAAGACCTGAGGGCTGGTGGTGAGGAAACAGATGGATTCAATTGACACTTAGGCGGTGACATCTCTGGCAGCTGATTGGGAAATTCCTATAGTGACCTTTCCATGGGGTTGCTTGAGCTTCTTCCCAACATGCTGGCTGGGTTTTGACAGTGAGCATTCAAGAGGACAGGTCATAAGTACATGGCATTTTGGCCGTCTAGCTTTGAAGTCGCATGACCCCACTTTCATGTTGTTTACAAGCCCCTCCACCCCCGGCTCCCGGGAAGGGAATACAGAGCCCGCCTCTCAGTGGGACACATGTCAATGACAAATTGTAAGAAGAGCACGTATGTTGGGAGACATGGTGTGGCCCTCTTTGAAAAATATAGTCTGCCAAGTTGGGAAAATAAATTGTTTAATTGCTAGTAAGCCAGTAAAGGAATTATTTAAACATCTTTTAGTGTGACAAGGTTTGAAACAAGATTTTAAAATTTAATCTCCTCAAGTAAAATTTAGTTCAAAACCCTATTCCATAATAATTTCATGTATTAAGATTTTTATGATTGTACTTTTAAATTTATAATCCTTTTTCTATCAATAGCACTTTCTAAGAAAGGTCTTTTTCACTTTTTATTTTGCAGATAAAACTATAAAATGTAATCTGGATTCATTGAGAAGTTCACCTAAAAAAAAGTCTGAAAAGAAACAACAGTGCATCTCTTTGAAAGATGTAAATAAGGTTGTATTTTAAAATGCTCATTAGGTATAAAGTTCATACAATGTTAATTTTAGAATATTCTCATTTGAAATCTAGGAACCAAAGTATGTTTTCTGTTAAGAAATTCTTGGTCGTGGTCGTGTCTTTCAGGAAGAAGTATAGTTTGTGTGTTGGCTCTAATTCAAAAGAACAAGAGAACTCTAGCTTCCTTCCTGTTGCTGGCCTAGGGGCTTCTCTGCAGGATGGGGTACTTATGCTCATTTAACAAGGGTGTGAAAACCTGAGATTATGGGACACTCTAATAGTTCCAGTCCAACCTGTCTTTCCAGTCCTTCGACAAGACAAGTGAAATAATTATAGGACATTTGAAATACTGATTATCTGAAGTGCCACCTGCTTGCTACTTGGACACTTTAATCTAGTGGTTGTAGCCATGGCATAACCACATTATCCAGTTCTTTGTGTCTCCATGTCTGTGTTGCCTGACAGTGATCTAGGATGGTTGTTCATGAGAATGACTCCCATGGAATTTGAGCTCCATAAGAATACATATCTTGCTAGCATACACATTCTTTCTAAAAAAATTTTTTTACAGTGTGTTGAATCCTCCATGTACTGGCCAACAAAGAGGGGGATAACCATATATGCTGAGCCAGATACACCAGCAGCAAGGTATGATTTGAAAATTTAGTGTAATCGAATAGATACATGAGTTGTAATACTGTCTTACATGGTGTTTTGTATGATTGATGATAGGAAAGGATTCAATATCAATAAAGAGTGGTCCAGAAATTTTGATTAAACCTATATTAATTTTAAAGAAAAACATATAACAACTGGTTAGTAGCACAACTGACCAGAAATTGGTAGTGGCTCTAGAGTCTCTGTGTTACCTTGTTGGACAAAGTTGTTTCTGTGAGGTAGGTCCAGTGGAATTGTCCTGATGTAAAGGCTGATACGTGTGGGCCAGAAGGCAGTACAAGGTGGTGGGGGGCAAAGACTGGCTGTTCAGGAGGAATATCCAAGGCTTTGACCTTAACCCTGTCCACATCAAGAGGCGGGTTCATGATGTTTGTGAAATCACAGAAAAGTTGTACTATTGTTACACTGTGTCACAAATAGTGTAAGATCTTAGTCATGTGCTCCATTCCTCCCCTCCTGGGCTTCGTGCTAGTGTTGTCCTACATTTCATTTATACGTTCTTTATACATCCTAGGCTCTAGTATCATTTGTATCTAAACGGTCAGTGGTCTTTTCGATAGATTTAAATAAACAGAAAAAAAAATACCTTCTGTGTTTACCTGCATAGTTACCGTCAGTGCTTTTCTTTCTTTTTTTTTTTTTTAAGATTTTATTCATTTATTTGACAGAGAGAGAGAACAAGTAGGCAGAGAGGCAGAGGGAGAAGCAGGCTTCCTGCTGAGCAGGGAGCCCGATGCGGGGCTCGATCCCAGGACCCCGGGATCATGACCTGAGCCGAAGGCAGCGGCTTAACCGACTGAGCCACCCAGGCACTCCCCGTCAGTGCTTTTCACTGTGTAGATTCATATCTCCATCTGGTATCGTTATGCTTGTCCCTGAAGGACTGCCTTTACTGTTGATTGTATTGTGGGTCTGCTGGTGATGGATTCTTCCAGCATCTGTATGTCTGGAAAAATTATTTCAGCTTCATTTTTGAAAAAAGGGTATTTTTACTAGGTATAGAATTCTAGGTTGATAGTTCTTTTTTCCTCTGTATTTTAAAGATACTGGTGTCCTGTCTGCTTGCTGCATCATTCCTAACGCAAAACTTACTGTCATCTTTTTCTTTGTTCCTTTGTTTGCAACATGTCTTTCTCCTCTGAATGCTTTTGAGATTTTCTCTTTGTTTCTGGTTTGAGCAATTTAATTACATATGCCTTGGTGTAGTTTCTCTCCTGTTTCTTATGCTTGGTGCTCATTAAGGTTCTTCATGTGTATATTTTTGTCTTACATCAGATTTGGAGAGTATTCATATTGTACAGATGTTTGTCTGCACGTATCTCTTTCTCCTGTCCTTTTGAGACTCTGATGAGACAAGTATCATACCTTCTGATACTGTCCGAAAGGCCCCTGAGACTTGGCTCATTTTTTTTTTTTTTTTTTTACCTTTTTTCCTTGCTATTCTTCAGATTAGTAATTCTGCTGATGTATCTTTAACTTAACTGAGCTTTCTGTCATCTCCATCCTGCTGAAATTTTATTTGATGTATTTTTCCATTTTAAAATTTTCATTTGGTATTTTTTATAGTTTGTATTTCTTTGCTGAGAACTTTAATTGTTCCACTCAAGAGTGCTCACCCCTCCCTCTCTCAGGGATCATGTTATAATAGCTGCTTTAAAGTATGTGATGATTCCCACTTGTCTGCCATCCTGGAGTTCGCACCTGCTGATCATCTTTTCCCTTGACAGTCGATCTGGTTTTCCTGATTCTTTGTGTGTTGTATTCTGGATATTTTGAATATTATGGTGTGAGACTGGTTTCTGTTCAAATCCTCTGGACAATGTAGGCCTTGGTGTTTTCATTGTTTGTTTGTCACTGACTAGTGACTCCATTCTGGTGTCAGACTCCATCTCGTTTGGGTGGTGACTGCAGTTCCGCTTTGGGTCTGTTCTGAATATGCTCAGCTTGGGGCGAGCCTGGGACTTGTGTTGGGTCATTCTCCGGCACACTCTCTTTTCTCCAGGATTTTCCTCACATTGACCATTTTCTACATGCTCCCTGTCCTTGAGCCTCTGTCCAGGTAGATGGCTTTTCATGGAGAAACGGCCATGCCAGGTCTGTGTGATTGGAGCCACTTGTGGAACGAAACAGCAGTGGAAATAAGAGGGGAAAAAGATGGAGGTTTCCCCCACATCTTTGGACCCTGGGGTCCATTTCCTAGATCCTCTAGAGAGAGGGAGTTTTGGGTGACAGCTCCCTGTCACCACTGCAGCTGCATGACTGGAGCTGCCCATGGGGCAGGGCCAGAAGAGAAAAAGGGAAACGAGGAAATCAGTCAGTGTACCTATCTAGCCTGTGGCTCCCCGGCTCCCCTTCCTGCTTCTCTGGCTTGAGATAGAAGGTTTCTCTCAGTGCTTGGTGTCCACATCCGCGGTGCAGTTCTATGTTCGGGGCCAGCCTCAGGCCAACACCAGGAGACAGAGGAGTGTAAAATCCCTGGGAATTCTCCATGATTCTGGTGGTTTGCAGGTTTTGACTTCTCTCCCCTTCAGTTCTGTGCTTTACACAGGGTTTCCAGCTGAGGTCAGAGGAGAGACCGGCTATGGAGGGCTTAGGCCCCTCTTGGTGAGCCCCAGCAACCTCAACGTGGTTTTCATCCTTAGAGGGCAGAGTGTCCATTCTCACAGAAATAAATCTGCATATGTAGAGCGACACACTCCTCAGTGCTACTTAACTG
The DNA here is from genome assembly GCF_011800145.1 of Mirounga leonina. NCBI lineage: Eukaryota > Metazoa > Chordata > Mammalia > Carnivora > Phocidae > Mirounga > Mirounga leonina. The sequence goes on along the minus strand of NW_023270459.1, from coordinate 6,628,263 downwards.
AGTTTTCTCCCAGAAAATATAGGCATTTTCAGGATTGGGGCAATGGGCTCGGAGATTCTAATCAATGTTTTTTGGTTTCCAGCGCTTTATGTCAGAGACCAAATGAGAAACCACTTAGGTTGGCCGAGAAGAAAGAACACAATGAGAAGAATGGCTGTGTGAAGTATGAATTATTTCCTTGGTCTACATTTTTTTAATAATTGTAATAAAATTATAAGCAGGAAGAATTTACATATTATTTTATTATTTATTTCAAACCTGCATTCCCATGTGGAAAATACACCTACAATGTCTGCTGTAGGCTTTGAAGTTAATTGTTTTTCCTGGTCGCTAGGGTAGATTTTTTTTTTTTAGTATTTGTTCCGCTGTAGTCATTTTCTGCCTCCCCTTCCTGATTCTTTTGGTGAAGTTTTATGAAACAAATTAGATACGGTTGGTCTTTGGGGCTGTTGGTCTTCTATGGGTTTACATCTGCTGCCTTCCCGGTTTTCTGATGGCTAAAGGGGTCTTCCACCTGCTGGAGAAACTATTTCGTTACTTGTAGTGTGGAACTGGGTTTTGTTTTGTTTTGTTTTGTTTCGTTTCTGTCTTGTCAGATTCACAAGGTATTCACTGAAGAGTTAACAACAGAGTAGTAACTTTATTTCCTACTTGTTTAATCCATGAAACATTCTCATACTCATTTTTATGATTTCTTACCATACCAGCCTAAAAACACCCTTATAGTCCAAGTAACTGTGGCTGCTCTGAAGTCAGTCGCCAGAGTGACAAGGGATTTACGACAGTTCAGAACGGGGTGGGTCGTACTGTGTCCACTGATTGGCCCGGAATGACTGGGGGGGAGGGTGTTGACTGCAACACCGTTGGGCTGCCTGCCTCCCAGAGCCCACCCTCTGGCCCCGCAACACCCTTGCACCCACAGGAGCTCTTCACAGGGCTCCCTGGCCACCCCCTGCAGCCCACAGATCTGGGGGTGGCTGTCAGCGCAGCTGTGTTGACCCCTCCTCCCAGGGCAGCCCTCCACCCTACTCCCTGAAAGCCATGGGGCTGCACCTGGTGGTTTTCCCTGGAATGAGAGACCTTGCATTACCCGTGCAGCTCATTTCTTACTTTCATTACATTAAATTGTAACTTGATAAGCAACCCCGAGGTACTCTGTTGCCTTTTATTTTTGTATTAAAAGGTGGTATCTTCTCTCCTCATGGGCTAAATGCCCTTTACTTAGAACCCGTTGATTCAGCGATGGCAGTGACTCTGCCAGTGGTTCCGGATTACGGCACAGGAGGGAGGAGGTGGCAGGTTTCTCAGCAATGTGAGATGACCCGGTGGTCCTGCAGTCTTTCTTCATATCAGAACAGGTGTTCCTGGGATTGGTGGCACTGTGTCCACAGCCTGGGGGCCGGGGTTCAGGGGCCAGTTCCGTACTGACCCGACCTCTGTGGCCTTTTATCACAATAAACAGGACAAAACGGGATGAGCAGTAATTTCACAGCTCTGCCTTGGGATGTACAGTTGACCCATGAACAGCACGGACGTTCAGAGTGCTGACCTCCCACACAGTTAAAAGTCTGCATATAACTTGTGACTGCCCCCAGACTTAACTCCTCATAGCCTACTGTTCACCAGAAGCCCTACTGATAACGTAGTTGATTAACATGTATTTGTACGTCTAATGTATCATGTACTGTATTCTTATAATAACGTAAGCTGGAGAAGAGAAAATATTATTAAGAAAACCATTAGGAAGAGAAAGTACATTTTTAGTACTGTACCGTAAACAATCCGCATATAAGTGGGTGTGCACAGTTGAAACCCATGTGGCTCAGGGGCCAACTGTGTATTTCATTTTATCTCTGTCAAGGAAGAATTAAAATTATAACTCAGTTGAGGAAATATTAACGCTCCTTTTTCCTTTAAATTGTCCTTTTCACTATTTTATAGATTGTTGCAGTTTTTAAATCCTGATCCTTTGAGAACTGATGGGATCTCTGATCTACAGCAGGTATGACAGTCCTACAAAAATATTAAAAATCCACGACAGCTCTTTGCTCTTTAAGTCCGTCTCCTTCCTCGTCTGGATTTGAGATTAGAAGAGAAACCCCCTTAGGTGGGGACTCTCCCTGAAGACACCCTTTTAGAGATTCTCCAGTGAATTACTGCTTTAGAGAAATTATTATTTGGTGGGGGATAGTAGATGCTCTTCCTTTCATTTTCCTTCCATTCATTTTGATAGTTTTGGGTGGGTTTTGATGAGCATATATATCTAGGCTGTCCTTCCTTTGCATAAAGTGGTTGGCTTCCTGCGCTGGCAGGCGGGGTGGGGGCATCTAACTAACTGTGGGGCGTGCTGTCTCAGTTGCAGAGGCTGCGGTCCGGCTCCCAGCAGCCCTTGGCCGTGCTCAGGCACAAGATCGAGCCTTGTTTGTCCGTTGATGCGTCGCCGCTTTCGGCAGACGTGAGAAAGGTAAAAGTGCTCCTGAAGGCGGGCTCATGAAGGAATGCTGACCTGTTCAAACATAGGAGGATTTTTAGGAAACCCTTCCAAAGCTGCACTTGTGTCGTTTCTTGGCTTTTGAAATCCTCTGTTAAGCTTTTGTTATTAAGTTCTCGTGTATTCTTCAGGTTTACTTCCTATAAGTGGCAAAACCACTGTATAATTCTTAATGCTTTTCTGAGATAAGTTTTCAAATGCGTCCCTGGAAAGGGGCTTATTAGAAGGAGCAACAAGTTGCCAGGGTAGTTATGCTGTATTTCCGAGTGTTCTCAAAACTGCTTTAGAGACCTACCATTCCAGTTAGTAAATTGACCACGCATGCTTTTCTATTTCCTTCTTGATTAAAAAAAAAAAAAGGACAGGAAGAAAGAGGCTAAATCCACAAGGATGAATTGAATTGAGAACAAAGTCTTTAGTGGCCTAGAAATTTGCACAGGCTTTCAGAAGATGGAAAACAGGCACCAGAGTGTGGCTGACTAGTAGAGGAAGGAGAGAAGTAGGAGGTTCTGAACTTTCCTCCACCCATTCCTGAGCATCCACAGTCAGCCTCTCGGGAAGGATGATCTTTTTGAAGGAACTGAATGGCCCTAGAAATGCCCTTCAGATGAATTCTCCCAGTGAAGACACCTGCTTGCTGCCCTGGCTTCCTGCAGGGGTGTGGCGCTCACGGAGCCGAGCTCTGCGCTGGCCACACGTCTTCCAGCCTGCTTTTAGTGGGCCTCCTCCTGGCGAACACACATCAGGGATCCTTAGACATTTGATGAAACCTCCCACCTAAAAAGAAAATAAAAGCATTTTTTAAAAAAAAGACCAAAATAAAACTCTGAAGGAAACAGTGTAGGCAATAGAAGATAATGCTACAAAACAAATACCCTCAGAGATAAGTATTAACAGTATTTATTAAACAATAACAGGGTGCTATAAAAAAGGCCCAGAGGATAAAAACGGTTCTTGGAAATTCAGAATGCTGTAGAGATAGAAACCAAGCAGCAGATTAGAGAGAGAAAATGGAAGCTAACTCTTAGAAAGTAGAGCAAAAAGACAAGGAGATGGAAATAGGAGGGAAACAATTTGAGGGTCATTTCGAGGTCCAGTCTCTGCAGTGGGATTTTTTAAAAAGAGCAAAGGAGGTGGGCAGAAAATTCTGAGAAGAGGGGCGCCTGGGTGGCTCAGTTGGTTAAGCGACTGCCTTCGGCTCAGGTCATGATCCTGGAGTCCCGGGATTGAGTCCCGCATCAGGCTCCCTGCTCAGCAGGGAGTCTGCTTCTCCCTCATCCTCCCGCATCTCATGCTCTCTCTCTGTCTCATTCTCTCTCTCAAATAAATAAATAAAATCTTTAAAAAAAAAAAAAAAAGAAAATTCTGAGAAGAGCAACACACGAGTGATTTCCAGACCTCATGGAAGGGACTGTCCAAATTACGAGAGTCCTCATCCCACAAGCCCAGCCACAGCGAGGGGCCAGGATCGCGGGCACTCGGCTGTGAAGCGTCCAATCGGGGGGCTTCCGAGGGCACGAATGCCTTCAGACTTGCCATCGGTAACACCAGAGGGGCGCTGATTCCGAGATTCGGGTGGAAAGTTCTTTCCAACCTTGAGGTCCATCCTAAACTAGCAATGAAGACATTTTCAAGACATGCAAGAGAATTGACTTCCTCAAGAGAGACACTCCTGAAGTATGTTCTCCACCAAAGCAAGAAAGTCAGCCAGGAAGGATGACCGGCCTTGCAGACAGCAGGGACAGTGCCGGGAGGCCGCAGGGTGATGGCTGCACGTGGGACGCCCAGTCGCTGGTCTGCGCTGCTCCTGGGGCTCAGGGCCGGGTGGACGGGGACGTCACCCACAAATTGTGCTCATGAATTCAGCCTCTTGGAACGTAGGGTCATTGTGGCTGGAGAACTCTTCTGTTGCCACACTTGGGAGGTTTTAGTGACCGTTACATAGAAAAATAAGCAAATAAAGGCATGTGGGGTTTTTTTTTTTTAAGTTTAAGTTATCTCCACATCCAATGTGGGGCTTGAACTCATGACCCCGAGATGAAGAGTTGAACGCTCCTCTGACTGAGCCAGCCAAGCACCCCAATAAAGGCATGTTTAAAAAAAAAAAGTTTGTAAGTAAAGCTGATATATTCACAGATTATTAGGAGGAGCCACATCCTTGCTCTGGTGAGCTCTAAGCACTTGGTTTTAATTTGGAGCCTAGAAAAGCAAGCGTCTTAGGGCAGAAGTTTGGTGCTGAGAAAAGACTTGGGGACTTGTCAAGTTAGGTCTTAGAAAATACCAGAATAAGCAATGTGTAGTGGCTGTTTGGGGGGGAAGTGAGCAAAGAGATGGAGTTTTTGTTAGTTTTCTATGCTTCATTTGTGGTTTTTTGGTGGCTGATGTTTTGTAGGCTCTTCAAAGAAACAAGTTCCCAGGACCTAGCCACACGGAATCCTACTCTTGGCCTCCCATAGCCCGGGGCTGTGACGTGGTGGTCATCTCTCACTGTGGAAATGATCCTCTGCTGTACCTCCCACCAGTCCTTACAATTCTGCAAACGGGGGGCTGCTACAAGTCTTTACCAAGTAGAAATGGAGTAAGTTGGAGACAGTCTTGTTTCCACAACAACATGGCTTAAATATTTAAATTTTATGCTGAACTTTTGGTGACGTTTGGGTTACATTACTCATTTGGTTTCCATGACAAGACAGGAACTTACCAGAGTCATTGATTCTCTGCCACTGATTCTCCCCTTGAGCCCCTGTTGTGGCCATCGGCTGAGCCAAGAAATTGCTGGTGTTTGGAGATGAATATATCGCTTATAAACTTATTCCACTGATTCAGTTCCTCTGTCACGGTCACCCTGTGAGATGGTTGGCCGTGTACGGTTTTCATTGTTTCCTAGATGAGAAAATTAGCCTCATCTGACAAGTGAGACAAGAAGTGGGATTAGAACTTGGGTCTTTCTGTCATCGTGTCTCACATTCTTTTAATTATTTCAGAGCATCCCACACTGTTGTAGAACCCTACTTTATTCTTCCCATGTGCCGGAATCTGCAAGGATCTGTGAAGGATGCTGGAAAGGAGAGAAGTGGGGTGTGGGGTCAGGTGATGGGGATAGTGAGCCCTGCTCTGCAGGGTCCGGGTGGTCAGGTGAACCCCCATACAGAAGAGCTCTGTCCCTGACATGTCTCAGAGGATACAGTGAGTGCAGCTCTGTTCCTCATCAGAAGGTGAAAGATCATAGTGAGAAAAGACACCATTGTGTGTAGGAGAGAGACTCATTTTTCTCATTCTGCCATGTGGTTTTAATGATTGCCCTTTGGAAGTCTGCATTGGTGGGGTTATTATGTATTCACATCTCCATCCTTCAGTGAGCAGCTCACCCCTGTGGACCACACCCCTGCAGCCTGTGTTGAGATAGAATCGGGGCTGGGCCAAAAATGATGCCTGGGTCTTGCCTCTTGTGTCCTCTGCTTTCTCCACATCTCTGTGGTCAGCTTGCTTTTAGGCCCGGTGCCTAGAAGCTGGTGCCCTACCTGGATCTGCGTGAAGGAGAGGGGAGACTTGTTCTTGTCTTCAGTTCATGGAGGGCATGTGTCCGGGAGGGTGTTTGGCAGGCAGCACAGTGTGACTTCACAGGAGATAACTATGGGATGGTGGCCGTCAGCGTTCAGATGGAGCCGTAGCAGACTTCCCTAAGGAAGAGATGCTAACCTTTTCTAAAGCCCCTTTCAGGGGGCCGTTAGTTCGCCTGGTCCCTGGGAGCAGGAGTCCTGGAGCCAGACCACCTGGGTTCAGATCCTATTGCTCCTGTGTATTAGCTGTGTGGCCTTGGGCAACTAACTTTACCTCTCTGTGCCTCACACCCCTCATCTACCCTGTGAGAGTGTTTTAAAGACAAAATGAATTAATATTTGTGAAATGCTTGGTGTAAGCCCTAGAGGAATTTGAGTCCATGTGTCTAAGTCAATTCTAATGAAATTATATCTTTTCTGACTTACAGGACGATGATGGTAGCAAACAAATTATATAGTGCTTCGTCTGTGGAAGGAGATGTTCTGCATGCTTCAACATAGACTAGGTTCAATTCCTAACTTTTGCCCCAAATTATGTGAATTTGTCTTTGCAGCCTCTGGCAGTCATCGTGTGCCCTGGGTGGAAAAAGGCCCAATTTACTTTTGAATTACTGGAAGACTATAGCACATCCTCCAGGCCTCTTCATCCCATATTGTTAACAATCGGACTCCACAAAGATGAAGCCAAAAACATGAAGCTTCCAAGGGGGTGTAAGCATCCTTTCCAAGCTGTTTGGTTTTCCCTGCAGAGTGCAGTGGGGCCCTGCCTGGCAGGTGCACAGGACGCGGGCTTGTGTGATGATGTCACTAGTCCAGCTACAGGTGGGACCTCACTGTCCGTTACGGGAGGGCACAGAAGGGCGAAGGTTCGACCTTGGCTTACAGCTGTTCCACTGAGAAGGCGCCATGATTTCCTTCACTCATTAACTATTTATCGAATACCTCCTGTTCGTTAGATGTCAGCTGAACCCCCACCCCTGCCTTTTAGGAGCACAAACACTGGTGGGAGTCCAGGTGCTAGATAAGGACAAGTGTTGGCCCGGACAGCCAGGCCTCACCCACCCAGCAAGAAAAACCGCTTTTTGCGTCATTAGACAGCAGTTCTAGAAGGTGTGAGAAAAACCTATGGAAAATCTGAATGTTAATTGTCTTCTCTTTTAAAATGTAGGTGACATCATTGTTACAACACCCCACAGCCTCCTGAGACTTCTCAAATACCAAAGCTTGTTATTTCTTAGACTCTGTCACCTCATCTTGGATGAGGTGGAAGTGTTATTCTTTGAAGCTACTGAAGAAGTAAGTATGGCTTCCATCGAGATGTCATTATCCCTCAGAAATAAATGTATATATGATTGAAGTCTTACCTGCTTTTAGGAATCAGGAGATGACGTGTCTATTGGGAGAAAAAGCCAGTTAATCTTGAAAAGTTTTCCCTTTAACTTTTATAATTGTGAAGAGAGTTCATCCGAAATTTCCTTCGCCAATTTTTTTTTTAGATTTTTTTTTAAAATTTTATTTATTAGACAGTGAGAGAGGGAACACAAGCCGCAGGGAGTGAGAGAGGGAGAAGCAGGCTCCCCGCTGAGCAGGGAGCCCGATGTGGGGCTCGATCCCAGGACCCTGAGATCATGACCTGAGCCGAAGGCAGACGCCTAACAACTGAGCCACCCATGCACCCCTTTTTTTTAGATTTAGTTATTTGAGAGAGAGAGGATGACAGAGATAGCGAGAGAGAGCACGAGTGATCAGGAAGGAGAAGGAGAAGCAGGCTCCCCGCTGGGCAGGGAGTCCGACGCGGGGCTCGATCCCAGGACCCTGGGATCATGACCTGAGCAGGCAAACGCTTAACCGACTGAGCCACCCAGTCATCCCTCTTTCCCAAATTTTAAAGTTCTCTCTGAAGACCAAAAATTCTTTTCCAGTGAGGTTTCCTAAAATACTGATATTATTATGATTATGGAAGCAATAAGTTTTATTCTAGAAAATTTGGGATACAGAGAAAAGTACTTGAACAACCCCAGCATCCACTGAGTTACACTCAGAGGTAATCGCTCTTCCTGTTCTGGAATAATTCCTGTGTCAGCTGATACTTAAAACTGACAACATCAGGCCTTATTTTATGGCTAGTTTATAACTTGCATTTTTCAGTAAGCAGCATCGGGAGTATAATTAGTAACTATCCTACAGGTTGATTGTTTGCTGGCCATGGGCCAGTATGGAATCCTGTGGGCATAACAGTTTTTTTAAATGGTCTGAATTTTGGACGTTTAGCATCATTTGTGTGTGCATGTGGCTAAAGAACATACGTCTTTTTTGCATGTTTCCCGTAGGATAAATTCCTAGGAAGGGGATTAATGGATCAAAGACTATGAGTTCTTACAAGAAGGCATTTCTTGGGCACAGTGTAACATGATGACCACAAGCATTTCATTTGGGAGCAGTGATGTGCCCAGGTTCAAGTCCAGGCTTTGTTGCTCACTGACTGTGTGGGCCTATGTGGGGTTTGTGAATGCCTCTGAAGCCTCAGTTCTGATTTGCAAAACTAATACCCACAATGCTGCGCCCTACAGTTGCCTTTCTGAAAGCGGAAACTCCCGTGGACAGCATGCTGTCACACCATGCACCCCGCGCCCGGGCAGTGCGAGGCATTAGGCCAGCTTCCGTTTCTTGTGGGCTTGTTAAATGTGGCATCTCAAAAAAAAAAAAAAAAAAGTGGCATCTCATTAGCATCGTGTGCATTTCCTTGATTACTTGTCAAGTCGAGCCTTCATGCTGGCCACTCGTACTGTTCTCTGAGCTGCTTGTTCATTTTCTTTGCTTATTTTCTGTTGGTAGGGTCATCTTTTTCTAGTCCGTTTGTAGAACTTTTTAATATAAGGATGTTAATGCTTCGTTACATAACGTTACACGTTCACCTAGATATCGTTTGTGTTTTGTTTATATTTAACATTCCTTTTTAGTTTTTTTTCTTTTGTTTGGAAAGACCTTCCCCCACTCTGAGAACAGAGAATGTACAATTCTTTACCTTTCATGTTCTGTCAACCAGTTACTACTCCCTTCTGAAATAAAAACGAAATTAATTATACTAATTTTTTAGATGTTTGCTATATTAGATAACTTTAAAAAAAATATTGACGTTGAAGAAAGGGAATCTGCACCACATCAGATGGTTGCTGTCGGCGTTCATTGGAGCAGACATATAGAGCAGTTGGTCAAAGAGTTCATGAACGACCCCTACATCGTGGTCACAGCCATGGAAGAGGCTGCTCTCTATGGCAGCGTCCAGCAGGTACAGGCTTGTGGGCGAATGGGAGGTGGGGGCTGATGAACACAAGCGAGTAGCCATGATATCATGGCTTCCTCCTAAACTGTTACAGCTTTAATCTCATACAAAAATCTGTAATCGTGTATTTAGGTTTATATTGATTTTCTGTACTCTTTGCTGTTAAGACCCTCACTTAGCGATGAAAAGTGAAACTGGAGCACCATTTAAAACCACACTGTTGCTGTATTTCATTACCAGGTAGTACACCTTTGCCTAGAATGTGAAAAAACCTCTACTTTACTCCAGATTTTAGATTTCATTCCAAGTCAAGCACAAAAGACCTTGATCTTCACCGGTTCTGTAGCTGAAACAGAAATAGTGTGTAAGGTGAGCCCATAAATGTCCTTACTGTTTGTTTAAACCATGATTGAATGTCGAAATCATCAGAGAATTATCGGTAGTTAAATATTTGACGGGATAAAACGTTACAAGCTGATCAAGAGTCTGAAGAAGGGGTGGCTAGTGCTGTGGAGTATGCATAACAATGAGGACAGCGGGAGGCCTGACCTTGAGGGAGGAGCCAAGTAGGTGGGACCAGCCTTTCCAAGGAAGCAGATGTTCCCTAAGGGGGCCAGTGCTCTGTGTTTTGTCATTAAAAGGATCCCATTCATAAAGAAATGCCAGGGACTTCTGTACCCTCTTTAAAAAAGTAGGGACCGTAACACCAAGAGATAGATCACGTGGCCAGAACAGCCAACTAAATTGGCTACGGATTTATTTAATCTAAAGCTACATAAATAGTAAAATGTAGAAATGAAGCCAAATACAAATTAAAATGTAAGAATCAGGAGCGCCTGGATGGTGCAGTCAGTTAGGCTTCCAACTCTTGGTTTTGGCTCAGGTCGTAATCTCAGGTCCTGAGATTGAGCCCCGCGTCAGGCTCCATGCTCAGTGGGGAGTCTGCGTCAGGCTCCGTGCTCATGGGGAGTCTGCATGGGATTCTCTCTCCCTCTCCCTTTGCACCCCCCCCACATGCTCCCTCTCAAATACAGAAATCTTTTTAAAAAAAGGTTCTATAAAAAAATTTTAAAAATATAAGAATCAGTACTACATCCATCTTTCAGCAATGATGAACTAGAGGTGTCATGAAAAAATGTGACGTTGGCACATAAATTTGATTGTGTGTGTACATATATATGCACACATCTGTGTATGCATGCATTATTTAAAAAGAGTAGTTTTAGCAAAATGTTTTTCACTTAAGCAAGTTTTTAGATACAAAGTATAGAATTTTAGAAATATATTTGTTTCAGTTTACAATCATCTTGTTCTTATAATTTGTGGATCAATGAGGTAATACCCTCACAGATAATTTTAAATGTTTTATACTGATAGTTATTGATGGAACAATTAACTTCAAGCTTATGTTCCTGACTGTGAACTGGCCTATTTGGTTTCATCTTTAGGTAGTAGAAAGCAGTTCAATATTTTGCTTGAAAATGCATAAAGAAATGGTTTTTAATTTAAAAAGTGTTTTAGAACAGTGGAAGAAGAAGTTAAGTTCTGGCTCTCACATTGTATTAGGTAAGTGTTTTAATTTCTACTTCCATTTAGAGAAGGCTGAGCTAATAGGAATCATGTCTTCAGTTTATTTGTATAGCTAGTCTCCCAGTTTCTCATCATTTCCGATTTACTGAGAATTTATTAGTAATGTTAATTTCAGAATGAAGGTTAAACTCCGCCAAGATTTTGGTGTCGAGGTGAAGGCAGGGACCTGCGGAGCTCTGAGTGTAGGCCTTCTCCCTGGGGTTCCAGGCGGAACATAAACGTGTGTGTGCCTGTGATGAAATCTGTCACAGATGGTTGTGAAATCTGATGTTAGAGATCGAAAAATCACAATGTATGAAATAAGTGAAAGATTGATGGGCAGCCTAGATTTGTAATAGAAAGAAGCATTTTCCAAGCTAAAATGAGGGGAACCACTTTTCTCTGGAACGTCATCACTGGGCTGTGTGTGACATTTTGGGGAAACAAATGGGGAAGAAGTTTGTTGGCATCTAAGAAGTGAGATGCAGTAGAGAACTGTGCTCAAGTCCGGTTCCCGGAACTGCTCTGTAGTAAGTGCAGGAAAACCACAGCCTCGTTTGTGACTGCCGGCTCCTTCTCCGCAGCCTTAACGGATGATTGCATACCACTCCTGACCATCACTGATGCCACGTGTGTGATCCACTTCAGCTTTCCTTCCTCCCCCAAAATCTTTGGTGGACGCCTGTACTGCATGTCTGGTCGTTTTCAGAGTTCCACCGAGCAGGTCTGATGAACTTTCTTGATCTTTAAATATTCTCCGGCATTATCTGTGCAATGACAAATGCAGAGTCCACAAAGTTTCGTCATTTAGACTGGGATGGATGACCTGTTGCCTTTATTCACTCCCGATTTTAAGGGTTCTCCTGCGGAACAGGGAGATAAGAAGACCAAATCCGTGTTGCTGCTGACAGAGAGGAATGCGTGCCACGCGGTCGGCGTCCTGCGCTACCTGGAGCGGGCAGATGCCAAGATTCCCTCGGAGCTGTATGAGTTTACTGCCGGGGTTCTGGAAGCCAAAGAAGATAAAAAAGCCAGAAGGCCTCTTTGTCCGTATCTTAAGGCTTTTGGTTTTTGCAAGTAAGCCATTTTTTTAAAAAAATTGAAATGTACAGTAAAGGGCACAGTGATGCGTTTATTGCTGGATGACCTTCACGTATGTACGCACGATTCACACCACCGCCCGCCTCTGGGAGACACCCTAGAGCTGCCCCCATGCTCCTTCCCAGTCTGCCCTCCCCCTAGAAGTAACCGCCCCCCACTGTCTATCCACATTGATGAATTTTGCTCGTTTTCCAACTTTATATAAATGGAGTTGTACATTCAGCCTACTGTCTGCGACATTCATCTGTGTTCCTGCATGGATCCAATGGATGGATTTATCTATTTAGTGGCACAGTATTCTGTTGTATAAATATATCACAGTGTATGTATCCATTCTCCTGTTGATGGGCCTGCGAATTGTTTCCAGCTTTTGGCTATTACGTATGAAGCTGCTGTGAACACTCCTGCACGTGTCTTTCTGTGGAAACATGCACCCGCTTCTTTGGAAGCTAGACTTTGGCATGGGATGGCTGAGTCACGGGGTGAGCACACGTGTAACTTTTTGGAGGCGTGTGACTGTTTCACAATCCCATCAGCCGTGTATGCGAGAGCTGAGTGGCCCCATACCCTCCCTGACACAGCTGGGGGAGAGTGTCACACCGTGGTTTCCATCTGATTTCCCAAGTAATTAATGATGAGTGTCTTTTCACATGCCTGTGGGACATTTGACCAGCCTCTTGTGAGGTGCCCGTTCAGGTCTTTTGCCCATTTTTGACATTGGGTGTTACCCTTTTTCTTATTGGTTTGTGGGAGTACTTTATTCCTTCTAGATATAACTGCTTTGTCAGAGATGTGCCTAGAGAAGATCTCTTCCCAGTCCATGGCTTGCCTTTCCGCTCTTGTAAGAATCTTTTGAGGAGTGGACATTTTTAATTTTGATGAAGTATTTCCTGGTTGATGTTACTTTGTGTCCTTAATGTAAGAAATACTTGCTGATCTCTAGGTCATGAAGACACTCTTCTCTGTTTTCTTCTAAAAGCTTTATAGACTGTTTTCACACTTCAGTGTAATCTAGGGTGAGTTAATGTTTGTGTACAGTGTGAGATACGGGGCAAGGATTACTTTTTCCTGTGTGGATAATCACTTGCTCTGGTATCCTTTACTTAAAACATCACTGTGTTCTCCCTGAATTGGTGCCTTTGACATAAACCAGATGATGTTTATGACCACCACATAAACCAGTGTATGAGGTCCACACGTGGACTCTGTGTTACTTTGGTCTCTTTGTCCTTACACTGGTACTGCATTTTCTCACTGTAGCTTATGTTCTAGTGAGTCCTGGAATCTGGTTTGTAAGTTCTCCAACTTTGCTCTTCATCAAGGTGGTTTTGGCTATTTTAAGTCAACTGCATCTCCACATACATTTTGGAATAGGCTTGTCAGTTTCCTCAGGAACATTACCTGACTTTCGGTAGCATGTGCATTGATACTATAAATCAGTTTGGAGAGCATGGGTATCTCAACAGTCATGGGGGGCCTTCTCACCGATCCAGACATGATGCCAGCGCTTGACCAGTGATCGCTGGGACTGGGTAGGAGATGTCTGATGTGTATCAATTGGATTGAGCTTCATTTTAAGATAACTGTTGACTTTAACTTTTTTGAACTATGGTACATTAAACAGGTTATTAGTGGCAATTTTGATTATGCTATTGACTTTTGAAACCAGAGGTTTAACTGTTACTCAGTTTGGGTTACAGCATGACTTCTGGTTTAGAGGTTAATTATTAGCCTTTGTTTTGGGTTGTGGTGATAAATTTCTGATGCAGAGTCTTTATTTTGGAAGTACATTTTGTTCATTTTCAGAATGTCTTGAGAAATAATGGAGTAACTCTTTAAGTTTATTCAGTGTTAATTAAATTTTAGGACCTCTTTTCACTAATGTGCATGTTGTGTCATCTGAATTATTTAATATGGTTACTTTAAAGTATTTAGAGTAAAGGTCCTCTGATTTCAATTATAGATTAATTTTCCTGAAGAATAGTTTGAAATTCATGTTAAAAAAAGTATTGTTTTTGTTTTTAAAATCCAGTTATTTTTTTTCAGAGACAAAAGGATCTGTCCTGATAGACACCATGTTAATCCAGAAATAGATATGCCAAGGAAATTATCCAATCAAACTCTACCAACATTTGGATACATCAAAGTATGTTCTGCTGCACTTTGTTCAATGATTAATGATCATTTTAATGAATGTATTTCATTTTTTTTCTTTTAGATTGCTTTATTTATCTGAGAGCGAGCGAGTGTGTGAGCACGTGAGTGTGGGGTGGAGAGGCAGAGGGAGAGGGAATCCTCAAGCAGATCCCCCTGCTGAGTGTGGAGCCTGACACGGGGCTCAGTCCCAGAATCCTGAGATCATGACCTGAGCCGAAACCAAGAGTTGGCCACTCAACCGACTGAGCACTGAAGCATCCCTTAACATGCTTCATTCTAAAGCAGCAGGATAATTACGACACTCTTAATGAACCGCCATTAACCTGACGATAGGCATGGATCCTTATAAGGTGCCTTATTACAAGACCCTAGTTTATTTAGAAAACCAAAGTCAAATCGGGAAAATAGATAAACCACTTCAATGGTTAAGAGGCTTTTTAGTTATATTTTCAGAAAGTTATTTCCATCTGGGAATGGGGACCATTAAAAATAATGCAATGATAGCACATCTTTTCAAAACATCCATGATTGGGCGCCTGGGTGGCTCAGTTGGTTAAGCGACTGCCTTCGGCTCAGGTCATGATCCTGGAGTCCCTGGATCGAGTCCCGCATCGGGCTCCCTGCTCGGCAGGGAGTCTGCTTCTCCCTCTGACCCTTCCCCGTCTCATGTGCTCTCTCTCATTCTCTCTCTCTCAAATAAATAAATAAAATCTTTCAAAAAAAAATCCATGATTATTCCTTTGAGGAAAATTCTGAAATGTAGATAAAATTACTGAGTTAAGAGTGTGTCACTTTCTTTTGAATTCTTTTTAATATTTCTTCCTTTCTTCTTGAGTTCAAGATTGCTCTCGTTTCTGCCTTCCCTTTTTCCTAAGGCAGATCTGTTCTGTTCATTTGCACCATTCTTTCTTCCTAGTTCTGTCACCTCCTTTCTGAGTTTTTTTTAAAATTTAGGTTGTTCTTTTGTACATATCATTTATCATATATGTATCTCTTTTATAATTTTTTAAAGATTTTTTTTAAGTAATCTCTATGCCCAACATGAGGCTTGAACTCACAACCCTGAGATCAAGAGTCACATGCTCCACTGAGGCAGCCAAGTACCCCATTATTTTCTTAATGAACGAGAGGAAAGGTAGCTTGTTTTGAAATGGATGGGTACAGTTTTGGTCTGTCTTGTGGATACATCTTTTCTAGTGGCTCTCATTATCTGTAGGGACTGTTACTGTCCTTATTCTCTTTTTTGTTATGATTTAATATGGGATCTGACTTTGATACTTTGCTACGGCTCCTTTTTAGATAAAATATATTTTCCTTAAATTTTAGAAGGAGGTGTGGGTCAGGGTGACTTTTAGAATTTTAGAATTCTCGTTTCCGTTTCTTATAAAAAAAAAAAAGAAAAAAAGGAGACATCAGTTCTGAGATTGTTAAGATCTTCTGGCCCCGTTTCCCTCCCCACTTGCGTCTGGCCCTTCTCTTCCCTCATATCTGGTGTCTTTGGATGGACAGTTCGAGACTCCACAGGGCTCCAGGCTTCGCCCGTTGTTGGAGTGCATGAAAGCCTCCAGGCTCAGCTGCTCTCGTCCCCCTGCCCCGTATTTCCAGTGAGTACCTGTTGCCGCTCACAGACTTCCCCTGTGTCTGGCTCCATCAGGTAGTGACACCATGCAGGCTTTGTGATCTGGCTGGGTTTCGTTCATCTGCTATTTTGTTGTTTAAATTAACTGATGTTTATTTTTTAGAACAGTTTAGGTTTATAGAAAATTTGAGCAGAAAATACAGAGTTCCCTCTACCATCCCCCCCCAAAATTCCCCCTATTATTAACATCTTGCATTAGTGTGGTGCATGAGTGACAGTTGCTGAACCAATATTGATAACATTATTATTAACTAAAGTCAGTAGTTCACATTGAGATTCACTCCCTGTAGTGCACATTCTAGGGATTTTGCCAAATGCATAGTGACACCTCTCCACTGTGACGGTATCACATAATTCTTACACTGCTTGCAAGTCCCCCATGCTCCACCCTTCCCCTCTTCCCTGGAACTCCAGGTCGTCACCAAGACTTTACCGTCCCATTATTTCGCCTTTTCCAGAATGTCATAGAATTGGAACTATACAATACACAGGTTTTTTAAACTGGCTTCTTTCATTTAGCAATACGCATTTGAGGTTCCTCCACATCCTCTTATCTTCGTAGGTCATTTTTTATTGCAGAATATACCAGTTTATCCATTTACCTATTGAGGGACATCTTGGTTGCTTCCGAGTTTTGGCAGTTATGAATAAGGCTATGGGAAATATTCATGTGGCAGTTTTTGTGGACTCATGAGTTGTCAACTCAACTTGGGTAATACTAAGGAGTGTGATTGTTGGATTGTACAGTGAAACTGTTTTGCTCCGATTGCATTCCAGTCGGCAAAGAGTGCGAGCTCCTGGCTCTCCTGCCCTCGCCAGTATGTGCCATTGTCGGTGTTTTGGATTCTAGTTGTTGGAGTAGGTGTGGAGTGGTATCTCAGTGTTTTAATTTGCAATTCCCTGCTGATGTTGAGCATCTTTTCATGTGCTTATTTGTCACCCATATGTCGTCTTTGGTGAGTTGTCCAGGTTTTTTTGCCCATGTTTTAATTGGTTCGTCTGTTTTCTTATGGTTGAGTTTTAAGAGTTCTTTGTAGATTTTGGACACCAGTCCTTTCTCAGAAATATGTTTTGCAAAAATTGTCTCCCGGTCTGTGGCTTGTCTCTTTGTTCTCCTTATAGTCTTACAGAGCAGAAGTTTTTAATTTTAATGACGTCCAGCTTTCCAGTTGTTTCGTTCATGGATTGTGCTTTTGGCCTATCCACAGGGTCATCGTGAAACCCAAGGTCACCTTGATTTTCTCTTTTGTTATTTTCCTCATCTGCTTTTATTCGGGGGTCTGTGGTGATATTTTGTCAATTAGTTCTGTTGCAAAGTATATCCCTGGTATTTGGTTTTGCCATCTCATTGCTCTGTCTTTATGTGGAGATTCAGAGTCAAAACGTATGACACTTTGCTGCTGCCACTTTCCCAGACCCTGTCTAACCAGACCCCCACTTCTAATTGGCTGTATTGAGGTACAGTTTACGTACAATAAAAATCCCTAGTTAGAAGTGTACAGTTCGTTGAGTTTTGAGAAATACATACAGCCATGTAGCCACCACCACAGTGAAGATACGAACATTTTCGTGACCCCAAAAAGGTCTCTCCTGGTCTGTTGCGGTCAGTCCTCATCCCAACCCCCACTCCCGGCAGCCACCGGACCTGCTTTCTGCCGCTAGAGCTCTGTCTTTACTAGATTTTCATTTTAATGGAATCATACAGTAGGTAGTGTTTGGAGTCTGATTTCTGTTAGGTAGCGTACCGCTTCTGAGATTCACCTGTGTTGTCTTTCTCGTTGTTGAGCAGGATTCCGTTATGTTGCTATGCTACAGTTTGTCTGTGTGTTCACAAGCTGATGGACATTTGGGTTGTTTGCAGTTTCTGGATGCTCTGAGCTTCTTCTGGCTTACAAGTCTTTTCAGACCTACCTCTTCATTCCTCTTGGGTGAGATGTAGTGGAAATGCTGTGTCATAGGGTAAGAATCTGTGTGTGTAAGAATCTGCCAAACAATTTGCACCATTTTACATTTTCACCAGTGCTGCACGTGAGAGGGCCAGTGGGTCCACATTCTCAGTACGTGGTGTTCTCAGTCTTTAGTTTTTGCCACTCTGTTGCACTTGCATGGATATTTATTTGCATTTCTCTGGTGATAAAGAATCTTGGACCCCTTTTCACTGCTTATTTAGCCCTTTGTATCTCTCTTAGGAACTCTCTGTTGACAGTTTCTGCCCATTTTTTAAATTTGGGTTGTTTGTCTTGTTGAGTTTTAAGAGTTCTTTGTAGATTATGGATATGCCTTGTCAGATATATTGCAAATATTTTCCCTCGGTTGAAAAGCGGAAGTCTTTAATTTTGATGAAGCCTTCTGTATCACTTTTTTATTTTACATTTTGTTCTTTTTATGCCATAAGAAATCTTTGCCTCTCCTAAGGTTGCAAAGAGTCTTCTTATTTTTTTTATTCTAGAAGTTTTATGGTTTTACATTTAGGTCTATAATCCATTTCAAATTAATTTTTGTGTGTGCGTGGTGTGGGTAAGGAGAAAGTTTTTTCCTTATGGATAATTGGTTGCTCCAGCATCATTTATTATAAAGACCTTCCTTTCACCCTTAATTACATTGGCACCTTTGACATAAATTAAGAGACAGTATTTGTGAATTCTGAATTCTTCATTCTATTCCTTGGTCTCTTTGTCTACCCTTAAGTGGTACCACATTGGCTTGATTGCTGTAGCTTTGTAAGTAATCCTGGAGACTGGTAGGGATGCCTTCCAATTTGCCCATCTTCTTCAATATCCTTCTGACTATTCCTTTGCATATCCATAGAGAATTTTAGAATCAGCCTGCTAGTTTGTACTTAGAAGCCTGATGGGATTTTGAGTGGCATTGCATTGAGTCTGTAGATTAATATGGAAGAATTGACATTTTAACAATACCAAGTCTTGGGGGCACCTGGGTGGCTCAGTCGTTAAGCGCCTGCCTTCGGCTCAGGTCATGGTCCCAGGGTTCTGGGATCAAGCCCCGCATCAGGCTCCCTGCTCTGCGGGAAGCCTGCTTCTCCCTCCCCCACCCCCCCTGCTTGTGTTCCCTCTCTCGCTGTGTCTCTCTCTGTCAAATAAATAAAATCTTTAAAAATAAAACAAAACAATACCGAGTCTTGTCCATTAACATGGTATATTTGTCACTTCATCTAGGTCACCTTTAATTTCTCTAAGCAATGTGTTATACTTTTCAGTAGACTGATCTTGTCCTCACTGTGTTAACTTTATTCCTGGCATTTCATGTTTTTAGATGCTAATGTTATTTTTCTTTGAACTTCATTTTCTGATTGTTTAGAAATGCAGTTGATTTTTATGTCCTTACCTCATATCCTGTGACTGTAACAGAGTGAATTAGTTATGTACAGGACTGCTCATGAGAGTGGAGTCAAAACAGTTGGGGCCTAGGGGGCGGTATGGCTGGAAAAAAAACCTGTGTGCCCAGGACTGGGGGTTTTCTGGGCACATTTCGGGGGTTTTTCTGGAACAGGTGAGTGGGAAAGATGGTGACACGTGCTCTGGAGAAGGTGAAATGCACCAAAGTGCCAGAGGGCCTGTGGGGATTATGGGCAGGGAGGCACTCTCTGAGGGGCAGCTGCACCGAGGGCCAAAGGATAAGGATCCGGCCATGGAAAACCTGGGGAAGACTGTTCCGGGGAGAGGAAGCAGCGAGTCCCTGAGGTAGGAGTTAATGTGGCGTGTTGTGGCACCGGGCAGAGCTCATTGGCGGTGAGAGTGGGGGAACAGCAAGCAGGGGGGCTCGGGTGCCACAGAGGAGGGCTAGGGGCTGTCAGCCTGTGAGATTGATCACAAGGGGTGACCTCACCCCTGCCTTCTAGCCTGCTTGCCTCCCAGTCAGCACTGCCCCCTCTGCCTTCCCAGCAGGTGACTCCTCTGCCCTGGCCTCTGCTGGGGCAGCTCACCACTCCCCGCCTTCATGCAGGCTGTTCCGGGTCTGCAGTGCCTTCTCCGCGCTCTCGCTAACACACGTGCACGCCGACACTGCCCCTCGCACACCAGCCACCCTGCATACCCTCGCCTGTGAAGAGTTGTCTGCCTTGACCACATGCTGGCTGCGGCCCATCTGTCCGTAGGACGTGGCTTATCTCCTATCCCTAGCGCCTCCTACGCAAAATAGACTGCTTGTTACGGGAACAAAGAGCAGAAAGAGCTCAAGAGAAAGGGATGCTATTTAAGAATGATTTTTATAAAGTGCGGTATGGAGTAAACAAACACAATTAATAATAAAGTTTTAAAATAGATTAACAGAAAGTTTTCCTTTAGATTTAAAGGGAAACCACAGCCCTCTGTGGGTACAGGAAGGTTCTGTCGTGTGCCGGCCAGTTTCCTGGTTCACGTTTCCATCCCTGTCGGCGCACTGTGGGCTCTTAGGTCAGGGGCTGATTCTGCAGATAGCTTTTTGGTTTAGATTGAGTTTGTTTTCTGAATATGTTTGCTGATTATTTTTCAGATAATACCCTTTTATATTTCGAATGCAACGCATTATTTTGGTCGTATAATTGATAAACAAGTGGATCTTTATGCAACTCTTAATGCTGAAATGAATGAGTATTTTAAGGGTAACAGCAATAAAACGACTGTTGAAAAGGTGGAGAAACTCGGATTATATGGATTAGCAGAAAAAACACTTTATCACAGGTAAGAGGTCTATGTATTTCATCTTAAGAGTTGTGAAACAGGAGGCACCTTTCAGTGGTATCGAATCCCTGTTTGCACCCGTGTCCATCTGCCCCGGTGTGCGCGGATGTAGCCTGGCCCCTGGGTGGGCGGGGGGGTGGCAGCGTCGTGTCCCCCCAGCCGCCCGATGAGGCTCTGCACCTGACACTCCCCTGGCCCTGGGCTCCTGGCTCCTGAGCACAGGGCACGGAAGGCGGTGTCACGCTTCCAGAGCTGTCCCTGTGCCGCCTACATAGACGTCTCCGCCTCACTCCACGCTCATGTGATTGCCGTGAGATGGGGTCCCCTCTCACAGATGAGCAGGCTGAGCCGTGGCGGGATGACGTAGGCTGTGCGGTCGGTGTTCCCGTGCCGCTTCCGGCTCCGCTCGGGGTAGGCTCGACCGAGAAATGTGGAAACTTCACTTCACTGAGTTGATTTTCATCGTGTTGTCCGATAAAGGGGTTTACTCTAGTCAAAAGTAGTACACATTCTTTATACTTCCGTGTACTCGAATAAGCCATTCTGAGTGTTCTTAGGGGCTCGAGCTAATTTTTATTTCTAGTATGGAAAAGAACTTTGCAGTTTGGAGTCTTCTTGGATTTAATGAGTAGGTGGGGAGGCAGAGATGATTTTCCTTTGGGATCTCTGTGTTACACTAAAGCTACGGTGGTTCTCCAGGGTTGAGGTGCTGGAGCTGAGCCAAAAAGAAGACACCTGGGGTCCAGACAGTGTCCTTGTGAAGTTTATAGATGAAGGCCGGACTGGACTCGTCCCGAGAGACCAGCTGCTGCATCTTCCGGAAAATTTCCACGCTCTGCCCCCCCAGGCGGTGGAGTTCATTGTTTGCAGAGTGAAACCCGCTGACAATGAAGTTGAGTGGAATCCAAAGGTAAGTTATTTTGGCTTTTTGTACTTTGTTGACTTTCAGAATATACACAGAATCGAGGTGTATTTAAATTTAGAGTATTAAGTTTGGCTAAGAAGCCTCATGGTTCCTGACAGTTAAAGACCCTCGCCCGGCTGGTCGTCGTCATCATTAGTGCTCACAGTCTTAGAATTGGTATAAGCTACGCATC
This sequence comes from Mirounga leonina, assembly GCF_011800145.1. Lineage (NCBI taxonomy): Eukaryota > Metazoa > Chordata > Mammalia > Carnivora > Phocidae > Mirounga > Mirounga leonina. Next base: position 6,606,687 of record NW_023270459.1, on the reverse strand, counting down.
ACGATGAAATAAGTTGGCTGCCAGCTTGGGAGGAAACAGTGTGAGCCCCAAGTGGGTACCCCCATCAAATGGAGGCAGAGGCCAGCTCATTCCCCTGGGGTTGGGAGGCCGGGCAAGGAAAGAGAGCACAGGAAGGGCATTTCCTCTGGGCCCTTCAGGAAGAGTCCCTAGGATTTCCCTACATAGACCAGATGAGGCACCGAAGGTGGAGAGAACACACAGTACACGAAAGAGCCGCCCCAGGTGGGCTTCCATGGCTTGCCAGACAGCTGGTCCCGCTCATCAGCAGAGCAGTGAGTCTTCTTCCTAACGATGCGCTTGATTCTTCAAAGGAGGGTTAAATTTCATAAAATCCAATTAATAGGACTTTGCAGTTGGCAAAGTAAAAACAGTTTGGGTTATAAACAAGGTCAGACATGGTCCAGGGATTAAACAGGTGAGTGTTTTCACAATACAGGATGAACACACGACACTGCTGTTAGAGGTCCATTAAAAATACTCCTTATTAAATAGTGGTTTTTTTTCCTTCTGCAAAGTATTCAGAGTGTCCCTGTGGTCTGGTACCGTTGGGCTCTGGGGATGTAGCCATTAGCAAGAAGGTCATGGTTCTTGTCTTCAAGAAACGTTTGGTCTGTCAAGACGATCAACCACAAGTATTTCTTAAAGAGGGGCCTCTGGAAAAGGGGGCAAGTTTCTCCCATGTGTATTCTTTAAAATGACTGTGCAAGGTTCAAGGGGGATGGAAGCATCTAATTGTGATGAGCCAGCTCCCTCCTGTCTGCTTTACAGGAGTGGAAATGGGCCTGAAGGAGTACTCTGGCACGTCGGGTCTGCTGGGGCCCTGCTTGAGACAAACATCAGCCATGTGCTCGGGACAGGGTACATGGAAGCCGGGGGCCCCTCAGCTCCAGGGTCTCTTCAGGCTCAGTGAGCTTCCAGAGACAGACTTGTTGTTCACAGAGGAGAGCTAGGACACATGGCCGCAATGGGGAGCATGCAGCCTGGGGGGTCCAGAGGTGCCATTTGCCTCTGTCCTTATTCAGCTCCCCTGTTAATTACCCTTGTCCACGCAGGGGCATGAGGGCCTCTGTAACCTGACTCATGGGGTGGGGGTAAGGCTCAAGTGAAATGCATGGAGACATATTTTGCAAAACTATACAGCATAAACAGAATAAGATATTTTCCTAAAGCTTCAGAGAAATTACCTAAGTGGTTTTTTTTCTAGGTTACTAGGTACATTCATCGTAAAATTATTGGAAAATTGCATGATGCCAAAGTGATATTGGCTTTAGGAAATACAGTGTGGATCGATCCAATGGTGGGTATGCAGTTTTCTTTTTTTAAAAAGATTTTATTTACTTGGGGGGGGCGCACACAAATGGGGGAAGGGGCAGAGGGAGAAGCAGGCTTCCCGCTGAGCAGGGAGCCCAACGTGGAGCTCGATCCCAGGACCCTGAGATCATGACCTGAGCCGAAGGCAGATGCTTAACCAACTGAGCCACCCAGGCGCCCTGAGTATGTGGTTTTCTTAAAAGAAATCTGTTTTTGGATGGACCCCTAAAATTATTCTAATTTGTTGCTTGAATAATATATTTCTTCACCAAATATTTATTGAGCACCCATTCTGTGCTAGGTCTGGTGTGGGACACTTGGCTTCTGTCCATGAACAGAAACTCCTACTCTGTGGAGTTGCCACAGGGGTGGGCAGGGCTGAGTGTCAGACCAGGACCTGTAAGTGGGGCCTCCCCGCAACCCCTCCAATGCCAGCATCACCCCCTCTGACCACTCGTACACCAAGAACTCTGCTTTTCAATCTGAAGTTCTCCATTGGACTTAAATCTTAGTATGTGTATAACATTTAAAAGAATTCAGTTCATAAAATTGTTCTGCTGGAAGTTATTTTTATGAGACTGGAAAAGCCTTCACACCTACAAAGAGGAGTTTGGGTGTAAGATTTAAGAGTTCAGAGGAGACAATGATTTTTAGTAGAGAAGGTAAAGATTACCAATACAGGTCAAATGAAGATTTGGCGTCTTGGTTTATATAATAGTATTCTGGTTCTTTACTGGAGGAAAAAAATGTAAACTTTTTTTTTAAAGATTTTATTTATTTGACAGAGAGAGACACAGCGAGAGAGGGAACACAAGCAGGGGGAGTGGGAGAGGGAGAAGCAGGCTCCCCGCAGAGCAGGGAGCCCGATGAGGGGCTCGATCCCAGGACCCTGGGATCATGACCTGAGCCGAAGGCAGTCACTTGACTGACTGAGCCACTCAGATGCCCCAAAAATGGAAACTTTATTAAGAGATTTTTAAGACGATAGCTAAGGAAATGAAGAAGCAAAGACAATCCACCTGGCATTCTGCTCCCACAGCTCGTGTAGTGGTGTCCATGGCACGGTGGAGGGGAGACAGACCCCCACACACTCCCTTCTCTTCCCAGACCGCTCGGCCCCCAGTTTGAGTAGAGAAAGGCTCTTGTGCCATTCCCAGATGGGAACACATTCCCGGTGTTCGCTTAGGAAGGTGCTCCAGCTGGTCCTGGCCTGGCTCCCCACCCTGCTGCCATGAAGGGGATGCCCAGTCCTGGGTCTGCACCTCCCATCGACAGGAATCTCAGTGTTGCAAAACCTCATATTTTGTGTAAATTAAGATGGATGAGAATATTTTGGTTGCAGAAGAAAACCAGTGGAGGAAACTGCCCAGAGCACAGGATTTAGGGCCATGGTGTAGGCCCTTTCTGGGCACCGACGTCTCTGAGCCTTAGGGTCCTCCTTGTTAAGAGAGATAAAAAGTTAGAAAGATCTAAGAATTTTGTGTGTGGTCCCAGCATTACAGGGAGCCCCCAACCCCAGCCCTCATCGTACTTCTGTAGTGTGGGAGTGGGCTCTGGAAGAATCTCACGTGTCACCTCAGTTACAAAATCAGCTGGAAGCCACTCAGGGAGGCCCACGAGCGCCCAGCGTGACAGTGAGATCGCAAGGTCACGTGAGCGTTTTCTATTGATTTGAAAGTTCAAAGCCTGATTCCTGCAAATAGACTTTTTTTTTAATTCAAGGTGCACATTACAAAACTTTCAAATTTGAAGACCTCTGTTATTGACTATAATGTTCGTACTGAAATTTTGTCGATGGGAATGGGCATTGACAACTCGGAGCATATAGAACAGCTGAAGACGTTACACGAAAGAGCTAAAATGCCACCTGATGAAGAAAGCCTGAGCCAGGCCCTGTAAGTGGGGTTTTGTCTCCCATTTGGAAGTGCGGTTTTGTAGGAATAGAACTCAGGAGCTTAGAGACTTTTTTTTTGTTTGGAGGTTGAATAGGTTACTGAGTCTCCATGTTTCCGTCACTCAGCTTCGATGATTTCTCAGATTTGGGGAATCTGATTTTATCCATACCCCAATGTACAGTTTTGTTTTTGGTGGAATAGTATCCAACCAATCCCAAGTGTATTGCTTGACCTGTATCTCTCACACAGTAAGTTTTTGTTAGCTGTTGATCGACAGACAGAAAAGTCTACACGCTGTAAGTACAGGCCGGTGGATTTTCTGAGCACAGAAACCAACCCCGGATCAGAAGGTGGGCACGATCAGCCCCATCTCCTGCCGCTCCCTCCCCGAGGGCAACTGCTGTCCCGATTGGAGAGCACAGATTGCTCTCCCTGGGTTGTACCGTGTCTGACGGGAATCAAGCAGTGTGGCTCTCCTCTCTGGCTCCCTGAGTTCGGCACAGTTTGTGAGATTCATCCGTGGTGTGTGTGTGGCTGCAGATCATAAGTCCTTACCGCTGCATACGACTCCATCGTGTGAATGTACCATAAACGTACCATTTACCCATTCTGCTGCTGAGGGAAGACATTTCCCTGCCCTGGGCCCTTTCGGGTGGTGGTGCAGTCGACGTTCTCCTACATGTGTTTGGTGCATGGACGGAATTGCGGAGTCCCCCCTAGAGCTGGTGCCCAGCAGTGTTCCAGATGGGCCCAGCTGGCACTTCCACAAGCCGAACGTGAGAGACAGTGGAAGTCCCTGGGAAAGTACCTGGCATCCCCCACGAGGCAGTCACAGAGCCGGCTCAGTTACCCCTTGATTTCGGGGACGGGGAGGAAGGTGCCGTGACTAGAGCAGAAACGCGGGGAGACCCGTAGGTGCGCGCGTCGGAGCCACCCCGGGTGGGATCTTGTCGGACCCCGGGACCATTTGCAAGCCTTGGTCGGGCTCGCGCCCTGAGGAGGGGAGCCATGAGAAGGTGTTGCGCAGAGGGATGGTTTAGTCAGAAGATCCTTGGCTACTGTGTTAAGAGGCTGGGGTGGGGGACAAAGGCTGCGCCAAGAGCTCGGGACAGGGTGCCGGTGGCTTGGCTGGGGCGGCTTTGTGGAGGTGGCCAGAAGTAGCCTGCTTCCGAATGCAGTTCTGGGGGGTGGGGTCTCTTGGAGGCTCGCGGGCAGGTCCTGGGTCCTGGCAGCCGGGACCTGGGTAAGAGCCCGAAGGAGTGCCTGTCGACGTCCGAGGGGGGCCCAGTGTTGGGAGGTGGGCGGCTGAGGGGAGCCTGAGAAGGAGCGGCAGCGTCGAGGCGGCCAGGGAGGGCAGACTCCCAGAGGGCGGGTGAGGCGTGTCCCGGAGCAGGGAGCCGTGAGCCTGCCACACGCCGCCGGGAGGAGGCCCGACGGGTGAGCTCGGCGAGCCGGCCACGGGGTCGGCCTGGGGCCCCTGGTAACCGATGAACGCAGCACAGTTTCAAAGAACATGGCAAAGGTTAAAATACTTGAACAAGTTGTTAATTTTTATCTTAATGAATTTGAATGCCCATGGGATTAGGAGACACGTCTGTTTTACACACTTCCAAGGAAACAAAAATTGCCCTGTGCTTGCTTGTAAGATTTGAAACAACAACAACAACAACAAAGCTGTCCTTAGAATTTAGTCGATTCGATGAGCACGAGGCGCGGCCAGTTCTGTGAAACACAGCAGCTGCACCTGAGCCCCGGCTCTGTTCCACGCTCGGCCCTGCGCGTGTGCAGCAGTCTGGCACACCTGTGGGCATACGCACGGGGCGGGCGTGCAGAGGGCCGCGTGGAAGGTGCTACAGACGGAGCCTGCCCAGCAGAGACTCCATTTCAGGAGCTGGATGGGGAAGCCATGGCGGTAATCTGGATCAGAAGGAGGAGAGGGGCGCCATTCTTACAGCAGGCTGGGAAAGAGGACGGGTCCTGGGGACATGAAAGCTCTGGAAGCCATAGAGCTTGGTGACCGGCAGACGGCGGGGGTGTGACTGTAGAATCTGAGCCCTGGGCGGGGAGGGTATTGGCATGGTGGACGGTGTCACGGTGCTGGTTGGGGAGGAGGAGATGGCGAGTTGGTTTGGGACACGTCAGATTGAAGGATTATGGAAAGCATCAGCCTGGAGCTCAGGAAAGCTGCTGGGGAAGACCCGTTTGCTGGGAGCGGAGGAGAGCCACCGTTCGGGAAGTGTGTGACGAGGAGGGATGGAACCCCAGTGGATGAGGGTCTGGTGAAGGAGAGGGAGCCGTGGTGGAAGAGAGCGGGGATGGAGGGTCTGGCGCTGCACTGTGGGGAGAACAGGGCCTGGGGAGGGGCCCCTGCCTGGGTGGTTGGAAACAAGATGCTGCCTCCACCATTTGTGGGGTGTGTGGGGTGCCACTCACAGGCTTCATGTGTGTCGGCCAGAAGTCCCCTTGGAGACACACATGCACACCCCCCACGCCATAGATGTGTGTGTGTGTGCACGCAGGCGTGCGTGCATGTGTTTGCATGGGCTTGCTCCTTTTTAGGGCTGAGTTATCTCTGAAAGGATGCACAAAAATGAATTACGTTGTCGCCCATGACCAAGGCAGTGGGTTGGCTGGGAAACAGAGACGTGAGGGAGATTTTTTGCTGTGTAAGACCTTTTCATTTATCTCAAAACATTGAACCACATGAAAGTGGTTATCTGTTAAAAAAAAAAAATTTTTTTTTTAATTTTTAAAGAATGAGGCAGCCCTCTGTGTACTGATATGGAGTAATCTATCTCTAGTTATTAAGTATAATTGAAGGGGCAGAAAAGTGAATGGAGTCCGTTCTCAGGTGTGTAAATGGTGTGTATGTGTGTTTCAGATACAGATGGCATTATATGCTTGTTTATGCAAAGCGCGTTTCTAGAAGTAGCCCCACACTGGTTAAGGGGGTATCTCGGGGAGGAGGAGCTGAGGGACTAGGGCAGGGGTGCAGAGATGCTTTTACTTCCTCCTCTTTTATCCATTTTGAAGTGGGTAGCAGGGCTGGTAATTCTCAAAGTTAAATGATTTGAAAGAGAACTTTTCTGGTAAATGAGGTAACGCACTTATCGGCCAGTACGGATTGATGATCTGCTCTGGGCTCGCCACAAGGGGCGCAGCAGTGAGCAGAGCTGCTGGCCCTGCCCCGCCCCCCGGGGCGTGAGTCCTGACCCCGGGGCAGGTCTGACAGTCCGTCAAGGCCGTCCGTGGCTGCCTGCCTTCCTCCTCTTGCTGGGAGGGCCCCGTAGAGGGCCAGAGCTTGCTGTCTCTTCGACTCCGAGTTAACCTTCACCTCCTCCGTCCAGGGCGCCTTCTCCAGCAGAAGCTGCTGCTCGTCCGCAGAGCCCACAGCAGGAGGACAGAGGCTCGGAAAGAGGTGCCGACTCCGGGGCAAAGCCGGAAAACCAAAAGCATGGTTGGTGATTTAATACATGGCTCACTTAGGGGTGCCTGGGGGGCTCAGTCGGCTAAGCGTCTGCCTTTGGCTCAGCTCATGATCCCAGGGTCCTAGGATCGAGCCCCGCATTGGGCTCCCTGCTGAGCAGGGAGTCTGCTTCTCCCTCTGCCTCTGCCCCTCACCCCTTCTCGTGCTCACTCTCCCTCTCTCTCAAATGAATTAAAAAAAAAATCTTAAAAAAAAAAACATGGCTCACTTAAAATCATGAAAGCTTAGAAGTTTTCCAATGTTGAGGCTTTCCACTTTTAGATGAATTCTATAGAAGGTGACATAAACTGGTATTATCTAGCTTTGTTTTTAATTCAGCTTCCAATGTTTTTTTAATAACTTTTGCCTTTTTGTTAGTTGAGGTATAATGTTCATCCAGGGAAGTACCACACAGCTCATCAGAATTACTTACATGTGTGTCTGTGTCCACGGACCACACCCAGATGAGGCGGCTTGAACATTTCTAGAGCCCCAGGAATCTCCCTACCACATCTTCCCCGCCTGAAACCCTTCCCAGGAACCACCGTCCTGACGTCCATTGCCATCAGTTCCACTGAATTAGAAGCACAGGGTGTGCGCTCTTGGGGCCTCTCCCACCCAGCGTTCTGTCTGAGATTAATCTAGGCGATTACAAGGAGTGGTGGCACCTTCTTACCCCTGAGTGCTGTTCTGTGATCCAAACACACCCTGAGTTATTTATCCGTTCACCTCTTGATAGACACTGAGGCTGTTTTCAGTTTTTGACGATGGTTAAAGCTGCTGTGAACATTCTTGCTCAGTCTTCAGATGGAAGATTCGGGGGCTTTAGACCAAGAAGTTCAAATGGTGTTGTTTTAGGAAGTGTCATGCTCAGCACTGGTCCCTCACATAGATCTGCGACCAGATGCCTTCTCCTCTGGTGGGCATCTCTCGGCCTCGCAGGTTAAGATGGCCGCCGGTGGTAACGCCGCTCCCTTTCAGAGTGATTTGACTTACCTGATGGTTTAATTATAGTATTTGTCAGAGCCCGTTTTTATTAATTCTACTAAATGGTGCATTTTAATTTCTTCTAATTATTCTTTGCGAGTGGATACTCGGAAATTGATACTCTTTGTCAATAGTTCCTCGACTAAAAGTTGCATGAAGTGTGAGAAAGTACTGATAGGTACGTGGAGTATACAGTTACGTATAAATAACTTACTGGAACATTTGACTTTCTGCCCAGAAACTTCACCTGAAAACACAAGTGATTCTCCCCTTCACAGAACCACAGAGCCTCTGAAAAGGTACGTCCCCCCATGACCGGGGTCGGCTTCCCTCCCCTTCCCCCGACCCCCCAGTGAATGAATTGTGTGCCCGCGTAAGCCATCGTCTTCTCTCCTAGCTTCCACCCACAGATAAAATGGTTCCAAAAAGATGATGTGGTCATACTGAAGATAAGAATAAGGAACGTAAAAGATTACAAATGTAAATATTTCCAAGATAGAGTCGTTTTCAGGTAGGTTCGTGTATGTCTTGTAGACCTACAATTGAAATCACTTCTACCATGTTAAAAGACTGGCCTTTCTCTCTATACACCTAGTGGCTGGGCGGGAGAGAAGTTTTACTTGGCTGACATGGAGCTGCGGGCCAGCATAGTAAAGGACGCCTGCAAGTGCGCGATCACAAACGGGGAGCCTGTGATCACTCTTGCCAAAGAGACCAGGGGATCTTGGTGCAGCTTACTCAAACAGAGGGTGAGTGGAGATGAACCGGGGGGCTGGTCTCAGTGCCCCAAGCGTGACTTACTCTGTCATTTAATGTCACCTCTTCTCTTGAACAGAATCCTAATGTGGCTTTTGATTTCGATCACTGGGAAGAATGTGAAGAGGACAGCCAGTTCCCCCAGGGTAAGATGGGGTGTGCCCACTCCCTGGGGAGTCGCAGGTGCTGAGTGCCATGGTTTGAGGACTGCGGCCCTTGGGGAAATGGGTTGTTACCGTGACGCCCTTGGGAATTGGTTTTCTCCTTGTGGCCGATCTTGGTGCTAAATGTTCTGGTTTGAGGAGGTATCAACTCTTAATTATAAGCATACCTTCTTACAACACTTCTACAGATTTTCTTCCTGGGAGGATAATTAATTTCTAAGCAGGCACATTTTACCTGCTCATTTCTTGCCTAAAATAATGAAAATATAACATAAGTCACAAAATAGAGCTCTAGAGCCTAAGGGACTTTTCCTGCATTGGCCAAAATAATGGCAGGGTTCGGGGGTGGGGGAGATGTGCTAATGAGTCTGTAGTTAAGAGATTTTTCAATAATACCGAACTCTTGTAGTTGTGAATTCTAAAAACCTGCCGTGCAAAGTGGCAGAGGGGGCTGAGGACAGTGACCGGACATCGGAGGATGACGGAAGTGAGAGTGAATGAGCACAAGTCCGATCCGGAAGGGTGGCCCAAACTGCACACGGACAGATGGACACGTCGTGTGGCTGGGAGCTCAGGAAACAAGCAGTCACGGCCAGACCTGTCTTTGACTTAAGGATAAATTCTGACCAGACGTCATCCTGGGGCACTGGGATTGGTACTGGTGAGAGACGGGGTGCGGGGACTCTGGGGTGTGGGCTCTGGTCTGACCCGGGCCCAGAGTCCACCTGCACCGCCTCTCGCACGTAGCCTGTCCCCACACACTCACCCTGAGGGGCGGGGAGCACAGTGTGCCATTTGGGGGATGAATTGTCCTTTCCGGAGACTCTAGTCTGTTCACTTTTTCCCGGAGACCTGGCTGGTACCTTGCCAAAACCCTGGTGTTGTGCATATAAATTGAGGTTTCTGGGTTACGACTTCGTGCTTTCTACCCCGAGCTTGTTGGGATTCAACAGAACGACCTGTGGACCTGTACTTGCAGTATTCTGGGGAGACTGGGGGCAACCCGCAGATCGACCAGGGGTGAGAGCGGGGTCACCTCGGCCGTCAACAGCCAGACCCATGGCTTCTGGATGTAGAGCTGCTGCTTCTGAAGCCCCGCCTGGCCCTGCACCGTCCTGGGCACTCGGGACAAAGATTTCTCCTCGGTGGAAACAGAAGAGGACGTGGGGGGCGCCTGGAGGCGACCCTCAGAACAGCTGGGTGTGGGGAGCCCTCGCAGCACCCAGGACGCCGTCCGGGCGTGGGCCCCTGACTGCGGGAGCGCCCCGAGCCCGACCTGCCGTGGTAGCCAGAAGAGCTGCAGAGCGGAGCGAAATGTCAGCCCTGTGTCTGTGTTCAGTAGGAGGCAGCAGCCTTGCCTAGAGGCCGGAAAGAAGGGTGCCCGAGCGTGACCATCGTGACTGCCCCCACGACCTTTATTGTCACATGTCAGAAAGCACAGAGGTCCCGGTAGGCAAGCCACCGCTTGAACAAACTGTCACCAGGCTGTCCTGTGAGCAGGTTGGGATCACACTCTGACTCTCAGTTTCCTCATCTGTAAAATAAGACCTCCTGCTCACTGCGTGGCCTCGCCCTGCTCCAGGGGCCACCCCGGGATGCCTGCCGGGCGGGGGCGCCGTGAGGGAGGCCAGCCCCGGGCCGCCGGCGGGAGGACGGGTGGGCAGCCGGCTGGTTGCCGCCGGGACTCCCGTGGGCTGCTTGGCGGGTGTCAGATCGGCCCATGAAGTACTGGAGTGATTGTCCTTTTCTTGGGCTAAATCGGGCAGGCTCTTCAGGAGGTCAGAAGTCCTGGGGTCTTTGCTGGCGGAGGGAGGCTTGACTCTGCGGAGCTCTTGTAATGGCCTCAGCAGGTGCCTGTAGGTAGAGCTTCCGCGCTCCCACCGGGGGAGGCCTCTGGATGGGTGGCCAGGCCTCCTGAGTGGCGCTGGCTTGCCCTGTGACTGCTGGCCACCTGCTTATAGTCACTCTCTTTTGTAAAAACATAGCAACAATAAGAGCAAGTGATAGAGCTGCCTAAATCGGGGCTGGGGGGTGTCCAGCTTCTCTAGTGTTGTTCACAGATAGCCTGAGGGGAATCGTGGGGGGCTGGGCCAGATGTTTAAATCTGGATTTCTTTGTTCCAGACATTTACATTTACCTATTGAAGTTCTGAATAACATTTTGTAGGACAGAGACAGTGACTTGTGAAATGTAAATTTTCTTTTAATACGTATTGATTTCATGTTTGGGGAAAATTTCTGAAATGCAAAGTAAAAGTACTTTTGTCTCTATGCTTCTAGAACTGCTCACAGAGTCAGTCGTGGTGTGAAGGTCTTTTGTAGTATATCAATAAAATTTGTGTTTTCACAGAAATGACAGTTTACTTTTTTTTTCAACCATATTTTCCCTGAGTGCCAAATGCAAAACAGAATTATATTCACTACCGCCCTTTCTAGTTTGACCCGAGTGCCAGTGAAGGTTGGGGTGGGGTGCGGGGGGGCCGACCCCCGATTGTGGTTCCTGTCGTGGGCACCAGGCTGTGGATGGTTCTGGATGGTCCGCTTTGCAGTGGGTGCCTTGAAAATCAGCCTGGGGTAGACCCGCCTGGTACATCCCGGGTAAAATACAGGGGTTCAGTACTTCGGGCGGGGGGCAGATAGTAAAACATTTACACTTTAGTCTGCTAAAAATCTATTTCAACTGAAGCAAAAGTTTTACCTGTTTTATATAAAATATGTATATTTTATATATATTATATATATATATATATATATGCCCTATTGATCACTGAGTTTAAGGAATACCCTTTATTTAGGTAGGTGTGACGTGCCTGTCCCTGGTAAGGAGTCCCAGCGTGGGTGGTCGTCTGCTGGGCCTGGCCGCCACATCTCCGCCTGCTAACTTTAGTAAACATCTGTCCTTCTCTCTAGAACCCCCACCCAGAGAAATGAGGATGTCTACAAATAACAATATTATGAACATCCGAATACATTTTTTTCTTAAGGAAAAACATAAGGAGGAAATAACCACAAATATCGCTTACAAAAATAAATTCAGCGCGGCTTGGATGAGGCTCCCGGAGGCCGGGCCCGTTACTCTGGAGCCTCCTCTGGTGGCACAACTTCCATCAGCATCTGGAGGTACATGGTGATGGGCTCTGCAGTAAAAGCCGAGCAGAAGTGCAGTTAGGGAGCTATAATTAAAAGCTGGCTTCACCTCACTTCCCACCCTGGGGGGCCGTGTCCTCTGTTGGGGCCGGGCTCAGGGGACATGGGCTGAAGGTAGAGCCATGCTGGGAGCCATGGTGGCTCTCTGGAGGGAAGTTATTCCCCAGGAAAGCATTAGGAGCCTGCTCACTGTTTTACTCTGGGGAAGATCGGCACAACTCATGTCCTTACGTAACCACCACTGACCAAGAGTTGAGTATTTAGTTGGAAAGCACTGAGCCTGCATCTTGCTTAAAAGCTAGATTGTTCTTTTCACCTCCTTAAGTCCAGCTTCCAACCAGTTCTTGTAGGGAGCAGCTTGGCTAAGTTTTTTAAAGCTGAGAATTAAGACCTACTTTGTAACCCTGTGGTGGTAAGTCATCCTGGCTAGATTGTCGGTATGATCAGATCTAAGCTCATGGTCAGAGGCAGGGGAAAATGGCTGTTCTCCCAGCACCAAATGTACTTTCCTACCTACAGTAGTGTGCCTGCAACCCTCTCTCAGCCTAGGCCTTCGATCAGAGTATAAAGAGGTTGGGCGGTGGGGAGAGCTCTTTCAGGAAAGTAAGAAGTCCCTGGTAGAAATAATAAAGCCCTATTTCAGGTGTGGTTTCACTTCGCTAATCAACATGAAACAGATTTTCTCTTGCTTATTCTAACACCGCTGTTGGGTTTCACCGGTGAGGAATGCAGGCCACGCCAGGATCTGAACAGCCCAAGCTGGAGAAGGGCATTCCCAGTCCCCACTGGCTCAGTCTAAACCAAGTCTCAGGGTCAACCTCACTGCCTTCCAGTTGGGTTTTGCTCTTTTGTACCCTACGTGTCTCCCGGAGTTGCATATATATATATATATATATATATATATATATATATATGTAGAAACCCCAGAGGAGTGCTGAGGGGATGGTTGTGCTTTCCCTGCTCTCTGTTCAGACAAGCTGAAGGAGAAGGGGCAGATGTTGAATCACATTTACTCCATCAACATTAGGCGGCTGTTGTATAGATCCGGAGTGAGACTGCGCAGCCCAATTCCTGCCTTGTAGAAACAGTACGGGGAGACGGAGACCAAGAAACAGGTCTTCAGGTAGTGGATCACTGATGGCCTTGGCCCCCGATGGCCACGGAGTGCTGGCGCTTCCCTGCGGTTGAATCTACAGCGTGGGGCACGGCACTGTGAATGTCCGTGCGCTGTAGCGAGTGCCCCTGATTGAAAGTGGCTAATATAGCTGAACTTCTAACCCACAATTGGCCTACAGTAGATGAGCAGCCAGGATTGCTGAATGGTGAGCAAGAGCTAGGGCTTCGGCATGGGAAGGCTCGGGCTCTCGTCCCAACACTGCTTGGGTATCTCTGGGATGCTGCTGGGCCTCTCAGGATGTCTGTGTATCAGGCAAGAGAAGGTGGTGCTCTGAAGGTTGGATGCAAAACCATGTGAATATGGTTATCGGTCCTGAACCACACACTTAAAAATCATTAGGATGGGGCGCCTGGGTGGCTCAGTCATTAAGCGTCTGCCTTCGGCTCAGGTCATGATCTCAGGGTCCTGGGATCGAGCCCCACATCAGGCTCCCTGCTCAACGGGAAGCCTGCTTCTCCCTCTCCCACTCCCCCTGCTTGTGTTCCCTCTCTCGCTGTGTCTCTCTCTGTCAAATAAATAAAAAATTTAAAAAAAAATCATTAGGATGGTCAATTTCATGTTATGTGTATCTTACAATGAAAAAAAAAAAACATGGTGATTTCCCTTCCTACTTGTTTACAGTAATTGACGGGAACAAAGGCAGAGGCCCCAGGTGGACCCCAGAGGTGCCCCACGGAGGAAAAGGTGAGATTTGCTAGCTGCATGAGCTCCTGCGATAGGGAAGGACAGGTGAGGTTGCGGAATGCGGTTGCCTGTCTGTGCTTCGCTAAGAGAACAGTCCCTCTGTTGGTACTTACTTGTGATTTTCTGAGCCCATCCAAACTTATAGTGGACAAAAAGGAAGTAAAATATAAGGCCACTCAGTATAAATAATACACAGTAGAGATACTCCATTGCAGGTTCGCTGATGATTGGGGCCACAACCAGAAACACGGATATGAGGGTCACCAGGATGGGGATGAAAATGGGCACCTGCAGACAAACAACATGGTGTCATGACCTGGCCGTGGGCATTCATTGTCTTCCCGAAAATTTTCATCCCAAACCAAACACTGCTACAGAACAATATGATGAGCTCCTTGGTGCCTGTCCTCCAATTTCAATAGTTATAAAGTAATTTTGCCAATCTTGTTTCATCTAGTCTACCTTTTTTTTTCTTTTCCCTAGAATATAAAGAAAATGTCAGACATCGTGTCATTTTACCTGTGAAACCATTCAGTATTCACCTCTGAGGAGGACGTTATGTTTTAACATGTTTATTCCCTCCTCTCTTTTCTTTTACCTTGTCATTGATTTGTTGTAGGAATTGGATGATTCATCCTAATACAAGGTCTTAATTCTAGCTTTGCCTGAGAACTTGCTCCTCTGTCCCTCAGATTTCCCGCACACGGGTAGTTGGATCTGGAGGCAAGCATACTTTGTAGCTGGAGCCATATGCTTCCCCTTGTAACACATCACGAGGCCCTTATGTCCCACTCCCACCTCTGAATTGCCAGGGTCAGTCTGTGGGTTCAGGAGCTGGAGGAGAAACCAGGGCCACCGGATCGGGACTCCTCCATCTTCTGCAGGGAGCAGTTTTCTTTTAGTTGGAAATGGCACTTAGAAACCATAATCTGGGGGATTGGACTACTCATTGTTCTTTTACAGGGACAGAAAATTTTTTTTTCAAGAAAAAATTCACAAGTTCATACTGATATTTCCAATTCATTGCATTTCTTTCCCTTTAGACTTCATGTCTTTTTTTCTTAACGCTTCTGAAAATCTTGGTTCTTAATGGCTTTAGCGTAATTACTCACTTGCTTTATCCTGTAATGTGCCTGTAATAAATAGGCAAAATAACTGTGCCAGTTCTACCACTACCAGAAGTATGGTATGAAGTGTAAGAGTTCTTGTTCTTTTTAATCTCAAACTATAGCCCACGAGGGAGATTCATTCAACATACTGCCCTACACCCCATTTACTTATCACAGAGTAAGATTTCTTTTTTCTTTCTTTTTTTTTTTAAAGATTTTATTTATTTATTTGACAGAGAGATAGACAGAAGAGCACAAGCAGAGGGAGTGGCAGAGGGAGAGGAAGAAGCAGGCTCTGCACTGAGCAGGGAACCCGATGCGGGACTCGATCCCAGGACCCTGAGATCATGACCTGAGGCGAAGGCAGACGCCCAACCATCTGAGCCACCCAGGCGCCCCAGAGTAAGGTTTCTTATCTCCATTTGTTTTCAGTTTTGAGGGATTTGGTTTTTTCCCTTTTATCTTAATTTTTAAAATAATTTAAAACCTTTTTTTGATTTTGGTTTTTTTCTTCCATTATTTATTTTTGAGAATAAATAGAAGCACAACCATACACACACACACACACACACACGTTCATCTTCCACTACCCCCAGATAAAAACTAGCAAATACATAATGGGTAGTTTTGTACTTTGCTTTTTCCTAATATATTCCAGAGATAGTGCCATAGTAATACACAGAATATTACTCCTCCATCTTTTCCTGCTGCATCACACTCTACTTTGTGGATGTATCAAAATTTATTTGAGCAAGTCTACCATTGAGTGGCTTTTGGGTTGTGGGAGCCTTTTGCTAGTACAGCAAATGCTGCAGTAAATAACCTTGTATATATATTATACTTTGGCCAGTATCACCTTGGGGGTAGATTACCTCAAAATGGGGTGGCTGGGTCAAAAGATAAGTGCAAATGTGAAATTGCTGGATATTGCCAAGTTCCTCTCCTCCCCACCACCTCCATAACAGCTCCTCCATTTGTATTCCAGCCACCATGTGCGAGAGCGGGCTGCTTCCCCGTGGCCTCACAAGAATACAGTGGGGCCAGAGCGTGGGATCTCTGCCTGTCTGGTGGGCAAGCAGGGGCACCTCATCAGAACTGTGGCCTGCATTCTCCTATTAGGGGCGGGGTGGGGTGTGTTGGGGTTCATTTGCTTCATTTTTAAGTGTCATTGTAGTTTCTCTCTGAACTGTCTTTTCATTTTTTGTTTGTTTATATGATCAGTCCATTTCAGATGTTGGTAATTCCCGTCTCCATTTTAGGAACTCTTTTGTGATATTATTGCCAATATTTCCCCCCATCTGTTATATATATGGGTTTTTAACTTCTCTTTTTATCAATGCCTACATTTTTTTGGTAGGGTTATGTTCGTCCATTTTTTTCCTTAGTAATGATAGATTTTGAGTCATAGGAAAGATTTCCCCCATTTCTGGATTACAAAGCAATTTATATAATTTATATTTTCTTCATCAGCACCATAATATTTAAATTTTAAAGCCTTTATATTTTAATATCCTCTCTTCTGTTTTGGTGGCTATTCTTGCATCAATTTGAACTTTGTAATCAACTCCTGCAACTCTAGGAAAAAAATCAGATGTATCGTGATCTCATTAAATGTCTGAATTAAGAAACAGTGACATCTTGGGATGCCTGGGAAGCTCAGTTGGTTAAGCATCTGACTCTTGATTTAGGCTCAGGTCATGATCTCAGTGTTATGAGATCAAGCCCTACATTGGGCTCTGTGCTGTGTTTGGAGTCTGCCTAAGATTCTCCCTCTGTCCCTCTCCACTACCACCCCCTAAAAAATCAAACAAAAAACAGTGACATCTCCATGACACTGATTTTTCTTAAGAACTATGTATGAATTTTCACTTGTTCAAGTGATCTTTTCTTTCAGAAGAATTCTGCAACAACTTAGAGGCCTCACCTCTTGTTGAGGTTATGGCTAAGCACTTGTTCATTATTTGTTTTGGGGAATGAGGTGCTCTCTTTGTTACCTTTCAATTGGATGTCATTTTTATAAACAAAAGCTATCGATTTCAGTGTATTTCTTTGCTTTACAGCATGGAGCCCAATGCAGGGCTTGAACTCACAACCCTGAAATCAAGACCTGAGCTGAGATCAAGAGTCGGACACTTAACCGACTGAGCCACCCAGACACTCTGTTGATAGAAATAATCTGAAAAATCAATAAAACAACCTGTACCTAACCTTTCACTTTAATTTTTTTTTTTAATATTTTAAGTAATCTCTACACTCGACATGGGGCTTGAACTCACAACCCTGAGATCAAGAGTCACATGCTCTACTAACTGAGCCAGCCAGGCGCCCCTGTAGCTGACCTTTTAAAAAATGAGAGGAAGGGAGGGGGGCAGAGCAAGATGGCGGAGGAGTAGGAGACCTGGATTTCGTCTCCTCTCAGGAATTCAGCTGGATAGGGATCAAACCATTCTGAACACCTACGAACTCAACAGGAGATCGAAGAAAAGAAGAGCAACAACTCTCTCATCAGAAAAGCGACCACTTTCTGGAAGGTAGGACGTGCGGAGAAGTGAATCCGAGGTGATATTCGGGAGGATAGACATCAGGGGAGGGGCCTCTGTCAGCCGCTTCTGGCAAGTAATAGAGCCGCGGAGCAGAAAATTGGAACTTTTAAAAGTCTGCTCTGATCAGGGACGTCACTCTGGTGGCTAAGCGGGGGGTGGAACCCTCCGGGACAGTGTGGTCTCGGGACCCTCGGGGTCACAGAAAGACCGGGGGTGCCTGAGTGTGGCCGAGCTCCCAGGTAACGGAGCAGGGAAGCCGGCTGCAGAGGCGGAGCCCAGGCGCGGGCTCTCAGCTTGGGGTTGCCCTAAACCGTGATCCGGGGCACAATTGGGCCACTGCTCCTCCAGCAGGGACCCAACAAATGGCAGATCCAGGGAGACTCCCCTTCCTCCCCTGGGAGGAGCGGCGCGGGAGCGCACCGCAGGGATCTGCTGGGTTTGGAGACTCCACCTGGGGTCAGGTGCCAGAGATAGAAACGCACGGTCACAGGCCGGGTGAGCATAGAGTGCGGCTGGAGACTGGGGAGACGGGAGTGACTGACGGCTTTTCTCTGGGGGTTCACTGAGGAGCGGGGCCCCGAGTTCGCAGCTCCTCCAGGGCGGAGATTGGGAGGCCGCCATTTTCACTCTCCGCCTCCAAAGCTGTACGGAAAGCTCGCAGGGAACAAAAGCCCCGGAGAGCAAACCCGAGCAGATTACTTAGCCCGGACCGGGCAAGGGCGGGGCAATTCCGCCTCCAGCAAAGACATTTGGGGACCACGGCAACAGGCCCCTCCCCCAGAAGATCAGCGAGAACAGCCAGCCAAGACCAAGTTTACGGATCAATGAGAACGGCAGAACTCCAGCGCTAGGGGAATAATGCACATAGAATCCATGCCTTTTTTACCATGATTCTTTAGTCTTCCAAAGTTAATTTTTTTTTAACTTTCTTTTTTCTGTTTCTGGTTTGTTTTTTTTTTTTGAATTTTTCTTTTTCCCTTTTTCAACGAACATCTTATCAATCCCTTTTTTAAAAAACATTTTATTTTTCATTTTTAGAGTCATATTCTATCCCTTCATAGTAGTTACCTGTATTTTTGGCATATATATATAAGTTCTCTCTTTAAAATTTTGAGATAGTTTCTTCTAACAGATCAAAATATACCCTAAATTTCTAGTATATGGTTTTTTTCTACTCCCCTGCCTGATCACATTCTCTCCCTTTTTTTTTCTTTCTTCTTTTTTTAAGTCCTCTTCTTTCTTTTTTCAAACAACTTCTTATCAATTCCTTTTATAAAATTTTTTATAATTTCCATCTTTACAGTCATATTCCATCCCTTCATCATATCAACCCTTATTTTTGTACATATATAAGTTTTTCTTTCTTTAAAATTTTGGGAGGCACTTTCTTCTAACAGACCAAAATACACCCCAAATCTAGTGTGTGGCACTGATCTTTATACCAGCCTGATCATATTTGATCACATTCTGGTTTTTTTCTTGTTGTTGTTTTGTTCTGTTTTTGTTTTTATCTTTTTCTTTTTTTTCTTCTTCTTTTTTCTCTCTTTCCCTTTCTTTTCCCACTGCTTCAGGTCTTTTCTGATTTGTTTAGAGTATATTTTCTGGGGACGTTGTTACCCTGTTAACATTTTGTTCTCTCATTAATCTATTCTCCTCTGCACAAAATGACAGGACGGAAAAATCACCTCAACAAAAAGAACAAGAGGTAGTACCGACTGCCAGGGACCTACTCAATACGGACATTAGTACGATGTCAGATCTAGAGTTCAGAATCATCACTTTAAAGATACTAGCTGGGCTTGAGAAAAGCATGGAAGTTATTAGAGAAACCCTTTCTGGAGAAGTAAAAGAACTAAAATCTAACCAAGTTGAAATCAAAAAGGCTATTAATGAGGTGCAATAAAAAATGGGGGCACTAACTGCTAGGATAAATGAGGCAGAAGAGAGAATCAGTGATATAGAAGACCAAATGATGGAAAATAAAGAAGCTGAGAAAAAGAGAGATAAACAACTACTGGATCACGAGGGCAGAATTCGATAGATAAGCGATACCATAAGACGAAACAACATTAGAATAATTGGGATCCCAGAAGAAGAAGAAAGAGAGAGAGGGGCAGAAGGTATAATGGAGCAAATTATAGCAGAGAACGTCCCTAATTTGGGGAAGGAAACAGGCATCAAAATCCAGGAAGCACAGAGAACCCCTCTCAAAATCAATAAAAATAGGTCAACACCCCGACATCTAATAGTAAAACTTATGAGTCTCATAGACAAAGAGAAAATCCTGAAAGCAGCTCAGGAGAAGAGATATGTAACCTACAATGGTAGAAACATTAGATTGGCAACAGACCTATCCACAGAGACCTGGCAGGCCAGAAAGGACTGGCAGGATATACTCAGAGCACTAAATGAGAAAAATATGCAGCCAAGAATACTATATCCAGCTAGGCTGTCATTGAAAATAGAAGGAGAGATAAAAAGCTTCCAGGACAAACAAAAACTAAAGGAATTTGCAAACACAAAACCAGCCCTACAAGAAATCTTGAAAGGAGTCCTCTAAGCAAAGAGAGACCCTAAAAGCAACATAGACCAGAAAGGAACACAGACAATATACAGTAACAGTCACCTTACAGGCAATACAATGGCACTAAATTCCTATCTTTCAATAGTTACCCTGAATGTAAATGGGCTAAATGCCCCAATCAAAAGACACAGGCTATCAGATTGGATTAAAAAACAAGACCCATCCATATGCTGTCTGCAAGAGACTCATTTTAGAACCAAAGACAGCCCCAGATTGAAAGTGAGGGGGTGGAAAACCATTTACCATGCTAATGGACACCAAAAGAAAGCTGGGGTGGCAATCCTTATATTAGACAAATTAGATTTTAAACCAAAGACTGTAATAAGAGATGAGGCAGGACACTATATCCTACTTAAAGGGTCTATCCAACAAGAAGATCTAACAGTTGTAAATATCTATGCCCCTAACATGGGAGCAGCCAATTATATAAGCCAATTAATAACAAAAGCAAAGAAACACATCAACAACAATACAATAATAGTGGGGGACTTTAACACCCCCCTCACTGAAATGGACAGATCATCTAAGCAAAAGATCAACAAGGAAATAAAGACTTTAAATGACACACTGGACCAAATGGACTTCACAGACATATTCAGAACATTCCATCCCAAAGCAACGGAACACATATTCTTCTCTAGTGCCCATGGAACATTCTCCAGAATAGATCATATCCTAGGTCATAAATCAGGTCTCAACCAGTATCAAAAGATTAGGATTATTCCCTGCATATTTTCAGACCACAATGCTTTGAAACTAGAACTCAATCACAAGAGGAAAGTCAGAAAGAACTCAAATACATGGAAGCTAAAGAGCATCCTACTGAAGAATGAATGGGTCAACCAGGAAAAGAAGAAGAATTAAAAAAATTCATGGAAACCAATGAAAATGAACACAACTATTCAAAAATCTTTGGGATGCAGCAAAGGCTGTCCTAAGAGGAAAGTATATAGCAATACAAGCCTTTCTCAAGAAACAAGAAAGGTCTCAAGTACACAACCTAACCCTACACCTAAAGGAGCTGGATAAAGAACAGCAAATAAAGCCTAAACCCAGCAGGAGAAGAGAAATAATAAAGATCAGAGCAGAAATCAATGAAATAGAAACTAAAAGAACAGTAGAATAGATCAACGAAACTAGGAGCTGGTTCTTTGAAAGAATGAACAAGATTGATAAACCCCTGGCCAGACTTATCAAAAAGAAAAGAGAAATGACCCAAATCAACAAAATCATGAATGAAAGAGGAGAGATCACAACCAACACCAAAGAAATACAATTTTAAGAACATATTAAGAGCAACTCTATGCCAGCAAATTAGATAACGTGGAAGAAATGGATGCATTCCTAGAGATGTATCAACGACCAAAACTGAACCAGGAAGAAATAGAAAACCTGAACAGACCTATAACCACTAAGGAAATTGAAGCAGTCATCAAAAATCTCCCAAAAAACAAAAGCCCAGGGCCAGATGGCTTCCCAGGGGAATTCTACCAAACATTTCAAGAAGAATTAATACCTATTCTTCTGAAACTGTTCCAAAAAATAGAAATGGAAGGAAAACTTCCAAACTCATTTTATGAGGCCAGCATTACCTTGATCCCAAAACCAGACAAAGACCCCATCAAAAAGGAGAATTACAGGGGCGCCTGAGTGGCTCAGTTGGTTAAGCGTCTGCCTTCAGCTCAGGTCATGATCCCAGGGTCCTGGGATCGAGTCCTGCATCGGGCTCCTTGCTCCACGGGAAGCCTGCTTCTCCCTCTCCCACTCCCCCTGCTTGTGTTCCCTCTCTGACTGTGTCTCTCTCTGTCAAAAAAATAAATAAAATCTTTAAAAAAAAAAAAAAAAAAGAATTACAGACCAATATCCCTGATGAACATGGATTCAAAAATTCTCACCAAAATACTAGCCAGTAGGATCCAACAGTATATTAAAAGGATTATTCACCACGACCAAGTGGGATTTATCCCTGGGCTGCAAGGTTGGTTCAACATCCGTAAATCAATCAACATGATACAATACATTAACAAAAGAAAGAACAAGAATCATATGATCCTCTCAACAGATGCAGAAAAAGCATTTGACAAAGTACAGCATCCTTTCTTGATCAAAACTCTTCAGAGTATAGGGATAGAGGGTACATACCTCAATATCATAAAAGCCATCTATGAAAAACCTACAGCGAATATCATTCTCAATGGGGAAAAACTGAGAGCTTTCCCCCTAAGGTCAGGAACGTGGCAGGGATGTCCACTATCACCACTGCTATTCAACAAAGTATTGGAAGTCCTAGCCACAGCAATCAGACAACAAAAAGAAAGAAAAGGCATCCAAATCGGCAAAGAAGAAGTCAAACTCTCACTCTTTGCAGATGATATGATACTTTATGTGGAAAATCCCAAAGACTCCATCCCAAAACTGCTAGAACTCATACAGGAATTCAGTAAAGTGGCAGGATATAAAATCAATGCACAGAAGTCAGTGGCATTCCTATATACCAACAACAAGACAGAAGAAAGAGAAATTAAGGAGTCGATCCCATTTATAATTGCACCCAAAACCATAAGATACCTAGGAATAAATCTAACCAAAGAGGCAAAGGATCTGTACTCAGAAAACTATAAAATACTCATGAAAGAAATTGAGGAAGACACAAAGAAATGGAAAAACGTTCCATGCTCATGGATTGGAAGAACAAATATTGTGAAGATGTCAATGCTACCTAGAGCAATCTACACATTCAATGCAATCCCCATCAAAATACCATCCACTTTTTTCAAAGAAATGGAACAAAGAATCCTAAAATTTGTATGGAACCAGAAAAGGCCCCAAATAGCCAGAGGAATGTTGAAAAAGAAAAGCAAAGCTGGCGGCATCACAATTCCGGACTTCCAGCTCTATTACGAATCTTTCATCATCAAGACAGTATGGTACTGGCACAAAAACAGGCAATAGATCAATGGAACAGAATAGAAAGCCCAGAAATGGACCCTCAACTCTACGGTCAACTAATCTTTGACAAAGCAGGAAAGAATGTCCAATGGAAAAAAGACAGTCTCTTCAACAAATGGTGTTGGGAAAATTGGACAGCCACATGCATTTCCTTACACCACACACACAAATAGACTCCAAATGGTTGAAAGACCTCAGTGTGAGACAGGAGTCCATCAACATCCTAAAGGAGAACACAGGCAGCAACCTCTTCGACCTCAGCCGAAGCAACTTCTTCCTAGAAACATCGCCAAAGGCAAGGGAAGCAAGGGCAAAAATGAACTTATTGGGACTTCATCAAGAGAAAAAGCTTTTGCAAAGCAAACAGTCAACAAAACCAAAAGACAACCGACAGAATGGGAGAAGATATTTGCAAATGACATATCAGATAAAGGGCTAGTATCCAAAATCTATAAAGAACTCACCAAACTCAACACCCAAAGAACAAAGAATCCAATCAAGAAATGGGCAGAAGACATGAACAGACATTTTTCCAAAGAAGACATCCAAATGGCCAACAGACACATGAAAAAGTGCTCAATATCGCTCGGCATCAGGGAAATCCAAATCAAAACCTCAATGAGATACCACCTCACACCAGTCAGAATGGCTAAAATTAACAAGTCAGGAAACGACAGATGTTGGCGGGGATGCGGAGAAAGGGGAACCCTCCTACACTGTTGGTGGGAATGCAAGCTGGTGCAGCCACTCTGGAAAACAGTATGGAGTTTCCTCAAAAAGTTGAAAATAGAGCTACCACATGATCCAGCAATTGCACTACTGGGTATTTACCCCAAAGATACAAAAGTAGGGGTCCGAAAGGGTACGTGCAGCCCGATGTTTATAGCAGCAATGTCCACAATAGCCAAACTGTGGAAAGAGCCAAGATGTCCATCGACAGATGAATGGATAAAGAAGATGTGGTATATATATACAATGGAATATTGTGCAGCCATCAAAAGGAATGAGATCTTGCCATTTGCAATGACGTGGATGGAACTGGAGGGTATTATGTTGAGTGAAATAAGTCAAACAGAGAAAGACATGTATCATATGATCTCACTGATATGAGGAATTCTTAATTGCAGGAAACAAACTGAGGGTTGCTGGAGTGGGAGGGATGGGGTGACTGGGTGATAGACACTGGGGAGGGTATGTGCTCTGGTAAGCGCTGTGAATTGTGCAAGACTGTTGAATCTCAGATCTGTATCTCTGAAACAAATAATGCAATATATGTTAAGAAAAAAAAAAGAAGAAGAAGGTAGCAGGAGGGGAAGAATGAAGGGGGGGAATCGGAGGGGTAGACGAACCATGAGAGACGATGGACTCTGAAAAACAAACTGAGGGTTCTAGAGGGGAGGGGGGTGGGAGGATGGGTTAGCCTGGTGATGGGTATTGAGGAGGGCACATTCTGCATGGAGCACTGGGTGTTATGCACAAACAATGAATCATGGAACACTACATCAAAAACTAATGATGTAATGTATGGGGATTAACATAACAATAAAAAAATTTTTTAAAAATGAGAGGAAGAAAATAAACGAAATAAGAACACAAAAATAAGAAACAAAAACGGGGAAATAATCTCCAGAACATAGGAATTTAAAAAAAATAATAAAACTAATTTGTACAACTCCATATTAAGTAAATGTGATGAAATGGACAATTTCTGGGAAAATGTAAAGTTACTAAAACTAACCCCATCAGAATCCAAATTCTCATCAGAATCCAAAATCCAGGGAAGTTCCAAAAACCAGATGATCCAATTAAGAATCTTAAATTCTTTTTTGTTTATCCATTCCTTATACACTCTTTTGGTTTTCTTTGTTCTTTCTCTTGCTTTTTGAGTTGCCTGTTTAATTTGTTTTCATTGTTATTGTATTTAATGCAACAAAACTTCCTCAAAGCACTGATCATAGATAATGTCTTACTATTTTTAGGAGTTTATGTACTTTTATTTCCTATTGGACTGAAAAGTTGAAAATTTTTACATTAATTTCCTGTTTTATTGCATTATAGACAGAGAATGTGGTATGTCTTTATTACTCATGTTTTATCAAGGTTTTCTTTGGGGCATTTGTCAGTTTTCAGACATGTCCTGTACGCACTTGAAAAGGTGTGTTTGCTGTTTTGGGGATTCAGAGTCTGGAACGTTCTCTAAGATCTGCCTTGTTCTTTTTTTTTTTTTTTTTAAAGATTTTATTTATTTGAGAGAGAGAGAGAATGAGAGAGAGCAAGCACATGAGAGGGGGGAGGGTCAGAGGCAGAAGCAGGCTCCCCGCCGAGCAGGGAGCCCGATGCGGGACTCGATCCCGGGACTCCAGGATCATGACCTGAGCCGAAGGCAGTTGCTTAACCAGCTGAGCCACCCAGGCGCCCCAGATCTGCCTTGTTCTATTTAGGGCTTGTCACCTGTACCAGTGAGATGTCTGGGTCTGTCTTGGACTGACGGGAGCCCCGTTAAAGCCCGCTGTTAGGGTGTGTGTCTGTGTCTCCTTGTACTTGCTGGAGTTCCTGCTTCATAACAATGACTGCTGTGTGATTTGGTGAGTAAGTTTTCATGCCCGCCATCTCTTTATTGTGCATTTTAGCCGTTAGCATCACTAAAGACACTGAAGTGTCTTGTGCTTTGGGCAGTTCTGTCATCTGATAAGATCATAACCCCTGTTTTAGGTGTATTTTCATTTGCTTGGTATGTATTTTGCTTATCCTTTTTTCTCACAGCTTTGTAAACCTGCCTGAAAAATCTTTTCCCTTTAATGATTGGTTTAGGCTCATTTAAATTGAATAAGCCAGTTTCTTCGTGTAACTGACAAGTTTGGGCTCCACACTGTTCTCTATTCCTATATGTAGGCTTCTGCTTATTATTAGTTTTCTGCCCTTAAACAGTGACATTCTGTGGGGAAAACTCTCACCTGAGGCCCATTTCTTTTCTTTTATTCTATTTTTTAAAGATTTTATTTATTTATTTGACAGAGAGAGCACAAGCAGGGAGAGTGGCAGGCAGGGGGAGAAGGCAGGCTCCCTCCTGAGCAGGGAGGTAGGGGTGTAGGGCTCAATCCCAGGACCCTGGGATCATGACCCGAGCCGAAGGCAGACGCTTAACTGACTGAGCCACCCAGGTGTCCCCCATTTCCCTTATTTTATATGGGAAAAAAAAGATCATGTATCACAGGAAACCCCAAATTCCCATCCAATGTCCTCAAAGATAACTGAAACACAGTAAATGCGTATAAATACCCAACGTGCTCTATACCAGGAAGTAAACTGCTTTAAAGGTGATTTCCTGCTGACCAGCCAGTTAGCATGGTGGTAAACAAGTGGTTACCTTTGATGAAGTGACACAGTCTCCCAGCATGAGTGACACATGACTCATTTGTCAGGGCGCCTACACACAGCTCTGAATTGTGTTGGATTTGGAGTGCAATTTGACTCTTTCCTCACACATGTCTTGAAAATACCATATTACATTTTGGGATTTAAATATTACTAATTATTTAATTAAATTAAGGGGTGCCTGGGTGGCTCAGTTAAGGGTCTGCCTTCAGTTCAGGTCATGATCCCAGGGTCCTGAGATCGAGCCTCGCATCATGCTCCTTGCTCAGCGGGGAGTCTCCCTCTGCCTCTGCATCTGCCCCCCACTTGTGCTCTCTCTCTCTCTCTCAAATAAAATCTTTTTTTAAGAAATAAAAGACTCAGACTTCATTTAAAAAATAATTAAACCAATAATTTAATAATTATAATTGATAAATTTAAATAAGTCTTGATTTAATAATTATTATTAGTGTTCCCATATAACTAGTAGCTAGAAATAGGAGTATTAAGGGATTTATTGAGTCTAGAAAGTTTGGGGTGTTAAAAACTAATAAGCAAAAAGAACCCTAATATACATTCTACCAAGAAAATGTTAACCAGGATGATATTCTGATTTGTTTCCCTATTGGCGTCTTTATATAGCGGGTCTTTTATGATCTGGTCTCTTGCATATGTGTGTGTGTATATTTATTTTGATATATCTTTTGGGATCTATAAATGCTGTTTTTGTTCTGAGAGTTGCCATTATAAATAGTAAATATCACACCTTACTCTCCTCTTTTTTACATACTATCTATAATAAGCAGTAACAGAGTTAGCTAGGGATTCTTCCCTTTCCTCCTCATGTCTAATTTTAGATGGTAGCCTAGGGCAGTTTCCTTGGCATGCTTTCCTTAACTGGTACACTTTCATATGCTTTCTCTTCCATTTTTGTCGTAGGATATTGTCAGTGCTTGGTATTTGCATCCTTGTTGTGTCCCCTTTATCTCCCATCATTTATTCCAGTTCTGTAGTTAAGTGTATTCACCTTGTGCCACTGACTTTTTGGTTTCTGAAGCTTGTTCTCTAGATGATTCCTCCTGAAGGTCTCCTGTAGCCATCCATGCCTTGAGATGTTTCATATTGGTAACTTTATTCTTTTTTTTTTTTTAAGATTTATTTATTCGAGAGAGAGTGAGCATGCATGGGAGGGGGGAGGGAGAGAGAGAATCCACAACAGACTCCCTGCTGAGCACAGAGCCTGACATGGGGCTCAATCTCACAACCCTGAAACCAAGAGTTGGCTCCTCAAACAACTGAGCCACCCAGGCACCCCTTGGTCACTTTATTCTTTGAGGTCAGTTTGGATATAAAATCTTTGGCTTATATTTTCTCTCTTTGAATACCATAAATATGTGCTCCACTATCTCAGGGTATGAAGTGTTGCTGATGAGAATCCTAATCCCTATATTAATTTCTTTCCTTTATAAGTGAATTGGGGTCTGGGAAGGGCATGAAAGGAGGAGTAGATACCCAAAGCATGATCTTTTAAAGCTCCATAATTTAATCAGAATATAGTTCCCTGTTGGCCATTCTAGCTCAGATTCTCCAGTGATGCCGTATGCCTTCTGGTATGTTGGTTCTGGTCCCCTCCTTTCATACTCCCCTCCCACTCTCCCATCTGCCCCAGGAAATGTTTTTTGAATTATAGTTCTAAAGAATTCTATTGTTTTGGGGCGCGCCTGGGTGGCTCAGTCGGTGGCTCAGTTGAGTAGCCAACTCTTGATTTCAGCTCATGTCATGATCTCGGGTCATGGGATCGAGCCCCATGTTGGGCTCCTCGCTCAGCGAGGAGTTTGCTTGAGGATTCTCTCTCCACCCACCGCCCTGCTCATTCTCTCTGTCCTCCCCATCAAATAAATCTTAAAAAAAAAAAAAAAAATTCTGTTGCTTTTATTTTCTTCTTCAGGAGCTCCAGTTATACATGTGTTAGAGCCTTCTTTCCCTATCTTCATTATTTTCTCTCAAATCCTTTTTATTTGTTTGAGGGGTTTTGTGCAGATGAAAAATCTATTCTACCATCATGATTTTGCCTGCCAGATAACCTAATCGAGGTGGGACTGCCAACCTCCATGTCTCAGCTGACTCTGGAGATTTGGTGATAGGCTACTGGGCCAGAAGGACAACATCCTGTTCTTGTCCTATTTATTTAAGCCCTCAGCTTCCCTACCTTGTTCTTATATCTGCAGTTGTTATAAGAAGTCAGTAGTACAGTTGTTAACAAAACAAAGCAAAAGCCTCTAACGCAAGCAAAACAAAATAAATTCTTCTTGGAGTAGGCATATAGACCTACTCCAGCTGTGCAGGGAGATGGCAGGGAACCCCAGTTTGCAGATTAGATTATTAGTGGTTGCCCACACAGGAATGGGTCTAGGGCCAGAATTCAGGAGCAAACACCACTCTAAACTATGATGTTCAAGGGCACAGTAGAGTCAGGTTGGAAATAGAAAGCATGCCCCTAGATTTTCAAGTACTTACTTTTAATCCATTTCAAGGAATCAAAGCCACTCGTGACATCTGGGGCACAAAACCTACCTTGATAGGCCTTTCCAGGTCTTTCTTCGTAAACCTCATCACAACCAATCCCAGAATCGTCAGGCCATAAAACAGCCATGCGGCAAAACTGAAGTAATTGACCAATGAGTTTATGTCACCAGGGATGATATAAATAGTCGCTATGATACCCTAGTGGAAGGAAGAGTGAATTCTTAGGTCACAGGATCCCTGTCACGTCACAGGAGACTGGAGAAGCAATGTCTCCTGTGAATGAACATGCCAGCATGAAAGAAACCTACGCATCCCTTTATAGTTGGGGTTAAACCAGGCTTTGGCTATGGTGAGTGTTCTCCCTGAATCCTGATGGAAAGGACTTGGAAAACGTGTGACTCTTTGAAGTTGCCATTTTAAGCAGGGGAAAAAACAAGGTATGCATGTACACCGCACCAGCTTTCTGATGGTAAATGTTCCTGCCAGAGAGTCTTCGTCAGGGGAAAGGGCCCTGCCTGGGCTGCGACACTCAGCCTGTCTCAGCCTGGTCTGGACCCGCCTTAGCTGTGTGGCCTGGGCCTTGTCCCAGGAGGCCTCTCCTCATCTTCAAAGGGAATAGGCTGATGGAGAGTAGTGCTTCTCCTTCGGGGTGGAAGGTGTGGCCCCGAGGCTGGGCTTGGACGGTCCACAGGTGCCAGGGACAGTGGCACACAACCAAGGACTGTCACCCACAGAGAAACTCCAATTAGAGGATGTCAGAGGGCCTCTACTGCGCAAGGGCGCCATGACGTCTAAATTATGGGGCCATAAGTACTTATCAGGGGCACCTTGGTGGCTCAGTCATTAAGCGTCTGCCTTCGGCTCGGGTCATGATCCCAGGGTCCTGGGATCAAGCCCCGCGTCGTGCTCCCTGCCCAGCGGGAAGCCTGCTTCTCCCTCCCCCACTCCCCCTGCTTGTGTTCCCTCTCTAGCTGTCTCTCTCTCTCTGTCAAATAAATAAAATAAAATCTTTAAAAAAAAAAAAAAGAAGTACTTATCAGTAACCACTTCATGAATGCCTTATTCTCCTTCTCTGTAAGCTAGTGGGGTTTTGTATAGTTTGTTACCAGGGATCCAGACCTACAGATGTACATGTAAGGAGTATAGAGGGTAGGAAGTTGGAAGAGTCAAACAGTGTCTTTCACGGACAAATTCAGAACAAGGAGCAGACGTGTTGGGCAATGTTCGAACTGTCATGGGCTTTTTCACCTATTTCATGTCGAGGAGCAAGGGAGCCTGGGCCATGTGAAAACCACTGGGCTTAGCAATACCGGGTTCCTTCAGGGCCCCTCTGCCTTTAAGGGGGAGTCTGCTGGCGCAACTCATACTTACATAAAAGACGATGGCAGGCGCTGGAGTCAGGCGCTTGACGCTGATGTAGGACAGCACTTTGAGCATGTGGCCTTCCCGGCCCGCCACGTACACAAGTCTGAAAAAACAGTAATGGAGGCCTCATGGATGGGCGTGTGGCTGTTGTACCATCACTGGGAGTCACTACCAAGGCCGCGGAGACAGGGACTGAATTGGAACCTGGCATCTCCAGTGGGAGGTGGTCTCAGGGAGGTGAGTGAATTTTGGGGAGGTGAGTGAGGTGGTTGAATGCCCCTGAGAGCGAGGCATCCCGGTGCCGTGGGTCGTCTACATAGGGGAGAGCTGGGGGCTGGCTTAGGGTTTGGGTAGGACCTTTCAGGAGGAGACACCTACTCCTGTGTCCTCAAAATTATGCTTTCACGTAAGGGAAAAACCAGTCCGGGACCAGCGGACCCCCATGCTTGGAGCAGACAGAGGCAAACACAGAGGCGCCTGGTACTTCCTAGATACACGCTGTACAGAATTTTCATATTAAACAAAAAACCCAAAAGATGAATTAAGGGTGGGTCAGCAGATGCAAACAAATGGCTTAGTCCCCCCACCCCCACTCCCAAGAACTCCTGGTGATTCAGAAATCTGAAAGACTATGTTTAAAATGTTGAAGAGAGAAAAAGGGGGAAAAAGCCAAACAATTTTTAAAAAATAAAAAACTACCATAACTTAAGAATGTAATCAACAGTTGTTAATCTAGGTTCAAAGTGAAAAAAATACATTGGAAACTAGATCTGATACCACCTCACACCAGTCGAAATGGCTAAAATTAACAAGTCAGGAAACAACAGATGTTGGTGGGGATGCAGAGAAAGGGGAACCCTCCTACACTGTTGGTGGGAATGCAAGCTGGTGCAGCCACTCTGGAAAACTGTATGGAGGTTCCTCAAAAAGTTGAAAATAGAGCTACCCTACGACCCAGCAATTGCACTACTGGGTATTTACCCCACAGATACAAATGTAGGGATCCGAAGGGGCACCTGCAGCCCAATGTTTATAGCAGCAATGTCCGCAACAGCCAAACTATGAAAAGAGATGTCCATCAACTGATGAATGGATAAAGAAGATGTGGTGTATATATACAATGGAATATGACTCAGCCTTCAAAAAAATATCTTGCCATTTGCAACAAGGTGGATGGAACTAGAGGGTATTATGCTAAGCAAAATCAGTCAATCGGAGAAGGACAACTATATGATCTCATATGTGGAATTTAAGAAACAAAGGATTATAGGGGAAGAGAGGAAAAAATAAGACAGAATCAGAGAGGGAGACAAACCATAAGAGACTCTTAATCATAGAAAACAAACTGAAGGGTTGCTGGAGGGGAGTGGGGGGATGGGGTAACTGGGTGATGGACATTAAGGAAGGCACGTGATGTAATGAGCACTGAGTGTTATATAAGACTGATGAATCACACTCATCTCTACCTCGGAAGCCAATAATACATTATATATTAACTGAATTAAAATTTTAATGTTCTAATTATAATAAAAGATACTAGATCTGAGAGGGGCACCTGTGGGGGCTCAGTTAGGTGTCCGACTCTTGATTTTGGCTCAGGTCATGATCTCAGGGTCATGAGAGCAAGCCCCACGTCGGGCTCCATGCTCAGCGTGGAGTGTGCTTAGGATTCTCTCCCCCTCTGCCCCTCTCCTCACTTGTGCTCTGTCTCTAAATAAATAAATACAATCTTTAAAAAAAAAAAAAACAACCTAGATCTGAGTTATGAAGGGTAGAGAAATGGAAAATGTAGACAGGAAATTGAGAGAAGAAACAAGGAGAAGCCCGAATATGTTGAATGGGGTAAGGCAAACTGGAAGAGTAGAGAGCTTTCACGGAACTGAAAAACAGCTTTCACATTAAACCCAGCTCAAGATAAAAACATACCCAGATACAAACAGTGTGGAAGGAAAAAAAATTTCTTAAGCTTCCAAATTTAAAAGATTAACTACAAAATTAGGACAAGCAGAACGATAGCAGACTTGGCATGAGACTATGTTCAAAGCGATGAGGGACATTGGTTTTCAGATTCTGGTGCTGTATAGCTCAACTATCATTCAGGACTAGGGGCAAAATAAATACATTTGTAGGTGAACAATAACTACAACACATTTTCTGTTCTCCGGTCCTCACTGGAAACTATTTGGTCTACTCCAACAGGCAGAAAGAAACTGAACTCAGGAGTTGATTGAAGAAGCAGGTATTAAGGAAACAGCAGTAAAACATGTTGGTATGGATGTAAGTACATACATTTTTAATTCTTGTCAGGATGAACTTTTTCTGGAGGGGCGGGTTTATAGACAAGGTGCAGCTTATCTACTGGACAGTGCAAAAGGGGGAGCCCTCACAGGACAGGGGGGAGAATGGAGATGCTGACAGACTCTCTTAGGTATTTGAGTTAAATTTGAAGAGTAATTGCTAAAAGAGAGAAATAAAACTTCCATATCAGTAAAAAAAAGAAAGGACATTTGATGGATAATAAATCAGGATAAGATTTTTCAAAAGCCAAGAAAACACAGTATGTTGGAAATCAATCCCACTGTAATAGGAATCACATCAACTGTGGTCAGATGTTGCTTGCCCGGGCAGGAGACAACCTGGGGGGTTGTTGAAAGAGACACAAGCCAAAGCCCCATGATGCCAAGGGTGGAAGATACAAGGGGTGGGATGTGTTACCCAAAGCAGCAGCCTAGAGCCTGCAGAGTCTTCAAGAGCAATATTGTACAAAACAGAATTTAAGGCAAAGAGAGTTCCCACTGAAAACAGAAGCCGTCTACCAAGAAGATGCCAAAACTGGAGCCCTTGAAACATAGAAGGCCAAACTCAACAAATCCACTGAGAGCAGGAGATTTGAACAGTCAAGGCACAAGCTTGACGATGATATAAAAATCAAGAATGTAAACACAATATACCTTATTTTCAAGACCCTAGGAAGCATTTATAAAAACTGCAGTAAGCCACTTCAGGGAAGGCATAAAGCTTCTAAAGAAGTGAGATCATTAGGGTGCCTGGGTGGCTCAGTCGTTAAGCATCTGCCTTCGGCTCGGGTCATGATCCCAGGGTCCTGGGATGGAGCCCCACATCGGGCTCCCTGCTCAGCGGGAAGCCTGCTTCTCCCTCTCCCACTCCCCCTGCTTGTGTTCCCTCTCTCACTGTGTCTCTCTCTGTCAAATAAATAAATAAAATCTTAAAAAAAAAAAAAATGAGATCATAAAGATCCCACACTCTGACTACAATACAATAAAATGAGAAGTGAGGAATACATAGGCCAAAGAGCCTGTTTATTTAAAACTACATATTTGAGGGGTGCCTGGGTAGCTCAGGTGGTTAAGTGTCTGGCTCAGGTCATGATCTCCAGGTCCTGGGATCAAGCCCCTGTCGGGCTCCCAGCTCAGCAGGGAGTCTGCTTCTCTCTCCCTCTGTTTATGTTCTCTCTCATAAACTTTTAAAAAATAAATAAATAAAACTACATATTTGAACTTTGAAAAAGACATAAACATGGCATCGAGTTAGTTCCCAGAACAAGCCCATGAAACTGGGAGGAAAGGAGTCTCCAGATGGAGGGAGACAGACTCCAGGTGGTGCTGTAACCTCATGCTTTAAACCCCTCAGCGCTCACAAACCTCTCTGTAAATTCCATGGGCTCAGAAAGCAAGCGGACACTTGGAACTGGACACAGTCATTGCAAGTGTGGCTGGAGGGCTGAGCAGGCAAGGAGGAGTGAAGCACGGACATGGGAGCACTGGTTTTTCCCGATGTTACCTGAGGGGGTTTGGGAAGCATCCCTATGCACAGTGATAGCACAGGACGGGGCCCATTGTGAAGCAAAGTGAACCCAGCACCCTGGGCATGAGAATGACGGCATTCAAACCAGGAGGAGAAAGGATGGACTATCAATAAATAATATCAGGACGACAGGTAGAAGTTTGAGGGGGAAAAGTGAGATTTATGCCTCATATCAAAATATATTCCAGGGTGATCAAAGAGCTAAAGTAAAATGCTGGAAGAAAACACAGGTGGGTATTCTTGAAAGGAGGAAGGTTTGTCTATGTGACATAGAAAACTCAGATACCAGGAAACAAAAATCTTGGATGTGACCCCACAAAAATTCTATCCAACATCAGTCATAATTCTGGCCAACCCCCAAGCTGCACAGGTACAGAACTATACAGAATTAATTCAGAATGGATCATAAATCTAAGTGTGAGAGCTACATCTATTTAAAAAAAAAACAACTTCTAGGGTAAAACAGAAGAGAAAATCTTTGTGACTTTGGGTTGCACAAAGGCTCTTAGATATGATAACAAAAGCATGACACATGAAAAAAAAAAAAGCATGACACATGAAAAAAAAATGGCTAATCAGCACATGAAAAGATGCTCAGTATCACTAGTCATTAGGGAAATGCAGTTAAAGCCACAACTACATGACTAATACCCACGAGAAAGACAATGCCAAGTGTTAGGATGTGGAGAAACTGGAATGCTCATGAATGGCTTATGGAAATTAAAATGGAACAGCCACTTAGAAAACCGTCAAGCCGTTTCTGTAAAAGTTAATCACAAATTTACTCTCTGAGCCAGTGTTTCTACTAGGAAGCTACCTAAGAGAAATGAAAACATATGTCCACAGAAACACATGTGTGTGAATGTTCATGGCAGCACTGTTCATAGTAGCCAGAAGCAATGCAAACCTCCATCTGGTGAATGGATAAACAAAATGTGGTATATCCATATAATGGAATACAATTCAGCAGTTACAAGGAATGAGCAGTTACATGCTATGACATGGATGAACCTCAAAAATAATATGCTAAGTGAAAAAAAGCCAGATGCAAATGACACAGTCCATCATTCCATTTAAATGAAATGTCCAGAAAAGGCAAAGTTACAGACACAGGAGCAGGATATTGGTAGTTAGGGATGGAGCAGGGAGCAGGGATGAACTGCAATTAGGCAGGAGTGAACTTTTTGGGATGATGGAAATGTTCTAGAACTGGACTGTGAGGATATTTGCACAGCTTTATAAATTTACTAAGATCATCGAATTGTATAATTGCAAAGAGAGTTTTATGGTATTTAAACCTCAGTAGAGCTATTGAAATTGTGTTTCTGTATATGAGCAACAAACTTATCAGAAACTGAAATTTTAAAAAATACCATTTACAATAGCACAAAAAATATGAATTTTTTATTTGAGAGAGAGCATGAGAGAGCACAAGCCAGGGGGGAAGGGCAGAGAGAGAGGGAGAAGCAGACTCCCCGTTGAGCAGGCAGGGAGCCTGATTCGGGGCTTAATCCCAGGACACCAAGACCATGACCTGAACCGAAGGCAGACACTCAACCAACTGAGCCAACCAGGTGCCCCCAAAATATGAATATTTTGGGATGAATCTGACAAAATATATGCAAGAGCCATATACGGAAACTACTTAAGAAAACATTTTTTTTTTTTAAGATTTTATTTATTTGAGAGAGAGAGAATGAGAGAGAGCAAGCACAAGCACAGGAGAGGGGGGAGGGTCAGAGGGAGAAGCAGACTCCCCGCCGAGCAGGGAGCCCGATGTGGGACTCAACCCAGGGACTCCCGGATCATGACCTGAGCCGAAGGCAGTCGCTTAACCAACTGAGCCACCCAGGCGCCCGAAAACATTTTTTTTTTTAAATTAAGACCTAAATAAAGGGAGAGGGTCCTTGCCCTTAGATTAGAACAATTAAATGGCAGCCCTCTCTAAACTGATCTACAGATGGAACACAGCCCTGGTCAAAATCTTTGAAGGCCTTTTGGTAGAAACTGACAAGCAGATTCTAAAATTCATCTAGAAAGGCAAAGGGCCCAGAATAGCTGAAGGCTTCTGAAGAAGGGATGTCTGCTTTGACACAGCTTCAGAAGAATGACTTTGTGGTCTATCGCGTGTCAGTGTATAATCTGTGGCAGTTCCACTCTCAGAAATATATCCATTCAGAACCCTGGACAACCAGGCAAAGACGTGTTCCAGAATGTTCCCTGGGGCAGTGTTGATGAAAACAGCCCCACTCAGCCCACGAGCTGAGGTTATGTGAAATTGTGCTACGTCGTAAAATGGAATACGACGCAGCCGCTCATGGTCTCTGGAGCCGGAGGGTCCAGAGGGTTGGTGGGGCTGGCGAGCTATGCTTGTTTGTGTGAGTAACGTTTGAGACGAACAGGACCTCAGCTGTTTGCTGTCGTGCTACAGACACAGTTGGGTAGTGACAGACTGCCATGGCCTGAAAGCCTAAAACGTTACTCTCTGATCTCGATTATGTATACATTCACAGGAGAAGATGTTCAAGAACTATCCATAGGTGAGAAACAGGACAAGGTGAAAAGTACCACCAGTGTGCCTGTCACCCTGTGTCCCCAAGCTCCACCTTGTCCTGAACTTGGTGGTGCTTCTCCCTCCCGAGGAGCATAGAGCCTCGCTTCCGTGGGGCCACCATGCCTAGTGCCAGTGTGCAGGCTCGGCAACGCTTTCTGCTCCCTTTCCAGGACTTTGGGTTTTCTTTCTTTCTTTTTTTTTTTTAAGTTTTTATTCAAATTCCAGTTAGACATTGGGTTTTCTGTTATGCCATGAGGTGTTAGCCTGGCAGAGCCCTAAGGACCTTTGCCCTGAGTCTTGTCTTCCTCAAGTGTGGGACGGGCTCTGCTGCCCTCTGCCCCTGGGGTGAGTGCGGGGTTCCCCTACCTGCCCGCTGTGAAGCAGGTCCCGTTGGCGGCACCAATGGTGGAAAAGGCCACGAACAGTGGAACCACCCAAGAGGCCGGATAGAGAACACGGTCGCCAAACGTCTGCAGAGAGAAGCAGAGGAGTCCTGAGGGTCTTGCACGGCCCACAGGAGCTGTGGGTCCCAAGGAAGCTGCTGGGCCCTGCCTGGGGGCTGGGCCCCCAGCCCTGGGGGGCACGGCCTCTGACTCCCCTCCAGGAAAGGAAAAAGTAGACAACCTCTCAGGAGGAAAACAACTTAGCCTTTCTTCCTCGGAGTGCAGGAGAGCTGCCCATACTGACTCCATCCTTGGCCCTCCATCTTGTTCATGTCTGCTAGATGACCTCTCTTGGGGCTATGTGTTCAGGGTGCCTTGGGGATTAATATCCATACCTTAGAAACACCTGCCAAGGTCGGGATGTGGGGAGGCTTGTTTTGGCCTCCCAGGATTCTGTTAGAACATAGTTTTTCCCTTTCCTGGTGCACAGGTGGTGCCACAAGATCTAATTAAAGGTAGGCTGTCAGTGGGGTGCATGCTAGCCCTTTGCTGTCACCACAGTGCCCTTCTGTGTGCCACCTCACTCTATAAAATCTGTGGACTAAGGTCCAGACTTTGCAGAGAATAACTGCACTGAGCCTGGATCAACCTCCACCTGATTCCCCTGT
The DNA here is from genome assembly GCF_011800145.1 of Mirounga leonina. Taxonomy (NCBI): domain Eukaryota; kingdom Metazoa; phylum Chordata; class Mammalia; order Carnivora; family Phocidae; genus Mirounga; species Mirounga leonina. Next base: position 6,569,220 of record NW_023270459.1, on the reverse strand, counting down.
CAGGAAGTTACTCTGAATAGAACCCTGTGTAAACTATATGGAGTCAATGCTTCGTTTTTGTCTCAAAGTGCCTTCTCAGTTTGAGGGATACTTTACTGTCCCTCCCCGACCTTCTAACACAGAGTAACAGAAATCTCCTCTCCACCTGTCCCTGTACTAATTTTTCATCATTTCAGTGTCCTTCCAACACCCCGGCCTCACGCTTCCTTGACCCCCTCACTCAAAACGACCTTGTTCTCCCTGCACCTTAACCACCTTTCCTTGTGGTCAGTGACCTCATTGTGACCAAGACATCTCTCCCTGCTCCCCATTCCTGTCACCTGTTTGCAGTTCATTTCCTGTCCCACCCCACTTCCACAAGGCCTCCAGCATGTGGACCCCCCCCACCTTTCCTACTGACCCTCCCCATTCCCTTGTGATTGAGACCCCCCCCTTGCCCAGCTTAATTTCCACAGTTACTATAATTCCCTCCTTTGATCCCTCCCCTGAACTTTCTCGCCCGCATCTGTGTCTGTCAAAACCCCAGCTCTGCTCCACCTGCATTCTGTGTCAGGGCCCAGGCCACAAACTGAACCGGAAGGCCACCCTTCTCCTCAGGCGGGTCTTTGCTGCCGCCCTAAACTGCTCACTCTGCCTGGGTCCTAGACCATTATTTCCCTCATCCCCAGAGGGTACCTCAGCTTGGGCATTTGTGACTTCCCCCAGAGCGTCCTGCCCAGACTCTGGGCACTCACCACGGCCACCGCCTGGGACTGCAGGAGCTCGGTGGGAGTCATCACAGTAAAGTAGGAAACATTCATGAGGATGTAGCAGCCTGTCACCAGTGGGATCCCGATGATGATGGCCAAGGGCAGGTTTCTGGGAGGGGCAGGGACCCAGGGTTGGACCAGAGCATCACGTGAGAGCCTCACAGGAAACACCAGTTTCTGTGCTGTCCTTTCTTCCCATCCGCCCGGCCAGCCCTCCACCTCTCCCTGGGGTGGGCTGGGGTCCCCACTGCCACAGCAGGGGCTGTGGGCTATGACATCGTCAAATGAGAAAGAACTCTCCTGCGCTCAGACTCCAGGGCAGTGAGGCTGAACTGTTTATAAAGCAAAATCAACCCGAGATAAAGCTGGGGTTCATCCATCCTCCCAGCGACTATTCTGCTACCCAGAGCACAGCCAAGCTCTAATGAGTATATGGAAACGAGCTTCTGAGGAACCATTCGCAGTCTGGGAGGGGGTCCGCTTTTTGCACGGGGAAGAGAAACCGGCTTGCCAGCCCGCTGTCTCCCACCTGACTTAGCTTTCTTACCTGAAAGGGTTTCTAAGTTCTTCCGTGATGTAATTGAGTTGATTCCTAGGCAAAGAAAAGTAACATGAGTGACCTAACTTTGGCCTTCTTTGCTGAGATCGTAAAACACACCATAAAGGCTGGCCTCATTTCAGACTCTCCACCACAGAGAAAATTCTCTGGCAGGAATTCAGGGTAATTGCGTTCAGAGAAAGCCCTAGTGATGGTGGGGCTCCCAAAGGTCTGCACGTCTGTCAGTGAGAAGTCTTTGCCCTCTGTGGGAATCATGGGAATTTGCCAGAATTATCAGAGTAATGAGTCCCCAAGCTGCTTTGAAAAACTGGAAGGTTCGCTGAGAGGAGAATGAAAGCTGCTTTGCATGAGGGGAAGACCAGTGTCACAGAGGGTCACGCTTCTTCCTTCATCGACTAGGCCTCGTATTTGCACAGCTGAAATGGAAGGGCTGCGGAATATTCTTGCCATGTTGAGTGCCTGGGCAGCCCTGACAGCCTCCCATCCCGCGGAGCCTATCTGTGTCGATGACGCTTCTGACCCGGGCCCACCACCGCCTGCCCTTGGGCCACTCTGCAGGGCTGGGAAAGGGGCAGGGGCTTTGGTGTCTGTGGGGTCCGAGGAGAACAGAAGGGGGGCAGTGCTGAGCAAAATGGAGACATGGAGGTGAACGCTAGGGTCCCCCCCAAACCCCAGGAGGGAAGGGTCTTTGCTTTCCTTGGCTTCAGTCTAGTAGCCTGGGACACCCCGACCAGACGTGAGTGACGTCTCAGGGGGCCTTACCATCCGTCGTACGCCCAGAGTCCGTTATAAAATGCCAGACTGATGGCTCCCACAGACAGTTTTGTGCCCTCAAAAGAATTCTCAAAATTCTTTGTATTTCCTGTAATCAAGCCAGACAGTGAATTGTGGGTGTCAGAGGACCAAACTGGGGCCCTGCCTCACACCTGTGCCACAGAAGGGCACGACTCGTGACCTCAGGTTGTCACACAAACTCTGGAAAGCAGGGAAACCACAGCTGCTTTCGGCCGAACTCCTGCCGGGCTTCCTGAGAGACAGGCCCGGGAGCACAACCTCCGGAGGACAAGGCTGTGCCCGTGGCACCCGCCCTCCCCTCCGGCCTGCGGTCACCTTGGGCCAGGAGGACCAGGCCGCTGAGGATGATGATGGCCACGATCACCAGCTTGGCCCCCGTGAACACGTTCTGGACGTAGCTCCCCAGTCGCACGCTCAGCGAGTTCACCGTGGTGATGAGCACTGGAACGAGCCAGAGCAGGGGTGACATGGCGCGCCCTTGGGCCCAGCACCCCGGCTCCTTCCCCAGGGGCCTGGAGAGGGTCTCCCGCCCCAACCTGCCCTCTCCACCGCCTCATCTATCCATCGAGTGTGCCCACGCTGTGGAAGTGGCCAGGCCTCCTGTGAGCGCCGCCCCAGGGCTTCTGGCCCCCAGCAGACCCTGCCTCGCCTGTCGCTGGCACTTCCAGGTCCAGCGGCCGCCCCCCACGTCACCCCTCCCCCCACGTCACCCATCTCCCCCCGTCACCCCCCCACGCATCACCCCCTCCCCACACGTCACCCCCTCCCCATGTCACCCCATCACCCCACATCACCCCTCCCCCATCACCCCACATCAC